>NW_005187470.1:2460531-2493446 GCF_000239375.1 Pundamilia nyererei
TGTGTGTGTGTGTGTGTGTGTGTGTGTGTGTGTGTGTGTGTGTGTTGGCGCTGGATTCAGTGGCTTTAGAGTTAATAGCCTGCGCTCTATTGGTTGACTTCAAGAAACGAGTCCTTTAATGTCCTAATAGACATTAGATAGGAAGATTTACTTTTGCCAAGCTGATGTTATTTTGTTGCCCTACAACATATGTTTTCTGTTTTCTTGGAAGCATTGGAGACTTCAATAGATTTGTTGGAAATTTCAAAGGATCTGTGATTTGCTTTTTGATCTGCGTGTTAAAATGTCCACATTCGTTCTCTTGGTCTTTTAACATTTTTTTTCTTTAAAGTTGCATCATACAAATCATTTCAAACTTTGGTGGTTACTTTATTAATCATTACACATAACTGAATAATAACCGGTAGAACCCAACACAACTTTTTCTGTTATAAATTCATATGATTTGACAGGTTATGTTTGTCATTTTTCAGACAATTCTGAGAGCACTGTATATTTTTCTTAACATATAAATCATCTTCTTGTTGTTTGAGAGCAGTTTAAAAAATATATATATATCAGGAACACCATAAAGTTACTGTCATCATTTTTGTTTTGGCATTATCCATATTTATTGGTTTGTTTTCAGTAGGTGGGAAAAAAATGTGTTGATATTACAGCGTTGAAGGTGCCAGGCCCAAGCATCACTGTGTTAGACTGTGTGGGTGGACATCCAGTATATGTGTGATGCCTCTACTACACATTGCAGTGGCACACAATTAGCGCCACAAGGGAGCCAAACACTTTATTGCCTTTTTCCTCCTGCTGTAATATCTCCTCCTCTTATAGTCTTCTCTCGTCCTTCTCCAGCAATCTATAACTACGATGCCCGGGGAGAGGAGGAGCTGTCACTGCAAATCGGAGACACAGTGCACATACTTGAGACATATGAAGGTGAGAACAGGCTTACTGATGCCACGTTTAATCGGAGCTGACACGACAACATTGGACATCGGCTTTTCTGTCAAGTTTTTGTACATTTCTAAGAATCAATTGTGTGATAATGATATTTAGTTGCTGTAAAGGCAGGTGATAGTAATCCCAGACCCATGAGTTGGTCTGATGTTTTGCATCGTGGAAGAACTGTTATTTCCTTCTTTAGTGTCATCCTTTATTTAAACAAAAAAATGTTTAGTGGAGCAAACTGTGATTTGTTTTAGGAGGGTTTTTTTCTCCTTGTGTAACATGGTTTGTAACCGTTCTCCTTATTAGACTGGTACAGAGGCTATAGGCTGAGGAGAAAATCCAAAAAGGTGAGCAAAAAACTACATTTTAAACACTTAAATTTGCTACTTACACATTTGAACTTTACAACTTCAGTTTTTCAGTTCTTCAAATGCTCTTTCGGCTTTTACACTTACGTCTCTTTTCGATCTCTTTCTCTTCCAGGGCATATTTCCCGCTTGCTACATACACCTGAAAGAGGCCACGGTCGAGGGCAGCGGGTCAGTACTGCTAAGTCAAATTTCTGAATGCTTCTTTATTATATTATATTTATCAGGAGCAACAAACAGTGTTAAAGACGGCACCAGAGATCAAACAGGAAGCAAGTATATAACAAGTTTTTTAGTTGATAGATCTGCTGAGAAAATTAGGGACTAGATAAAGTGCAAGTTGTTTGTAGACACCCTCGGAGGTTGTTTCAGTGGAAAGGTCTGCGCTTGATGTGATGTGACATGTGTGTTCGCTTTGGTGCAACTTGCGGCGCTGTTTTTGTTTTGGTCTGTCTTCTTTGATTTCACCAGCACAACACAAAGATGAAACCCAAACTTCAGAATCTTTGAATTAAATTGAGAATCTTTAGGCACTGATATTTTTTAATAGTTGGATTTTACTGATATAGTATAAGGAACATGTATGTGATGATTACGCTCGACGCTGAAAACTCTCTTCTTCTCACACAACTTGTCCGTTCTTGAATCTTATACCTATGTTATACTTTGTGCGTCCTTGACTATTTAATGGTCTACTTGGGTCCAAGTGATGATGTGACCGTGTGGATTTATCCACCTGTTACAGCTGCTACAATACAGCTAACTGAGAGAGAGAACTTCCAAGAGAACTCCGAGCAGAATGGAGTAATATAACAAGAATACCTACTTGTCCATGCTATCTGCAGCTCTCTTTGTGTGTAAGGGAGTATAATCCTGGCCTTAATGTGGAGAGGAAAGGGCAGACGGGACACAATCGCTGTTTAAAAAAAAAAAAAATCATTCTTTGTCACTGCAGGCAAAAGGAGACAGTCATTCCCACTGAGCTGCCCTTGGTTCAAGAGGTTACCACAACACTGCGGGAGTGGGCTACAATATGGAGGGACTTATATGTGGTAAGCCAACCTTTGCTCCTCCAGTGGAAACACACACACATTAATAAAATGATAATGTGCATTATTTTATGGTTTATTTGCGCTTTTTTTTATTTATTTCTATTTCACCAATTGTTTTTTGTCATATTTTCATGTTTATTGGTAAATACTATTTGGAGGATTTCCTGTAAAATACAAAAAATCTATTATTTTATGCTGACTCAGTGGCTTTAACAGATTTTTGCTTGTAACCAGCTTACCTGGACCCACTTGTATCTATAGAAATAAAAGAAAATGGGTAAGAGAAAAACATAAAAGTATAAGACTATAAAAGAAAAATGGAGCCACCGTGCCGTCACCTATTGGTTAGCAAAGCCCTGTTATGAAGCCATAAATGCAGCAGTTTTCTTGGTACTAATAAATCCCCAGCCACACAGACCTAGAGACCAGTAGGTGACCCCCCTGTCAAGCACACTAAGAAAAAAAAAAAGTGTATTTCCCCAACACCAACCCCCTAGCAAATTGCACTTAGAATTTCGTCATTTAGCAGTCGCCGTAGGTCACAAGAACTTTGTGTGGTTGCCAGGGGAACATTCAGCAGTTTCTGGGCCAGTGTGACTAGGGCTTAATCTTGCTGTTTTAAAACTGGACATGACGACTGAAGTGTGCATTTAACTGAAAAATTGAGGGATGCTGAGTGCTCAGATGCTAGCAACTCATCACATGGTGAAACATTAAATGTTATCGTGTTCCTAGGCACGAGTGAGGGCTATAACTTATAGGGTGAAGTGATGTTGTATATTCAACATGAATCTAAACCGATTCAGTCCATAAACTAATCTTGAAACTGTTTACTAGGGCGATAGACAGGGCAGGGCTATCCTTCCACAGACTTCTATAAAATCGGTGTTGTTTTACAACAGGGGTGTCCAAACTTTTTTCACTGAGGGCCACATACATAAAAATATAGGAGGGGCTGGGCCACTTACTAGAAATTAGGTATATAACCTTAACTTTAGTGTATTAAAGTTAGAAAAATCACTTAAAAGTGGTCGAATATGTTATATTGTTGAATATAATTAAAGACGAAACTGCCTTCATCACAGCTTTCCGTAAATGGATCTTTATTGATTTATTCAGAAAAAGCTTTGGTAGCTCATTCTCAGAACAGCAGCCTCAGATTTCTTCTTAGACAGAAGATTTACAGCACAGAGAAAAAAACAATGAAGGGGAAAATGGGACGGGTAAATTTCAAGTTTGTTATTTAAGTTATTAGGCTTAGCAACACGCCTATTAACGTTTGTTTGAAACCGTTGTCAACAGGCAACGGGCCAAATCGGGCCATCCAGCCGCGGTGCTGATCGCCACTCGTGCCAAAAATCCGGACAAATGTCACTTGATCAAGGAGCAAATCTGCATCAGATGAGATCAGCTGACTACGTGTGCGTGCGCAGCGGTGTGTACTCTGTGTGTTAACAAGAAAAGCGCATATAAGAAAGTGGTGCGCAAAAGCAGGGTAGTCACCTAAAGCGCTCGTGCTCTCGTCCACTCCCCGCAAAAAAATAGCAGCTGTGCGGCGTCGGTGGCATCGGTGCTCTCATCGCATGCGATGGGGTAAAAATCAAAAGCACAGCTTTATCAGACAGTTGCAGTTTAATGTTGGCTGACGAGTCTTCAATGCGTCGCACAACTGGGTTTCTGGACATGCTGACGTTGTTGAAGTCCTGCACTTTTTCCGGGCACATTATTTCGGTGACTTTAACGAGGCCGTGTTTTATGAGGTCTCCATCTGAAAAAGGCTTGCCATGTCTTGCGATGAGTTGGGCGACCTCATAGCTGGCTATTGTAGCCTTTTCCTGGACCTTTTGAGCACGAAAAAAATACTGTTGCTGACCACGCAGGAGAGCTACCCTGTGCTTTAATTTCTGCTCTCGCTTAGCACCAGTGTAGGATGCATAGGCCTGATGTTTGGTTTCATAATGACGTCGTACATTATACTCTTTCATAACTGCCACAGTTTCAGTGCAGATCAAACAGACACACTTCCCCTTGAATTCTTTGAAGAAATATTCGCTCTCCCACCGTGTCTGAAATTTTCTGCATTCACTTTCTACCTTTCGCTTCTTTGGTTCTGCCATGTTTAGTAACTTGGGGTACATTTCTTTTGTGATTGTCCTTTTTGGTGGAGCAACTGCCTTGATCAACAGTAGCTCCCCCTGGTGTTAAAACTAAGAAGTGCAATACACTTAAGCAAAAGTTGAAGTGCGGGCCATATTCTATTCTATTCTATTTATAAAATTATTTGCGGGCCAATTAAAAATGGACCGGAGTTTGGACACCTCTGTTTTACAACCATGGGAGTCGCCCTCTAGTGGTCATTACATTTGCTTCACTTTTTATGCCTGGAAGCTACATCCATCTTATATATACAGTCTTTACATGACTTCTTTAATAAATAAAAGTTACATTTAAACTAAAATAACTATATCAAAAGTGTAGAGACACACTTTCAACAAACATTGCGGATACACAAAAAAGGTTTTTATTAAGTCATCATCTTCCCTGCCCTGGCTGGTGCTTATCACCACATTATAGCCAAAAACTGAGGTGCAAGTTTCTACTAGAGTTCAAACTTTTTTTCTTAGCTTTTCCTAATGTGTCTAAGCTGTACATTGTTGTTCTGCCTAACAGGGAGACAAGCGTGAGATGTTCAACTGTGTCCGTGACATGATCTACGACCTCATCGAATGGCGTTCACAGATTCTGTCCGGCACCCTCCCACAGGACGAGCTGAGTGAGCTCAAACAGAAAGTCACCTCCAAGATAGACTATGGCAACAAGTGAGTCTTCAGCTGTGAGAGTGTTTTATATTTTTCCTTCTCTCCCTATGGCTTATATCCCTTTATCCTCAAATCTATCCGGAAAAAACAAGTCTTGTTGGAAGAGGTCAGCAGTGTCAGTCAATAGAAAATGACAGGTCATCACTTAGCTTGAGAACAAACTGATGGGGTTTAGCTTCAGCAAACTGCACTGTATTCCATCATGAAATGACAGCTCTTGCACTATCTGCAGTGGGCCTAGAAAATCAGTTGGAAATGAAAATCGCGAAGCTCTTTTCTGCTCCTGTGATGAAATTTTGAACCTTTGGCCAGGTAGAGAAATGAATTTTCCCCCAGAAGCAAGTAGTGATCAGCTGATGAAATGCAGCACTGAGTATATGTAGACATATACTGTTGTTTTTTCTGGCTCCCCTGCATAGCAGAAAGATAGGTTTAGAAAGAAAACAGTGGAGCCGAGGTTATGAATATGAAGTAGAATTTGGGCAGGAAATAAGGTGACAGGAGTACATGTTTATAAATAAAATGTGTTGTTTCCTTTCTGACAAATGCACACTGTCTTGGTGGGTCTGAGCGCTTGTTAACTCTACCCTCTATTTATGCAAGGTACCTGGATCTTGATCTGGTGGTCAGAGACAAAGATGGAAACATACTGGACCCAGAGCTCACCAGCACCATCAGCCTGTTCAGGGCACACGAGGCAGCTTCCAAACAAATTGAGGACCGGATCCAAGAGGAGAAGGTAAAAAGACAAACTCAGTAGAGAGAAAAACTGAATATATTACTGTTATTTGCTTGTTGGAAAGACATTTGATTTGCAAGTTTTTCGATTCGATTCTTTACTGTTGCCAACTTTGTGACTTTTCATTAACCAGCAGCAGCTATTTTTTAAGTGGCTAGCAAATATAACAAATCCAGGGAGTTTGAAAAAAAACAAACACTTTTGTTGGTATGTAGTTTAGCTGTCCCGCTTCTGGTATCAGCAGAAATCAAAGCACAGCACCAGTATCTCTAGTTAAGTCTCATTTAGCAACTCCTAATGATTATTATTGTTCTTGTTCAGCACTACTGAACCTCCAAGGCCCAGAATATGGTATTTGGGACAGCTCTATTATCCAGATACTATATTAAAGCTTAGCAAATGCCCATTAGCGCACAGTGTGAATGAACACAGATCACATCATGATCTTGTTCCTTCTGCGTCATCGAATCTCAGCTGGTCAATCAAGCACGATTATAGTGTTTGCATTAAAAAAGAAATAAAAACAAGAAGGGTAATCACAGATTTCCACAGTAAGGACATCTGACAAAAGTTGTTTGGTTTTCTGTGCAGTTTGGGCACAGCTGTTTCAATCTTTCTTTTTATTACTTACTTTTTTATGTCACTGTAAAAGATGATGAGCTGGTCTTCTGCAATAATATCTGCCATTCTTCATCCAAAATAATATCTGTAATTTTAGCCACGAGATGGCTAAGATTAGTGGTGATGTGACTTTAGCTTCCATGGTACACCCCTTTGGTCCAGTCTCAACTACTAGATAATCTTTACTGATTCAGTTACCAGTAGTTTTTGTGTGCCTTAGACCAGCGGTCCCCAACCCCCAGGCGTGAGTCGTTCGGTACTGGGCCGCGAGAGTTGATGCTTGGGTATGAAATTTATGGTTTTTAGGGTTATTATCGTTAACACGGTTCCCCTGCGTTTTTTCCCCGTGTTGAAGTTGTGTGTCTTATTTTGAAAGGAATATTTCCGCGTTACCATAGCGATTAGAGAGCAATAAGGAGCAGAGAGGAGGATGTTACTCTCAATGTTCAGGAGGACGCTGCTAATAAAGTTACACAATTGCACAGTGAATTTGTGTTTATTATTATAATTATAAAATACCACAGTTTGTGTCTTGGTCATATAATTGTATTTTGTTGTATTTATCCGCGACACCTTAAAGGCCGGTCTGTGAAAATCCGCTGCTATAGACTGTTCACCTGAAGCGGATGTTTCACTGTATCCACCTCAGTTAATGACAAATTACAGCGACATTCCCTGTGATTTGTGTTTATTGCTAAAGTGTGCGTGTGTGTTTTGATAGCATGATAAAATGCTAAACTAAAGGGGTTAACATGTTAAACACATCAGCCATTGGTATGATAACACTGTCACTGCCTCTTTTTAACCCATCTGTA
The DNA here is from genome assembly GCF_000239375.1 of Pundamilia nyererei. Taxonomy (NCBI): domain Eukaryota; kingdom Metazoa; phylum Chordata; class Actinopteri; order Cichliformes; family Cichlidae; genus Pundamilia; species Pundamilia nyererei. Next base: position 2,467,891 of record NW_005187470.1, read on the forward strand.
CTGATGCACATCCATACAGATTGTTTTACCGTTCCGTTTTCCAAAAAGATGACCTAAACCACTTTGATTCAATCTGCGATGGGGTTTTGGCATTTGAACAACTTTGGATTAAAAGTAGGACAAATTGAGCCAATCCTGGTACACTAAAATGCTTGATTTCTTTAGAAAGTCAGGAGCCGTGCCAGATTCCCAATCTATTTTACTTGGCTTATCAGTGGTATGCCACACCTGAATGTCAGTTTGCAGTATGTAGGGAGTGCCAGCCACTAAGTGCCCTGCAGTTATGTGGTCTCATCGTACGTGACCTTTCCTTTGGAGGTCTTTAATGCATATGGATGGCCAATAAGAAAGTGTCCAGGTCAACACGATGAATATTAATGACGTGACCGCAGCATATTTTTGAAGGACGCTAGGGAATAGGTTCTTTTACTGTATATGTAGTCCTGGAGATCAAGTAAATGTAAAGGCCTTTTTATTCAATGTGAAAGATATTAGGAGCTTTTTAACTTGTTAGATTTTTTTTGTGTGTGTAAAAAAACAAAACAAACCAACCACAGTGGCTAGTCTTAATCCAATGTACAGCTGGCATCAGCACTGTTTCTCTCTCAATACACTGCTGCGCATGAACAACGTGTGATACTGCTGATTCCCCTCCGTTTCTCTGTTTCTCAGTCTCAGAAGCAGAATATTGATCTGACGAGGCAAGCAAAGTTCGCTTCCACGCCAGCTTTCGCCCTCTTTGTGACTCTGAAGAATGTGGTGTGTAAGATTGGCGAAGATGCAGAGGTGCTCATGTCGCTTTACGACCCAGTGGAGTCCAAGTTCATCAGGTAAACCCTTTCATTTATTCACGCTTCAGGATTGTGACAGCAAATTATTGTGTTGAGCTGCTCAGCTGAGGAGTGTTACATATGCCTCCAGCATTAGTCAAGCAGACTAATGTCTGGATTAACATTCAAGGTTCTGTAGCTCTGAAGGAAACTGATGTTAATGCTGTTAATCTCGGTGTCTGAATTCACTGTATTGTTTTTGTTTCACCTGTGAACGTCATGCTCCTCCCCCCTGACGTCTCTCCCTTACAGTGAAAACTACTTGGTAAAATGGTCAAGCTGTGGCCTAGTAAAAGACATCGACCAGCTTCATAATCTGCGGGCAGTCTTCACAGTGAGTGTTTGGATGTGTAAATGCATGTGATTATAGTGTGCGCACACTCGCCTGTAGTTCACTGTTTATTCAGCCATGTTACGAAGCACGTGGGAGCCTGTTTGCAGAGCCTGTATTTGTTAAGCTCTCTCAGAAAGAGCCCAGCTTTCTGTATGTATTTACTAAGACCTCTATCTGATGGACGCCCAAGGGCAGAAGGGTCAGTGTGAGCCCACTGGGAGGACTTTCCAAGGTTTGGAAAAATGAATCTGTGGACACAATCACATATGTTGCTGAAGCAATTTGCGGTAAAATGTTTGGCTTTTACGTAAACTCATTTTCACCGCAGAAAGTGCTATTAATCGATCAGATAAAGGCTGCTGTCAGATGGGGCTTTAAATCCAATTGTGTTTTCCAGAGGATTTTCATCCCTATGTTGTACAATCTGATTGAAACAGCCCGGGATTTGTAGTGACTCTAAGGCGCTTTGTTAGAACTTTTTTTTTTCCTTTACACCTCTTCAGGACTTGGGTAGCGAAGATCTGAAGAGAGAAAAGATCAGCTTCGTGTGTCAGATTGTAAGAGTTGGACGGATGGAGCTACGAGACAACAACACCAAGAAGCTGACGTCAGGTCTGAGAAGACCCTTTGGAGTGGCAGGTACAGAAGACAGCACGGAGACTTCATGATAATCTATTGTTCTAAAGATCTGCGTGAAATAAGCTGCTCTGTATAGAGCCCCGGCTTTGCTTGAATATCATAATGTGTACCAGTTCTTGTTTTGCATTGTGGTAAAAGTAAGTATTGTGTCTTGCGTGGCTGAGTAAATATATTTGGGTAAAATTGAGAGGTTTCCAGCTAAATGAAAGGGGGGGGGGGGAGAAAGTTTTGATTTATTGCCTGTTGGCAAGCTGCCAGGCGTATCGTAAACTAATTAGATTGCCATTTTGCCCACAGTTATCCAACAGAGAAAATTACGCCCCTCTCTTGGTGTCTTTTTTTTTTCTTTTTCCAGTGCCACTTGAGGGGAAGGTAAATGACAGCCTGATTTATGATGGCCTATCTTTAGACATCATCATTATTTGCCGCTGTACACAGCGTGATGGAAAGCTTTTTGAGATTCGCTCTTTTTTTAGGCACAATTATAAAGGTTTGCTGACTCTCGCACAGCTAAGGTGACCTGCTGTAAACTTTGGCGTCAGTGTCATTTTTATGTTTGTGTTATCTTTAGTTGGTCTGTCCAACAGACAGACTTGAGAACGCATTTCCTGTTTCGTCGGCAAGCTCTGCTGTCAGGTTTTTCCGACTCAAATGCCTGCATTCAAACACGCAAACAAAGCAAACTGGAAAAAAATAAATAAATAAATCATGCGTCTTGTTGTAAAGAAGGACTCATCATTCTAGCATCTAACATAATTCTGTTTTAATATTACACCATGAGGCTGCTACTCGCATCCTTGCGGTGGTATCTTATTGACATATTGTGATAACTCTACTCAAAGCCGTATGCTATGTCACCTTATGATCTTCCTGTTCATTTCGCTGTAACAGCTATTTAAAGAAACTTCATTTCATATTTAATCAGTGTTTGTTTTAAGCTTCAAAAGGCTTGTGCACATCGTAACCACTACTCAGATTTTTTCCTCACAGCTCAGCCTCTGACTTAATTAGTGCTCATCAAAGAAAATCCCAACATTGGCTGAGACAGCTTTTACCCCCTGATGTGGCCCACCATGCAGTTTTCTGGATCTCTTTCATAGCCACGCTACACTCTGCAGGCCTTGAGAACGTTTTAACCCCCACCTCTCTCCTTTTTCCACAGTAATGGATGTCACTGACATCATAACAGGCAAAATGGACGACGAGGATAAGCAGCACTTTATCCCATTTCAGCCGTAAGTGCATTGTGCTGAAGCACAAAATAAATCACATTTAACAGAGGTCCTTTAAGTTTTGGATAAACTTGCCAAAAAATAAATAAAAGAAGCAAGACTGATACATTTTATGGCTTAAAATTTCATCCATTATTTTAGGTATACACTGTATATCCGAAAAGGTAGTGTCGTTTTTCTTTCTACAAGTTTTGTCTCCTTGACGCCAGATTAGAAGGGGTTTTAAGACTGTAACACTCCCCTATTCCCCGCTGACTCAATTAAGGCAATCTCATTAACTGCTACCATTTTTGTAGGATAGTGTAAAGAGGCAGAGCAACCTTTTTTCTTAACGTGATTTCCTGCATAATTGAAATGCCTCACATTCAGGCAGTTTAGCTTGCTGATCACCTCACTTAATGGGCTTATCTGTGAGCATAAATCATGGAAATTAGAGGAGGTTTTACAAGGAGTTATTTATGTCCAAGTGTGAATAATTGCCATTCAAAAACAGAGCAAGTTTTGAAACAGAAGCTTAATAATGTGTTTTCAAGGAAGCGAGGGAGCCGTTTAGAGAACGTGACACAGTGGTGTGATTTGGCTTCTGGCAGCCAAACAGAAATTTAAATATGTTAAATTGGCAATAATCTTACAGACATTAGATTTAAGACTCAATTGAGTTGTTGTAAAAAAACAAACAAGCTGTACTGACATGTCAATTCAGTAATAAACGATAGTTGAGTGGCAGGAAAAAGAATGACAGCTATTGTGAGATACTGAAATTGACGGATATTCTCTGTTTTAGATTAATGATGTTAGCCAGCCAAGTCCCTAATTTAAAGGCATCCTCTTGGGCTCCAGGAAGTTCATATAGTGACTGGCCACTTTATTAGTTATACCTTCCCAGTATCAGTTTAGAAGCCCTTTTGCCTTATTCTTAGTTGCATAGGTTCATGAAGTTGCTGGAAAATCTCCAGATTTGCATGATAGCATTACAGTTTCTGTAGCTTTGTCAGCTACACATCCATGATGCAAATCTCCTGTTCCACCACATACCAGAAGTGCTCAACTGGATTGAGATCTGGTAACCGTGGAGGCCAAGAAGTACAAATAACTTGTTATTTTCAAGTCATTTGAGCTTTGGGGCGTGGCTCGTTGTCTTGTTGGAACAGCCATCAGAAGATGAGTACACTGTGGTCATAAATGGACGGAGATGGTCAGCTACAATAATTGGCTGTGGTGTTTTAGCGGTGCTCAGTTAGCACTAAGGAGCCCAAAGTGTCCCAAGAACTTGAAACTTGGATACAAGGCAAGATGGATCAATGTTTTCATGCTGTTTACACTAAATTCTGACACTGCCCTCTGGGTGTTGCAGCAGAAATTAAGACTCATCAGATCTGGCAGCAACAACCGTGCCATGTTCAAAGTCTCTTAAATCATCTTTCTTCCCTGTTCTGATGCTCATATTGAATTTCAGGAGGTCGTCTCGGCCATTTCTACATGGTTAAATGCACTAAGTTCCTGCCATGTGTTTGTCTGATTAGATATTTGTATGAACAACCAGTGGTGTAACTAATCAAGTGGCCACTCAGTTTTGACATGTTGAAGGTTAAAGGTAACATAATTTTAGAAATGCAAATTTAAGTCAAAATCTGTCTTTTGGTGGTTGTTGTACAATGTTTGAGTGAATTCAGTGTCTGAATGTGCAAATGTTTGTTGTTGCTTATTCATCTTCCTTGCTCGGGCTGATTTTGGTTTAAGATGGGAGACACTGAAAACAGTGCGAGGGGCAGAGATTCTTTATTGCTTCCTCCGTGCATCACTACAGTCGTCTTCTCCATGCTCATCTCCTTCTGCTTGTTAAGAAGCCTCTACACAGCAGACGCCATCTTTGCTCACAACACACTTTCCTGTGACAGCTGCCACACATGTGGTGCCTCCCAGATCACATCTGCTACTTTTTATGCTCTGTGCATCAGCTGTTTCAATGAATTTGTTGCCCTACGGAGTACAAAACATGTTATACTTGGTACTTATATTTGAGTGTTTTTCTGATGCTAAGCAGAGTTTGTTTCTGAGATTGGATTTTTTCTGGGGTTTTTTAGGGGGGGGGGTTGCATCTTTAAAAATAAAAGGGAAAAAAACCCAACCAAGATCAAACTTGGGAAAGTCAGCATTCACTCTGATACTGTTGCTCTATGGATACTGACTGGACTTAATTTCCTAAATGATCATTTTTCTTTGTGTTTCTTTCATGACCCATCCTGGCTCGCTGTTAACTGCTAACAAGTGGCTTTGTGTCTGTCATGGTATTCGCATCACTCTTCGGTGTGTCTCTCTTTTCTCTCTGTCTGTCCCTCATCCCACTCCCCTTCTTACAACCATCACTTTATGGCTCTTCCTGCCCCACTCCTCCACCTTCTCCTCTTCCTCCTCCTGTTCCTGCCACCTCTCCTTCTCCGTGGTGTTTGCCTGGTGTGTACGTACTGCAGGCTAGCGTTGGATGACGCCATTCGCCACAAGCAGCTGAACATCTCCCGTTTTTCACCCAGGGTGGCAGGGGAGAATGACTTCCTCCAGACAGTCATCAACAAAGTTATCACCGCCAAAGAGGTCAATCACAAGGGCCAAGGTACAGTGCAACAGTTCTGATAGAGGAACCGAGGCCAAGGAAGAAACTCGCCTCACTACATCGGGCGTTTGTACACTTTGTACAGGCGACGGAAAAACTGTTATAAAATTATTATTTCTTTCTTTTATTTTCTTCTTTCATTTAGGTTTCATTTAGTCAAGAATTTTTCTTTTAATTCAAAACATCAGAAAAAAGCCCAGTTTTCTGTCAAATTGTCCTTGCCATCGTCACCTCACATGAACCAGGAGAAAAAAATCTATTTTATCTTTTGATTAAATCAGATGCTGCTAAAAATCTTCTTTTGAAGTCAGTGCAAGCCTTATTTTTTTTCTTTTAGATCTTTTTTTGTACAAGGTACTATTAACCCCAACATACTTGCAAGGCAGTAAAACTGTTCCACTTGCTAATGAAAAACACAATTTACTCTTAGCGCTCACACCATAAATTACTGCTCACACTATAAATAGTCGGTCTCATCACCAGGACTACAGTATCCAAGCGATCCAGCTGTTAATTAAGCTGGTGAGACTTTTGTGAAGAATGGCGCTTATCAAGGACTCGACATCTGTGCTGAGAAGAACAACCTTCACCATCTGAGGGATTTGTGCTGCTGAGGAGGGGAAATAACATGACAGTCTCCATGGTGTTGTCACGCCCAATGAAGACGTACTTGGATAAATGTCAGGTCTGCCCTGACCCTCGCTGGGAAGAACAGTGGAGTACTCGCAGCAGCTGTTTCGGTCATGTCCGCATATCAAAAGACTTCCAGCTAACCTAGTGAGGGATTTGTCACTCATAGCAATAAGGGGCCCATAAAGTGTAAGTGAATAAAGCCTCTAAGGTTCACAAGGACCACTCATTCTTGTGGCCTGTGAACAAGGGCACTACAGACTGCTTTAATTTGATCCATTCAGTCATTTCTTCTTCAAAGCTGTGACTCTGTGGGTCTTTTTTTTTCCCCCCCTAGAGAATATTAAGAGTGAGTGAAGCCACCTTTAAATGTGCTTACAGAGCTGAAACTGGCTTGCCATGCATTTTGGAAAAAGAGCCAAGGATTTCTCCCAATCAGAAGAAAGTCAGAGCAGCTACTGGTGTCAGATTGTTTAAAAAAAAAAGAAAAAGAAAAATTAAAAGACTTGGTACAAACAGATGAAATGGTAAAACAATATAGACTATAAATAGTTCAGAGATTTTCTCTCTAATACAATAAAACCGTACTTGTGTCGTAGCTTTTAGTCACAGCAGCTTATCACACCCAACTTTGAACCAAGCAAAACACACAAAAATGAATCACTTTCCCTAGAGTTGATTCATGCCTCTTTACCTGTCTCCTCATGACATACTGCTTTACTTGATGCCTCACTTCCTTTTCTTGTTTCCATTACCAGGCCTGTGGGTCACTCTGAAGCTGCTTCCTGGAGACATCCATCAGATAAGAAAGGATTTCCCTCACCTTGTGGACCGATCGACAGCCGTGGCTCGCAAGATGGGCTTCCCTGAGATAATTATGCCAGGTTTTAAAAAGCTTCCCCTTTGCTGCCTGCCTAGAAAGTTCCCTGGCTAAATGGCTGAATGCTTTCAGTGGGGTTCATAACCCTGTTACAGAAAAAAAGTCAGGATTCAGTGTAAAATGTAAATAAAAACAGACCGAAATGATTTGAAAATGATTGAATCCCCATATTTAATTGAGAAGCTCGACAATATTTAATAAAAACATTTGGACGAGGGCAGGTGTATGACCGTCTCGCATCACCTCTGATATTCTTTTTGCTAAACACCCTTAAAGGATTTTTAAGACTGGCTACACATTTCATATTAGAGCAACATTCTTCCTTGATATAAGATTGGAAGCGACTCAGTCTGAAGCCTCCTTTGTTGTATTTTTCATTTCACAGTTCTTCAAATGTTCTCAGTTGGTGACAGGCCAGGACTGCAACCCTGTGTCTCAGACAAGCTGTGATATACTGTGCTTTCTCAGCATGGCGCTTAACTGATCAAGTCTCCAATAAAGCAAAGCGATGCACAATTGTATTCCTTTGCTGCCTGTCAGAATTTACTAATTGTAATATTGATGCTTTGTAGCTGATGGAGTAACCTGAAATTAGGCTCACCACCATGAAAAAGACACAATGTGGAAGGTGACACGTCCAGCTCCAAAATAGATTTTTCAGCATTAATAGTGCTTCCAAAACTTGTACAAGCGGTGCATTAGTACACCCTCATAGCATCATGTGCACTGATAACATGCTCTCTTCAAAGAGAGACGAAAGGCTTTCATATTTTTATTGGTCAGATCACAAGACAGATTTCCATGTCACCTCAATACATCATAAATGAGCTCTGGCCCAGAGAAGGATCGGGTTCTTCTGCGTCTTCTTGATATGTGATTGTTTGCATAGTGGAGTTTAAACTTGCATCAGTGGAAGCAAGGAAACGATCTGTTAACTCACAATGGGTTTGCATTTTTAATGCAGTGCTACCTGGGAGATCCCAAATTCTTAAGTTGTTGTAGTATTTCCCACAGAGCAGTGAGCCTTTCCCATAATACTCTTTTTATACACAGCGATGCTACTAAATAATTTAATGAATTGTCATTTTTTTCACCCAGCAGGTGTTTTCTTTTAATATTTTCAGTTGTCCCTGTTCAGTTTATAAAAAAAGGGGATCAAACTCAAAATGAACATTTATTTAAAAGTATTTATTTATAGTAGTAGTATTTTTTTTTTTAAAAGTAGTTAAATATGGGGTTTAATTGATTTGCAAATCAGTGTTTTGTTTAGATTTTATCCAGTGTCCTACTTTACTGAAAACGGTTGCAGTTCATAAAATATTTGTAATACAGAAAAAACCCAAGACATTATTTATTTAATGGGGCAAAGTCAGCCATACATATAATATCCAGTGTTGCTGTAATATTAATATTATTGAAAAGGATAAAACTGAAGCCCTAAGAAGCGTCGAAGCGTTGGTGGTTTCTCATTTCTTGTTTTTGTTTTCCTTTATTTCCTAAAGGGGATGTGCGAAACGACATCTACGTGACTCTGGTTCAGGGGGATTTTGACAAAGGGAGTAAGACAACCCCCAAAAACGTTGAGGTGACCATGTCGGTTTATGATGAGGACGGCAAGAAGCTCGAGGTACGACCGAGGAATGTTAACCTACTGCTTTGGTATTTTTCCTGTGCTCTCAGCATTCAGGACACGAGTGCTGTAACCAAGTGGTTTCTCAGACAGACTGTGATATTACCCAGCTTCCTTTAGTCTCACAATGCTCAGCACTGCGCTTAACTGACCAGGTCTCCTATAAAGAAGAGTGATACACAGGGAAACTGTATGCCTTTGCTGCTTGTCAGGATTTACAAGTTGTAATATTGTTGCTTTGTGGCTGATGGAGAAGCCTAAAATTTGGCTCACTACCATGAAAATCAGCCGTTGTCAGAGCCAGTAACAAACTCAGGCATGTGGACAGGCAACGTGGGCAGCATAATGATATGTGAAATCAGCATTTTTCTTCTGGTATAATTAATTACCTTTGCTAATGAAGTTAGAGGGATCATTTCTCCCCTGTCTAATTGTTTGTAAGCAAGCTGTCTCAAAATCTGTATTTTTTTAAAGCAATCTGCAGCGCTTGGTAAAAAAAATCTGTTAATTAATCTTACATCAGAGGAATAATCAATTCTTGAGTAGCTTCTGCTTATAAATTGTATTTTTATAGAATGAGGATTGGAATCTCATGTGCACTTGTTGAGTTTTTTTTATTTTTATTTTTTAATACCCATCAGAATATATAAGATGCATAGATAAGCTGTTACACCTACAAAGCAGATCATTTGGTCTTGCAGGGAGGTGCAAGTATGACATTTGAGTGAAACCAACACTTAATGTAGGTGCAAGCTTATTCTAAGAATTCTAAATATTAGCAGTTGTTAACCTCAAACAGCAGTTGAGAACCTACCCCATATACACTACTGACTTCTTAAAGTCTATTCAAATATAAGAAGTTAACAGCAACAATACAGGTAACATCTGTTTTCTAGTTTATTGTCAGTTACTTTGAATTTGATTTGAATTAAGTAACTTAACTTTTGGATTGGCCTTTGGTATGCTGTGCGGCAGACTTATTGCAGATTTGTTTTAATAAACCACATCGACTTTAATCAGTCATACCTAAATTTTAGCCACTGACTGAGTCATAACCCTCGATCAAGTAAACTGAATTTTATACAAATCAATGCAGCCAGGTATGAGAGAGAGACTTTTCGAATTTGTAGCGCTCGATGAAGCAAAACTGTGTGTATTTTAGTGAGAGTGTGATAAAGAGAGATTTCTCAAATAGATTGGGGAAGCATAAAAGACATTTATATAGTGTCTCAAGCTTTTTAGAGCAGAATGGTGGTGGAAAATTGTACCATTTCCTCAAGTTTCACATTTTTAGCTGTTAAAGTTTCTTTAGAAGAAGGAAACGCTGCAACTTTTTGAAGCAAGAACCTAGTATGAGACAAATACAGCTATGATAAGCTGAAGCGGATACAAATTTGATGTGTGAATTCCCACCCTGTGTCATTATGTTTCGCTGAAGGTCTGTGTTCAAGGCTGTCTGAGCCTTTGCGGTATAATAAATAAAGTCAGTGACAGTAGAGAGCAAAGATCAAGAGAGACCGATCCTATCTAGAAGTGTTGTCACCATGTTGCTGTTGCATTGCAAAAGCTCCCTTGTTGCAAGAAATGTAAGAAGTGGTTAAATTCGTCCTTACCCTTCATGGATTTGATGGGCTGAAAGTCTCTTTCTTGATAATGAAACTTGGTTTTTTGGCTTTTATTCCAAAATAAAAAATGTCTTGTTTTCATTTTAAAGATGTATATGTATGTACTAGGCACTTGAAATAACTCTCTCCTCACACAGAGTTTTTTAACAGGTTAAATTTGTGGGTTTTGCTTTTTGTGTGTTTTTTTTCTTTTCATTTCTGCCTCCCTCAGGCTTCTGATCCTCTCTATTCTTCTCTGTCCATTCTTCTCTTTCCGTGTGACTTTCTGCCTCTGGTGTTTGTCATCCTTCCTCTTTCCTCCAAATCCTACAGGATTTGTGGAGGCTGGACAGTAACTTTTTATTACCTTTGACTTTGATTAGCACCCCTCCAGAACCTCTTCTCACCTGTAGTTAGACCCTAGCCACTTTCACCCTCTGTGAAATCTGGAGCTGTCAGAAACCCTGGCCACTTAGAGAAGGAGCAGCACTGCTAGAGCTACCACCTGCCCCCCATATCTGCTCAGCATGGCTGGGGGAGATGAGGTCTGTTATTCCTCATAATTGCTGGTTGTCAGAAACCATTAGTGTAGGAGTATTTCAGCAGCAGTACACTAGCAGGCCAGGGAGTCAGCTGGAGTAGTGGGAGGAAAGAGGTAGGCTGGCTGAACACAGATTGATCGAAAACAAGGCGTGCGCACCATCCGCTGTCACTCCATCCCTCTTGGCGAATCCTCAAGTGGGGCACGTAGTATTTTACATACGCACCCTGACCTGTTGTAGAAACGCAGCGGACCCGCTAGGAAGACCAATTTACACGTTTGGATCCATCAGCACCAGCTGGTCTGCTTCCCTGCTCTTGGCTTCCTTCCACGTCCTGCTGCATGGGAGCCACTGCTGCTCCTTCTTAAATAATTAATTTCTAATTTATTTCTTATTTCCACAATGCTGTCATGAGATTGACAGGCAGCACACAGGTGCTCATGCATAAAGTGCATCCAGACTTTTAAAGGCCATTCTGCTAGATTAAGACTTTCTGCTCCAGGGGCTCTGCTTTATGAAATAAGTGCTAGTCAATTTTCCACATACTGTGAGCGTGCCAATATTTTGACAGAGTGATGATAAAGCAGTTCACCCATCACAACTATAGCACTTTATGCGAACTAAAAGCTAAGCAAGGATAACCAGATAACCAGTTATATTGTCTGACTACCTAATTGCTCTGTGTCTTTTACCTTTTATCTAGAATGTGATCTTTCCCGGAGCTGGAGATGAAGGGATCAATGAGTACAAGTCTGTTATCTACTACCAAGTAAAGCAGCCCCGCTGGTTTGAAACGATAAAGGTTTGTTTTTCTGCTTACTTCTGCCACTTAACGGTTTTTTCTTTACTCTTCTAAATCATTTTATTTTACCTTTACCTTGATACCATCCCCTTCATGTAGTTTCCAAAGTTTTTTCATTACGCCGCAGGCTTTTATTGCCAGTAATTTCTATCACAAGACTTTAGTGGCAAATGCGGTGGTGCAAAACTGTATAGAAGAGTGAAGTTATTCATCACACTTAAAGAAAGGCAAACTTTCTCTCAATTCCTGAAATCCCATATAATTATATAGCATTTTTTTGCAAAAGTGTTGCAACATGTGAGCTAATTTCTGTACAGCATAAAATCCAGGAAGTTTAGAGTTCACTCTGATTTCAGTTTGTCCTTATTTTCTGTGAGTGTGTGTGTGTTTATGTTCCTGGCTGTCAGCCAATCCTCTTCCGTCCTTTGTCTTAGGTTGCTATTCCCATTGAAGACGTGAACCGGAGCCACTTGCGGTTCACCTTTCGTCACCGCTCATCACAGGACTGTGAGTATAAATGTCAGCTTGTGAATAATCAGTTTTTTCAGATGACCAACTGCACAGTTGGCTCCTAATCTATCCCCAGCAAATATAATGGAAGATATCCAAACCAAGCAGATGTGTTGCACAGTGATAAATACTTTGAAGCTCACCCTTTGTCGCATTAATCAGAGGTATTAGTCTGTCCCCCGCACAAAGCAGCATCATGGAGTGGCTTGTCAGAGACTATGGCTGGGATGTGAAAAATGCCTGAGGGGGCATATTTGTTTATTGGGACCAGTGTCTAGCTGAATGCAGCCAGCGTTGTACGCCCTTCTGTTTTCTGTTTTTTTTACACCCTTTCTAATTTTCGGGGTGTAAAGGTCAGGGAAGCCTGGCAGTGGTAGTTCTGCCAGCCCATCTGCCTGCCACATGGCAAGGCTTTCCTACAGCCACAGGAGCGGTGCAGGAAAAAGGGTTTGGGGAGCATGACAGGTGTATACAGTATATACAAAGCAATCAGCTCAAATGGCACAGAAGGCAGAGCAGAACTTGGAGGATGTGAGGATTGGAAAGTATACCCTTTCGCTAATCTGCAGCTGCTGTCATCATCTACTTCCAAAATCCTCTTGCTTTGTTTGCTTCTCACCTGCATGCAGGTGGTTTGGAGGAAATTGCCAGGTCTCAGAGCTCAACGCTGGCTTATAATCCACTTGGAGAGCCTTCTTGTCATGCTCGGCACCTTGCTTCTCTGGAGACTAATGCTGTTACGAGACATGCCTTTGAAACTCTGACTTGCTGTTATCTTGGTGTAACGGTTACTTTAGAAACTGGCTCACCTCAAGTGACTCTGGGACTGCAGGGACATGCTGATGCCGCCAAACTTCAACTTTTCTCTGACAATTGACAATAGCGACATGTTAAAAAGGTGTAATAGCTGGATTCTTTGGATTTGTGCATGGTGAACTGCTGCTGCTGGTGAATGTGCTTACAGTATAGAGACCAGGGTTTATTTTATGTTGGGTGTAAAGGTGACATTCCTATGTACATTGATCTAATTTTATCCATGTTTAAGATTGTATGCATCCGTGCAGGCATGTATTTCTATAATTTTCTGACCAACTTCTCTCACTGCCTTACTGTCGCTGTGTACGACTTAAATTTTCATCTCAGTTTGCAATAGATTGCTTTTAAGAGCAGAATAACACCTCCTGAAACTAGCATATTTGCACGTAATATCACAGACATACCGCAGACCGTACCAGAGGTCTGATCCAGATCTAGAGAGGGCATTAAGGGAAAACTCTAAGCTCGATAACCCGAAGAGTGAAGAAACTCATTTTTCATTTCACAGAGGAAGTTAACGTAAAGTCTGGGTCAGACTCTCTGAACCTAATATGCTCAATGAAACAAATCCTTACTCATCCACTCTTGCTGTGCTTGAAGGAACTATCCAACAAACCGTTAGATTTTCTCGTTTGTACAGTCGATATCAAAGCACATAATAGAATTAATTAATTTCCAATGTTTTCCATCCTTTAGACACGCTAAGATCTCATAAGACTACCTTAAAGATAACTGTTTTTGTGATCTGTCATCCATGTTGGCCATAGACGGCAATCTACGGTCGAGTCTTACTCGGATCAGAGTAAAATCTCTCTTATATTTTTTTCTATTACTGGGAGTGTCTGAGTTCAAGATACTTACTAGATTATCAGCCAGTTTCCCTACGCTGAAAACTTTAAAGTGCATTTCTATAGTGATCACTGTTTTAAATCTTTATGACGCTTTGTTCACTGATCCGTGTCTCACGTGTCTAATCCTTTTCCATACTGTGATTGGTTACAGTGTGGGAACATTCTTTATATACTTAAATATGCCATTTGGGAGATTATGTGAATATTTTTGAGCATGCACTGGGTAAGGTAGTGCTGTCCACCCACAGTAATGTGTGCTGTGTAGCCCAAATGCAAAAGCACAACTGCTGCTGGTAAGTGAGAAAGGGTGATACATTGGGAAGCTTATTTTCCCCACTTCAAACATCAGCAGGAAAGGTTCATTTGCATGCGTTGATTATTGACCATAAGTACCATACAGTACAATACAGTTTTATTTGTATAGCACGTCACATCAAAATAAATCAATTAACAAAATACAGGTCAGGTACTACCACTAGCACAGACAGAAGCGAGGCACTAATAGACCAGAAGAGTGAGGTAAAAATAGGTATCGGACCTCAGTTCAGAAGGAAGGTCAGTTCATAGATACAAAATATCAACTAAGAAGTTAATTAGATTAGAGGGCACTAACTGGTTGGGAAGGCCAGGTTAAATATGTTTTCAATTGTGATTTGAAGGATTGGATAGAGTCTAAGGCACGAATAGCGGGGACGCTATTCCAAAGATAAGGTGCAGCTGAAGCACAGGCACGATCGCCTCTGGTCTTCAGCCTAAACTTAGGTTGGGCCAGGAGTAATTGACCTGATGATCAAAGCTACATAAGTGTGTGTTTATCAGTTGAACAGCTAAAATGGTACTGTCCAAACCTGCATTGCTCTTATTAACCTTTTAAACTTTTTTTTTTTTTTTTTTGTGCATGCTTTCACCGCACCTTCTTGTGCACAGCCGAATAAACACATTCGTCCAGTGGAAAGGAAAGCTTTGTGTGTAACTCTGTGCAAACACACAGTTATAGCAAGCTCAAATTTAAAATCAAACCCACGGAGCGAGAAAAGTGCTTTGTCTTATTTTTCCTGCGTGCATATTCATTTCAGAGTGTGCCGAGTTGTGTTGACAGTGGCTGTATGACTGTTCTGCAAGTGTTTTTGATATAATTATTGTTATATATAAGGAGCAGTGCACATTAATTAACATGAGCGTTTAGGTCCATTATGTAAATGTGCCAGATTTAGTCATACAGGCTCATTTTAATACACATACCGTTTCAGATTGATGCCACTAATAGAAAGAAACGGAAAACAAAAGATCTAAGGTTATCTAGGCACACATAAGGGATCGAAACAGATGAATGACAAAACAAAAAACACATCAGTGGACAATCAGTGAAAAACAGCAACGTAAAGTGACATTATTTTAGACTATGACAGTATGTCATTTTCTGCTCAATAAGAAAAGACTGACTAACAAAAGCTCTTTTTCTAAAAGATACTGTATAATCCCCTGTAGGAAATGCTATGCTGTTTAGAGATGTAAAAATAAACTCTAGCATATCATATTAAATTTAATATGAATTTGATAATACTTATGATTTTCATTTAAAGTATTTAAAGGGAGTACAAGCTCGCTAACTTGCAAGCTATTGATAATCAGCTGTCAGCTGGCGCAACCTTAACCTGTTGCAGGGCTCCACTGATGATCATACATGCACTTAACTCAGTGGGAACAACCTGGTTTAATTGTGGGGTTTCTAGCATACCTATTACCTGTGCTATAATCAACCACTTTCTTATATTAATATTAATATTTGAAAGGCTGAACAAAGATGGAACAGCCGTGTGTACGGGCATAGATTTTTGTTCCTTAACCTCTCTACATGTGATTAGTTTGTGATGAAAAGCAGCGCAGATTTAGGCTGTCAGGCCTTTGTATTGCCTGCCTGCGCTGTCATGTGGCCGTGTCCTTCCTGCTTCCTTCGATGTGCTCCTAGCTAGAGCTGAACTTTAAGGGGATACACAGAGTGACAGAGCTGCTCATCAAGACCACTAGTGGAGCTCATGTGTTCAGTATCTCAGCCCTCTGGTTGAGAATTAGGCCAGCTCGAACACAGTGCGTCAGAGTAGCACTCTAACATTGTCAGGCCTCATCAGGCTGATGGCTGCTGTCACAGATGCTGCCGTAGCTGTAAAAGATTCCTGCCATCTTTTCACTTTTGTTTCATCTGTCTTTATGCCTCTGCTTCGTGAGTCAGGTAGGCTTTAAAATGTGGAACAGTTTAGTCAACTAAATTTGAAGTGACAGCCCACCTTAAGGGGGGAAGTTTGCGAAACTTGCACACAAATCGGACTTCGATTGGTTTAAAGAAGTAGCTCTGTCCTGAAAGTGACCTTTTTTGTCCAAATTAAGAGTTTTCAGCTCTGTGCCCTTTAGGAAGTCACTAATACACTTGGTATTATTGGATGGCATGCCTACAGTGTTCTCCCTCCACTGGTTCCTCTCAGCCTAGCAATTATTCACCGGTGAGTTGCGGGCAGCAAACCAATGAGGGGATTTATGCAGATAGAATGCAAGATATATACTTCGATGAATCACGTCTCCCTGCGCGTAAATCCGAGCTTGTTGATCCGCAATGATGATGTATGTGGCCCCATCCAAAGTCCCGGTTACAGGACAAAGTCGTAACTCTCTTCCTTGTTTATGCAGCGCTTCCACTCAACATTCCCAATCACACATGTGTCTGCACTTGCACACATAAACCACGAGCATCTTTCCTCCACTCTTACAGGATTATACAAATTGGTCACAGCTGCAGCAGAGCACAAGTGCAAGTGTTTATTCATTTGATAACAGCAAGTGTACATTAATCCAAAGCCTGCCACTTCAACAATATTCCTTTTTGTAATTAGCAGGGTTTTTTTTATTTTATTTTAAGGCACATATTGTTATATAACAACCAACTGTGATTGCATCTCCCACTTCCCTCGCATTATATTATGCACAAGTCCTTCAAACCTATGCATAATTGGTCTCAACAGTCGGCGCGCGTACATTTGCTTCACTTCAGGGTGAAAAATAAACAGTTCACGGACAGATGCAGCCATAGCATTAATAAAGACATCAGAGGGGAACAGTAGTTCCTTGTGCTAACTCAGGAGCTGACTCAGGGAGTGTAGTGCTGAGGTTAGCGTTTGGATTATCACTTCTTTCAGACTGCTGGTTTGTTAATGACTCGTTGTAACGTCAGCAGTGCTGCATGGTTTACTGCAATATGATCTCTTTTTTGTTCCCGAAGACGAACACTGTTCACATAAGCATATTGCACACGTACGAAAGATGCGGTGCGTTTTGTTTTGCAAAATGAGACAAAAAGCAAACGGTACAAAAAAGCGAACTGTATATATGAACGCAGTCTTAGTCTCAAAAGTAAACACCAATAACCAAGTTGCCTTTGTTGCTTGCGTGTTTCTTTTTCCTTCCACAGCCAAAGATAAATCGGAGAAGATATTTGCCTTGTCTTTTGTGAAGCTGATGAGGTATGACGGGACCACTCTGAGGGACGGTGAGCATGATCTCATCGTGTACAAGGTAAATGTAAAAAAAAAAAAAAAAAACATCCCATAAACACACTTAGTCTTTGTTTCTTGCTGCCTACTCGTCAGACAGCCCGCTCTCCTTGTGAAATGACCATGAAATAAGTTGTAGGTGAAAAACTGCCCTATTGTATCGGCGACTGTCATCATAACAGCCTGCCATCAGTGCTTTGTATGTGAATTGGGTAGCTGGTACACATCAGCCCGCACAAGGAAATGAGAGTACTTTCCAATTAAAAACCCTTGCATAATGATACCTCTGTGTTACGGTGCCCATTTATGTTAATTAAAAAGTTCATATGGGAAAAATCTATCTTGTTACATTTGTCTTGTCATGTTTTCTGGATTGTTGTTTTCGTCAGTCAACCCTGCATTTGGAAATGAATGATATTTTTCCTCACATGCAACAGCTCGGTAGAAAAACACACAAATTGTTTTGTTGGTAATATATATCAAAGGGAGATCCATTAAAACCACAGCTATAGAATGCAACATTGTTTTAATGTGTACACAGTAATTTGGGGTTTCTACCAATAAACTGACTGAGACTTGTTCTCTAAAACCAGGCGGAGGTAAAGAAGCTAGAGGACTCTTCTCTGTACCTAAACCTACCTTCCACAAAGCTGGAGATGGAAGAGAAAGGCTACTCCACCACTGGAAAAAATACCCAGACCCTGGGCATCTGTACCATCAGCAAGGATTCCTTTCAGATTTCCACCCTGGTCTGCTCTACCAAACTTACCCAAAATGGTAACAGCTTCTATATTTTAATGAATATTTGTCTCTTTTCCTGTGCAAGTTGGGTTTTTTTAAGCTAAAAATTATGCTCTTGTGGAAAACGTATCAAAACGTCAGTAAACACATGGAAAGCTATTGTCAACTTAGATATTATATAAAAAAATGAAAGCAGCTACTGTGACATTTTGAATCCTTAAATTAAGCTTTTTTTTATAGTCGCTGTCTTTGTCTTAACCATGCCATCCATATTTATATATTTTATCCTTTATTGATCTCTGTTTTTCACCTAATTGATTTGCACTAGCTTCACATAGTTACCACATAGTTTCTACTTTCCCTGCTCTTAGTCTCACAGCGAGCACACCTCCCTGCACAAACGCATCCAGCGGAGCTGAAAAGAAATGTGGGGAAGTCAGTATAATATTAATTGAGTTCAAGAGAAATTACTTTATCTTAATAAAAGCTTCCCAACAACTGTTAAATCAAAGAAAACAGCACTGAAAACAATCAAGAGAGAAAATGTTGTCATTGGCGCGTTTCAGTCTGGACCACTGTTTGCGATTAACTCGACAACTAAAGCAAATAAAGGAAATCAGTTGACTGTTCTTGACCCTCTTTTCATTAGATTCTTCCATGCTATGGTAGCTAACAACTGTTGCACTTTCAAAATAGAATTTACATAATTAATCTTCTAGTAGAGCTGAATAGATAACTTCCTAATTAAAAATAATGAATCTAGTTAGTTGTTTATTCTAGTGTGAATTGGCTAATCCGTTCCTGCTGCCTGATATACAGATATACTCTCACTGGCCACTTAAAGAGGTACACCTTGCTAGAACCCCCTTTTGCCATCAGAACTGCCTTAATTGTTTGTGCCGCAGATTAAACAAGGTTTTGGTCCATAGTCATATGATAGCATCACACAGTTGCTGCAGATTTGCAGCTTGCACATTTAGATGTGAATTTCCCATTCCATCACATCCCAAAGGTGCTCTACTGGATTGAGATCTGGTGACCGTGGAGGCCATTTGAGTGCTGTGAACTCACTGTCATGTTCAGGAAACCAGTTTGAGATGATTTGAGCTTTGTGAGATGATGTGATATCCTGCTGTAGGAGTCATCAGAATATGGGTACACTGTGGTCGTAATGGGATCGACATAGGCAGCAATTGCAGAGTTGGCCCAAAATGTGCCAAGAAAATGCTTCCCATGTCATTATATCATCTAAAACAGCGGTCCCCACCCTTTTTTGCGCCACGGACCGGTTTATGTCCGACAATATTTTCACGGACCGGCCTTTAAGGTGTCGCAGATAAATACAACAAAATAAAACCAGTACCGGTACCCCCCAAAAAAGATGTATTCATAACACACGGGAAAAGAACCAGGGAAAATCGAGTTAACTATAAAAACGATTAAAAAACGATAAAAAGCCTGAAAACCATGAATTTCACACCCGAACCTCAACTCTCGTGGCCTGGTACCAAATGACTCACGGACCCGGGGATTGGTTACCGCTGACCTACAACATCCAGAACCATTGATATAAGGCAGGATGGATCCATATTTTATGTTGTTTACCATCCAGACAACACTTTCTCAATATTTCATAGTCCAGGTATGGTGAGCATCTGTGAAGTGCAGTCTCAATTACCTGCTCATGTAACAGGAGTCGCATCCAGTGTGATCTGTCCCGTTGTGGCCCATCTTCTTCAGTAAATTCAATGATGCTCTTCTGCATCCTTTGGTTGTAATAAGCAGTGATTACTGTTGTTACTGCTTCCTGCTTGTCAGCTCAGAGCAGTGTGGATATTCTCCTGACCTCTGCCATCAACAAGGCATTTTCACCCAGAGCACTGCTGCTCACTGGATAGTCTCTCTTTTTGAACCGTTCCCTGTAAATCCTAGACGTGGTTGTGTTGAAATCCAAGTATGGAAGCGGTTTTTGAAATAGAGCCATGCCACGCTGACAGGCACTTAAATCACCCTTCTTCTTCATCAATCAGATACTTGTTTTGAACTTAAAGAGGTTCTCTACACCATGTCCTCATCTTTAAAATATTGGATTGCCACCACCTGATTGGGTGCTTAGATCATTTGTATTAACGAGCGGGAGATCAGATGACCTAATGAAGTGGCCATGAGTAGGTTTTACTGACCACTGCTCTCTGATCTCTTCTTTCTTGAGGTGCTGTATAACAAAAGTAGCACACATGAGAGAAAATCCTAGCGACGTATATGGATTTACTTTTGTTGTAGCACAGAGAAGTACAATTCCAGCTTGATGAAATGCCTGCTCACATCAAACAGAGCTCTCACTGGGGGGAGGAAGGATTTCTTTACTGTATCTTAGCCAGGTAGACCCTGAATTTTGAAACCACCGATGGACCCGTAGCCTCTGGGTTTGACAAACGGATCATGGGAACATCATTTAATGTAGGATTCCTTAGCTTCAGCTTTTTAAACATTTTTTCTCATTATCTGGTTTTTCCTTTTCCACATTCTGAGCGCCAGGAATGGTTTTCCTCCTCTCTATTCCTACTTCGAAAGTACTTTCTTTTCTCTTTACTCTCTGTACGCCAGTCAGTCTCAGTTAGATTCCAGTTCATCTCTGTTGAGCGAACAACAGCCTTTTTATTTCCCCGTGAAGATCTACTCTTATTAAGCTTGGGAAATCCTCATGCCTGCCACTGTGGCTCATGGATTAAGGATTTTAGCATCTTGTGTTCCCACCAGCCTTTCTGCATGTTTATAAATCCCCACAGATGTCAGCGTAAACCCTCTTGAGCATGCTGGTATTTCTTAGCTGTGTTCATAACGTTGTAGTTAGATTGTGTGAAAAGCTGTTCTCTTTTGTGTGAGTGGTCAGATGCTTCTAGCTCTGATTTCACAGAGCTAAACCAAACCAACCTAAATGTCTCCTTTGCTTTCTTTTTCACTGGATGTAATTTGCTGCTTTGTTTTGGGTTTTTTTTTTTTTTTGTATGCAAGAATGAATCACAATTTTAATTAGAGCCACAATTAAAGCTTCTTTTGTGTTTTTGGCCACAGTCTGAAATAAATAAGTAACAGACACACTGCAGGGTAACTTTGACTTGAATTGAAATTAATTGTTTTACTCGCCAAGAGCAATGCCCTGTTTAAATAAGGAGTGCATCATGCCCTTTCGTTTTTGTATTCACGTTAACAAAAAGATCAATTTAAACCTCCAAACAAGGGCAGAATGAAGAGAAAAGCTTGGAGTAAATTATTGAAGCAAGATCATGTGTGTTTGTGGTCTTTAATCCTTTGAATAATCCTTGTGTAGGCCTGTGAAAAGAAAATCCACTGCAAACCATTTTTCGCTTTCTTCAGATTTGAAATATTATTTAAAACTTCCCTTCAGGAATAAGTGGCCTTACGCGAAGACTAATAATATAAAATCTTAAAACGTCTTTCAAAAAGGCCTCTTATCAATTTTAACGAGATCCCCAACACCACTGGCCAACACAACATAAATACGTAATCAGCCAATCACATGGCAGCATCTCAGTGCATTTAGAAATATGGGAATGGTGAAGAAAACCTGCAAGTTTAAACTGATCATAAGAACGGGAAGAAAAACCATTTAATTAACAGCTGATTAGTGCCCAAACACTGTTTTTGCATTTCAGTAAATTACTGTATGTATTTCCCATTTTCCTAACAAAATATGAGGAAATGAGGGATGGCTCGAGACTTTCGTGCAATACTTTACAATATCTATAGAACCTGTAATCAAGCCAGCAATAAGGTCACATAAAGCTACAAAACATTAGGTCAAAGCTGAACCAAAAATTTTTTTCCTGAAAAGTAGGATCAATATTTGCTTTCAGGTAGAGATGTTTCCAGCTTGGTGATTATCCGACTGCCCGACTATGGGGGAAAAACAATCTGCATGTAAACATTAAGACTACTAGGTAAAAAATTCATTTCAGAGGGCGATTATCCCAAAGTTTGACAGATGCCTTGGTGAGATCAGCTGTTTTCTGAACGACGATGCATGGTCTTGGCGTGCTGGCAATTTAAAAACTACAGCTGAATCTCTGACCTGTCAGCAGCACAGGCTTTATGTGACACTTGTAATGATTTTAGCGCTTTTTGTGCTAAATCATTGCAGTCTAAAAAAGACGTGAAATGCCGATAAAGCTAATTGTCCGGGATACAACCTAATAGCATGCGCAGCAAACATTTATAAAGCCTCATTAATGGGATCACTGCAGACCCCACAACAGGCTCTGGGCATTTCTCTAAGACAACGGGAGGTTTTTGTTGTCAGAGGGCTTCTGCATATAATGTGTGAAAGCGGTGGGTGTCGCATGTTGTTATAGTAATGTTCCCTTTGAAGCTTATTAAGTTTAGTCTGTGGTATAAGTTGTCATTTAAATACAATTGTGCGTGCCCTCCTACTCGGCTCAGGGGGTGGTGATGTCAATGAATGAGTCGTCTCAGTTACAGGAGAGCCTGCCTCTCCTGTAAGTAATGATAGTGGCTCAAATGGTTGTCTCAGCTGTTATGTAGATGCGTAGTATGCAGCATATATCAATCAGCACTATTCTCTGCTCCTATTTCTCCTCCCTGCCTGCCATTTTCTGATTTATCTCGCTCCCTGTGCGAGAGTGATGGGGGGGAGGGGGAGTATGTGTCCTGGTCTGTAGATTCACTCCTGTAGAGCAGCTCCGCTCTCCATATTTACCTGTCACTTTGTGCTGATAATTTGCAAGGTGCCGGTGGGTGCTTGGGGATCAGATGGCCTCGTCGCTGCACAAAGTTTGATTAAACTTTGTGCAGCTGTGTGTTGTATGGGATATATCATCCCACGCTAAAGCTCGAGGAAAAGGTTCCAGCTATTTTAATAAAGCACTGTACACAGAGCAGCCACAACATTAACACCGCCTCATTTATATTGTGTAGGCTCTTATCCATTAGGGATGCAGAATTTGCAGGTGGCATGAGGACATTGACAGCTATTGCTTTGGGTCTAGTAACTTGTGTGGCTCGTTTCAGTGGTTTGGACGGATGCTCTGAGTTGGAATCCAGGGAGGCTGGATGCTCGGTCAATGCCTTGGGCTTGTTAGCATGCTCCTTTAGCCATTACTGCAGTTTTTTTTGCCTGTGTCTGCATGTTTAGTTTACCATTGTCATATGATTTATTTATTTTTTTACCCATCCATCCAATATCCCTTCTACAGAAAAAAAGAAAGTGTACAAGAAACAGCAGAAACATTGCATTGTTATTAGAGGATCAATATTATTTACTTACCTGTCTTTGGTTTTGATATTGTGGCTAATCTATCCACAATATTTCCCATGATACCAGATTCAGGCTTCTTTATTAAAAACCCAGAAGCTCTTTAAGATCTAGGTGTGTTTGTCCAATAGTCATCTCTGTCCCATTTTCTGCATTTCTGTAAATGAAATGATCACATGATTCCAGCTCATCAGATGTGTTGGCAGTTTCCTGTTTTATACAATATCAAACCAAATATTTCGGGTTGTTTTGACTGTTGGTTTGCTGAAACAGCAATTTGATGTTTACGTTTGGAGAATATGTGACAGTATAATTAATATGATTAGTAATGTAATTGCGGTAAGATCTGTTTCTGGATGTAGAGCAGGTCATCTACTAATCAGAAGGTTGGTGGTTCAACCCTTAGGTTCAAGTTGCTTTCGGATCCGTCCACCAGAGTGTAATTATTAGATGGAAAGCACTTATAAAAAAGTGCCTGTATGAATGGCTGTGATGCCTGTTCGCTCACCAGCAGTTTATCCTGAGCACTTATTCTTGCAAAGGGAAAAAGGAGCCCTAGAAATGCCCCTTGCAACAGACTGCATGCTTTATACTCATGGCTCCTCACTGCTGATCCCCACATCCGAGATGAAACACTCTTTTTAACTAAGCTAGATTTATGCAGGCGGCCTCCCAGTGCTGTGAGCTCCCGTGAAGTGGCTCCTAGCTCTTCCCTGGGCATTTACAGTGTGCTTCGCTAAACAGAGCAGAGATTCAGCGACAGCACACGTGGGAGAGAACCTAGACCAGTGAAATTGATTAAAATACTCTTCCCACCTCTGCTGGAAAGAAAACACATTTTTATGAACAAAGCAGCTTTAAAACTATGGAATCCATGTTCATATTGAAGCTACTCCAGCATCAGTGCGCTGAAGAAGCCTGTACTTTTAAACGTTTAAACGACTACATACAAGGCTGTCACTATTAACGGCAAAGAACAAGCTATCAAGACTCCTTAGTGGTTGTGTTTGCTTTTAAAAGTGAACAAAACTGATTTTGTGAAGGAGTTCCGTAAACAAACTTTCAAATGGTAATGTGAAGTCTTTTGCATTTCAGTTGCGCATTGACAATGTAACCTATTTTCTCTGAATTAATTATTCCACTGCTCTCCATCTGCCAGTTACTTCCACAGTCTTTTAAATTCCCACTGCCTGTGGAGACATCCGTTCTCAGACAGATGTTATTTGTAAAAGGCTCTCAGTATTTTTCTCCAGAACAAAACTGATTGCCCCCCACCCGCACAACACTGTGCCTTACAGCCCCATGTGCTACACGTAGTTGGCCTCTTAACACCACTGCCCCACTGGGACCAAGCTGCCTGATGATTTATTCTCCCATTATGCCATTTATCTCTCTGAGGTGCTGAAGCATCAATTTCCAAATCTATATCTCCTTGGGGACGGAGGACCCTGGTAGTTGAGACAGGTTCTTGTGATTGAACCCTGATAGGCTGTCAGGTTTACAGATGATGGGCATCCATTACTGTGTTGCCATGGCTGATTGACTCTTCCTGAGCCAATCAGCCATGGCGAACGGGGAGAGGCAGCCCCTAGGGACTAGGTTTGCAAGAATGCCAAAGAGATTCTTCTTATTCACTTCAGTCAGATGAGGCTGAATATAGTATATATTCATGAAAGCTAATAAACCATCATGAATATACTATAAAGATGTTTCTGGGAATCTCTCAGGATTATACCTGAGAAAATGTATGTGAAAAATCTGTTTATACAATAAAATGAATTAAAATTAACATTAAATGGAAACTTTTCTTAAATGATAAATTGTTTATTTTGGTTTTTTGCTTACTCCTGGTTTCGCCCATATTTGCTGCTTTTAACCCTTTAAAGCCGGTCGGAGCGGGCACGCTCTGTTTTGCGCAACTATTTTTAAATCTCGGTAGCACTGCAACCATGTAAGCTAGCGCAATAATTTTTTTTGCATATGAAACCGGAGGAGTTGTACTTACATCTTATGCCATCAGCTTGTCCTAAGTCACAGTTTCCTTCCACATAAAGCTTTGCAAAAACTGC
>NW_005187470.1:2493903-2533626 GCF_000239375.1 Pundamilia nyererei
CAAACACTAATTTTATTTATATTTAGTCTCCAAGGAGCCAAACTTTTTCACTCGTTTTCTGTCCACTTCTTGCACCTGTCCATTTTCAAAGGGATTTTTTTCCTTTTTTTGTAAGGACAAAATTGCTAACCTTGTGTTTGGGAAATTTGTAAACTGACGTGAACGTTATGGCGACGTCTTGGAAAAACATGCTAAGACCTAAATCTCATTAAAAGCAAATAGTGGACTTTTTCTCCTTACCCGCCGTTACTATTTTCTGGGTGAAAGCTATGCATTGTGTTGACAGCTTTTTTTCCCTTTTGTCTTTTTCCAGTGGACCTACTTGGGCTGCTGAAGTGGCGCTCCAACACCAGCCTTCTGCAGCAGAATCTACGTCAGCTAATGAAGGTGGAGGGTGGCGAGGTTGTGAAGGTCAGAGGCCCAAAATTACCGCTCGGTTGAGTTAAACCGCTTTCAGTCAAAGCTTAAGTAAACATAAATAAATGCGTCTCACTTTCTTTTGCAATGTTCATCGCCTTGCAAATGTACCTAATTCCTTTGCTTTGACAGAGATCGGCACAAATGGACGAAAAACAGATCTTAACAGCTGTTCACATAAACATGCAGTCACAAACGATGCATACTCTTCCTGAAAGCTACAGCTTCCTGGCAGCAATTTCACAAATGATGTCGCTGCCTGTCATAAGGAATTGGCTGCCACTTTTTTTGCTTTTGTTTTAATGGCTTTAGCAAGGAGGGAGTGCATAGTACCCCACACTGTCTACAGACAGGGAGGAGATGACCTGCTGTCAGAGATTTAGGCAGGGCCTTTAAGTGCTCAGCATGGGGCAGATGAATAATCATTATTTAGAGAAAGTTTTGCAGGGGCAGGTTGGGTGCCTGGCAGCTTGGAGCCTATCTAAAGAAGTCCTTCACCTAGACAGTTTTGATCAGGCCAGATAGATGTCTACCACAGCTGGACTAGTTCATTAAACCACAGGAGTGTGATTATTATTACCACCGCATTAGCACTCAATTGCTTCAAAGCGCTTCAAGGCTGTCGGTGGGCAATTAGATAGCATTTTCATCTTGGCATTTAAAAGACTATTTATCAAAAGAGTATACATTATTTATTCATCATTTCATTTTCCCCCATTGTAGGTAACATAAAGCACAAATATGTTCATAACACATTTTTTAAAAATGTTTCCTGTTCTGTTTTTTATTTCCCATCTCCCTAATGTGACACCGTTTGAGCGAAAAGGTCACTGCGCCGTTGTCCTTGTCATGCGGTCCAGCCTTTGTGAGACCGAATTGCACTTTAAACGCCGCATACCGTACAATGTGTTGGTTTCTCGTTGAGAAGATGATGAATCTCATCCATTCTGAGATGACAGACCAAGCGCAGTAGAGAGTGATGGCTCTGTTCCCGACACTTTTACATCTGTTTTTACATTGCTGCAGAATTGGCTGAGTAAATGGAGCATGTTTCCCCAGAGAGGAAGGGTGTATATAGTTAGCGTTCCTGGAGGTGCTGCTGACAGGGAAATGATCACTCTCTTCATAGAACTATTTTGGTGTATGTTAACAGCTGTAAAGGGTGCGTAATGGGTAGCATGGAACCGTCACAGCAGGAGTTCACTTGCCACTTTGGTTGCGCCATTCAAATGATAGAGGCGTATTTAGGGCCGGGGTGATAAACATATTTTTGTTGTGTATTTCTCTATTTTTATTTATCAGTTTGCTTTGAATCATTATAGGATAATGTCTATATAAAAACCTAAAAATGCTATTGCACAGTTTTCCCTAATGCTACACAAAAGTTAAAAATCTCCCAAAGACTCACAATCGGTTTAGCTGTTGTCATTCCTTTAAACGCCGGATGAATTAGTTTGTCCTAATGTTAGTTATCACTTTAATGACACAAACTGAATGTGCATGCCAGAGGAAAGAAATCATGATCAGCTTGACTCGGTTTATTTGACAGAACCGTGTGGACTTGCTGTGAGATTAGGACTTAGCATATGCATGTTTTATGTTTTATTTTTTATTTTTTGAATGAAACGCCTCATTGTTGGCCTGCCATAACATGCCGTGCATCTGTCATTCTAGTTTCTGCAAGACACTCTGGATGCTCTCTTCAACATCATGATGGAAAACTCTGACAGTGACACTTTTGATACTCTGGTGTTTGATGCCTTGGTAAGGAAGAATCCCGCTGTAACGGCAGCGCATAATTTATAATAGAGTTCCCTGTCAGCGCCAATAAACATTTGGACATGTTTGGAGCTCAGAAGCAAATATAATAACTTGGGAAATACTTCATGTGTTAAAATGGTTTTTGACAGGCATCCCTGCTCTGTTTGGTACCCTAATTTGTATGCAGCTACCTGTTTTCTGCCCTTAAAAATGAACAAAGCAATTTTTGGTTGCTTTTTTGGCTATGTTGTTTTAGTTCTAAAATGTTTTTATTTCATTGCTGTACATTAACATTGAACTCCACACATTGCCACTGATGTTCGATAGCTGCTGCATTGATTTGCATGAATTCTTAGTGCCTGTGAAGCATTTTTATTGAACATGCTCACATGCTTATTGCAATATATAGTATAAAAAAGACTTTACATTGGAGGAAAAACAGGTTATGATTATTAACCTTGTCCTCTCATGGGCTGCAGATAATGGGATTCAAAGTATTAGCCTGAAACTTGTCTAGCATGCAGTTCAAAAGAGCAGTTTTTGTCATTCACAGAAAGCTGGTAGTAATTGTTTTTTGTTGAGTTCCTAGATTATCTGCAGAGCAGAGAATTGAAAGAAAATGGCTTTCTGCCCAAATGCAACCTTGCTTAATTTCCCAATCTGTTTTGATATATTGAGCAAGACGGGTAGTTTTGGGGGGCTCTGAATTATTAAGTTAGGCCTTCCTGGTGCGTTTAATTTACTTTTTAATAACTATGTCTTTATTGTTTGATAGGTGTTCATTATTGGGCTTATAGCCGACAGAAAGTTCCAGCACTTTAATCCAGTTCTGGAGACCTACATTCGAAAGCATTTCAGTGCTACACTGGCATACACGTGAGTTTAATTTCTTTACAGAAACATTTATAAACATGCGTGTTCCACTTTATGATTAACACATTATCCACACTCTGTGTTTCTATTTGCAGGAAGCTGACAAAAGTTCTGAAAAACTACGTGGACAATGCAGATAAGCTGACAGAACAGCTGCTGAAGGCCATGAAAGCTCTGGAATACATCTTCAAGTTCATCGTCCGATCCAGAGTCCTCTTTAACCAGTACGTGTGGTATTTATTTTTTGCAAAGTGTAACATTGCATCATAATGCATGCAGTTTTGTTATAAAGCTACTGTGAAGAGTATTTTCAGTGTAACTGTGCTCAAGTATGAGTCTGATAAGCTGTCTTATCAAAGTGCAAGCAAGCTTTTGAACTTTTTAAGATGGTCTTTCTAAATTTATAGTTTTTTCTCTTTAATTGCTGCTGTTCCTTTAAATAATTTCTTGGCTTCAGTCGTCTTTTATAAAAGATCAATGCGTTTTGTAACACCGAGTTCTCTGCAGCACACCTCAGCTCCGGTGTAATAAAGTTGAAACAAGTAAAAGCCAATGGTCTTTGGATGAGGTCATTTCTATGGATGTATTTATAATAGGCTGTGGGGACGTTAAATGAATGATAATATTCAAGAGTCGTGAAATAAAGCTGTTGGTGGCTGAAGGCCTGATGTATGATCCTGGACTAATTAAGTGTGCAGAGTTTGATTGGTTTTCTGTCCAATGTCTAGAGGACACTCTGTCCTTTACCTCACAGAACACAGCACTGCCATTCTTTTCTATGTTCCAGTTTGTGCCAAGTGGCTTCTTTCGTAGATATCTGAGAGAGAGAAAAAGAAAACTCAAGCTTTATGGTGGTCCCACTTTGTGTTAGCTCTTGTCAGAGTGGTTTCTTTGGTTGGTTGCAAGCCATCATTTTAAATTCTTATGAACTTTAAAGTTAGGTTTGATGGAGCCTAACAAGAAGGTGCCAAGGTTGCATCAGCAAATGTTTAGCCTTTCACTGTGGGTCAGTGAAGAACTTTTATGAAAGTGCAGAAGAACACCTTAATTGTAGATTTGCCCCCACCTCATTCAATTCGACTGTTATAGCTTTCCAGGGCTCACTGAGCTCCTTAGTGTTGCAGGTGAGCAGCGGCTTTAAGTAATTGTTGTTGCGGGAGCTCTGAGACGGATGCCTCTAATCCCACGATTTCTGTAAGCCCTCAACAGTGGCTATCCTGTACCATGTAATACATCCATTCCCTTGAGATATTGTAGCCACACAAAACCCACGTCTGTGCAGAAGGCCAGTAATATCTGATGGAGTGGGAATTTAAACACTTTACCTCCATTTCACCTTGCACAGTTTTAGTTTCTCTTGCGAGTTTTGATTTTATTTCTGTAAAACTGAGCGGTTGCAACGCTAAATTTTTTGAAGCCGCTGCTGCTGCTCGGCTCATTTCCACTTAATGACCAGTTTTGTTAAGATTTACGGTCTCTGTGAGCGCTAAGGATTTTCATCTTTGAAGGATTATGTGTCCTTTCTTTCTGTGTGTTCTCATACACTTGGAAAAATGGGGGGAAAGCGTTTTCTGTCGCTGTAGTGTGATCATGGGCGTTTGGTTGCTACAGTCTGTGGGCAGCATTTGTTCCACATAACCAAGCTAGCGGAAGGAACATTAGTAATTCGAGTTGGAGAAAATATGAGAAAGTAAAGCCACTGAACCCTAATATTTGCTTGACATTTGCTTTCTGTTCCTTGTATAGTGTTCTGGGAAAGTCATTAGCATAGATCATTAATTTTTCTGATTTTTGTTGCCGCATGACAGCAGGCAGGTGCTTCGGGGTCTTGTCATGTTGTTTTAAATGCTAATCTGGCTGGCAGCAAGAGTGATGTCTCTGGTTCTGATCCAGGAATATTTGCATTGATAAAACAGGGCCTTTCTGCTGGCTGCTTTTAATGATTTAACAGGGAAGCATCAAACCCTTGTCATTTCCAGTGCAGGTGGGGCTGTTTACACAGGGATGAAACGCACAACAGCCTTGTGATCATCTGCCAGTGTAATTCTCTACTTCATCTCCTCCCAGGCTCTATGAGAACAAAGGAGAGGCTGACTTCATGGAGTCCTTGAGGAACCTTTTCACATCCTTTAATGATATGATGAACAGTAATTCAGAGAACACTGGCATGGTGAAGGTAGGCTGATTACCACTCAAGTCCAACTGCATACTGTTGCTCAACCTCACTGCCAAGAATCATCTGCTGCACTGTGAATAGTAAATAAATCTTATGTGATTATCTTGGGATGACAGATTCTGTAATTGGAGATTAATGTGCCTTGTTAGATTTAAACTATGACAGCAGTTTATTAGATATTAATGCTAACATTCCTTCAGATCATTGCTGCTTACTGTGTTCTGTGCACTGTGTTTGTTTTCCACGTCTTTTTCACGTGTCTCTGTGCAGATTTTTCTTTTTATGTGAACTTGTTAGAGCTGAGAATCTGAGAAAGATAATCTAGCCACTTAAAGTAGTAGTTATAGTAATTAATGACTTCTTGATATGCTGTGAGAAAATGGGACAATACAGAGGAATTAAGGAAGTATTGATTTAGCATAGTATAATTCAAAGTCAATTAAACTTTAGAGATATCAGTGGTGCCAGTTTAGCTCACTGGTGCCTGCAAAGCTGATGCAGCAGCCTGGGTTCAAGTCTAACCTTTGCAGCTCATCTTCCCTGACTCACTTTCTCTGCTTTCCATATCTAATCATCACTGTGCTATCAAACAAAGGTGAATGAAAACACGCACTTCAGGGATGTCAGTCTGTCCAGATAGAAAGAATAAACCATTGTGAATTCATTTCAGTTGTTTTGGTCCAAATAGCTACACGGTCTCACCATAGACCATTGCTATCTCTTTGTCCTTCCTGACTGGTTTTCTCTAGTTTTGCTTTTTCTTTGTCATTGTTGATAGTATGAGATAGTACCTGCAGCCCACACAGGTTGCAAATGTAGGCCACCTCCTCCAGAATGGCACATCCATGCGTGCTGTTGCAAAAAGGTTTGCTGTCTCTCCCAGGACAGTCACAAGACAGTAGAGGTGATACCAGGAAACAGGCTGTTACAAGAGGAGAGCTGGGCAGAGCTGTAGAAGGGCCTTAATCCAGCAGCAGGACCGGTATCTGCTCTTTTTTGAAAGCAGGAGCAGAAGGTTCACTGCCAGGGCCCTACAAATTGACATCCTGCAGTCTGGTCATGTGCATGTTTCTGAACAGACTGCTAGACTCATCTGCATCCTTTAGTGGGTCCAGCACCAATGCAGCTCAACTGCCATTTGTCAGAGAACACCAAAATCAGCAGGTGTGTTGCTGCCACACTGTCAGACCTTATGTAGTTCAGAATCGTGTGATCAGAATGCACAGGCAGCCCCTTGATGACAAAGGCGTTAATGCCATGGACATTGCCAGTGCCACAGGCTATCCAGGAGCTCAGGGATGCCCAGATCCACCATCACCTTTAAGAGCATTCCCAAATGTTGTTGGGAGCCAATACCAGCGCTTGTGGGCCATTCATGTTACTGAGCCACATGTGGATATATCAGCTTGTGATTGCAGTGTACCCCTCAGCCTGATGGGGTATTGTCGTGAGCAGGTGACATGGACACCCAAGTTTGTGAATGCAATAACTCGAGAACGAAGCAACGTAGGAGCTTCAAAATCTCCAACAGGTTCAAATCTCAGTGGCCTGGACTTTCAAGGTCAAGGTTAAAGTTTTCCAAAACTCTTGTGAATGCGATACGTCGAGAAGGAAGCCACCTAGGATTTTGAAATTGATGCAGAGTCAGAAAAATAAAGCGCTTTCAAATAGACAAAAATGCTTGTATGAATGTGTGTGTGAAAAGCACTCTGTAGCCGTCCATTTACTTGTTTTATCACACCAATAATTCAGGTTTTAGCTGAGCTGGCTTTTCAGGATTGAAACAGAGGATGTCAGACCGAGTTTGAAGAGAGGTCAGAGATCAAAAAGAAACACATAACTAAAACTGTATTTATTTTTAATAATTAAAGCTTTAAAGCCATTCTACATTTCAGATTTCCTAAATAAAATCACAAGACTGTACACGGGCATAATACAGGCACGTTTCAAAGCAGAAACAGTCGAGGTATTAAATGGGTTATTTGCTTGACTATTTTTGGTTCCCACTAAGATATAATTCATGACATAATCCACTGGAGAGTCACAAGTTCACAGTTGTAACCTTCTGAAAAGATTAAATAAACAGGATATTGTTAATGCGTTTTAGAGGTACTATCTTTAGTCACACTATCTGTTATCCACCTGTTTCCTGTCTAAGCTACGATGACTAACTGCATGCTAGCTGTGGCCTCATACAGCAGTTCATTTATAGACTGCTGCTTTTTTGTTTGTTTGTTTTGTTTGTTTTTTTGGTGGGGGGTTCTCAGCAACATGTCAATAAAAACGTTGTGTTTTTTCCTTTTGGTTGGTCAGATATTTCCTGATTTTAGACTCATAATCATAACCGAGATTGTATTTATTCCAAATTCCTAGGAATTCGAAACATGCAGCAATGTTTGGCTTAAGTTTCCATCTTCAGAACATTAACTGACTTGTCTTGAAAGTAATTAGTGGAATCAATTATCAAAAGATAATAAAAAGGATAAATGTATATATTGCACGAACTATAGAAGAACTCTTAACTCGTGGAAGAAGGTTTAGGGTGTATTACACAATGAAGTTATTGAGGATAACAACTTGGCTTTTCTTGCATCTGTACTTTTAAGTGTGTTTGTTAATTTCTGTTGTTTGTCTATACCTTTTTGTGTGTGTTTGTGTTTTTCCTTTTCCTATATTTCACTCTGACCTTGACTGTCCTGATGCTTGGGTCTTCTCTGGCCTTCTGCTCTTTAGCTGCTCCTTAAGGTATTTATTTCACTCTCTTTCTCCTTCTACCTTTAAACACTCTTTCCCCCCCCATATTTACTTGCTTCTGACCTCAAACTCGGCGACCCCAGATTAGAAACAGATACACAAGGATGTTTGTTTATTTGTGTAGATACTCTAAAAGACCCGCACACAGACTCGTGCACACTTGTGCGCACCCACGGCTATGCTTTTCGAGATAACATAATCACAGGGTACATGCACCTTGGCACACCTACAGTATATCCATGTGCACACTCAACCATATGAGGAGCTCAGGAGTCAATTAGGAGTCAGTTGCTGTGTAATTGGGTGAGATATTAGCTTTACTGTCAGTAAATTAAAAACTGATCTTGAGGAACGGCCATGAAACCGAGGAACCCTGGTTTCTTCCCAAATCCACCCGTGTGAAAGCACTGTGACAGGTGGAAGCTAATTAGTAGTCCCATTATGCCTCTCTGGAAAAAAAAATTGGAGTACTGATGAACATCTGGACAGACCAGCACACATGCAGCTGAAAATCTAATAAATACACACACATTCTCTCTCTTTCTGTTTCTTACTCTCACACACATGCACATGCACAAAGCATTAACAGATGCAGATGACTTTTTATTAGAATAGAGGCTGAATTGCCAACTGAATCAAAGTCAAACACCACTGAAATCTGCCTAATTCTTTCTCCCTGCAGAGAGAGGTGAATGTGAAATATAGAATACTTAATAAGATGAGATCGTATTAAGATGACAGCAGGAGTTTGTTTGGAAGTCATGATTATATCCCTGAAAAAAATCATTCTGAATCCTACTTTGCAGTTAGTCTCTGCTGTTCAAAAATGTGTCCTTCACAAAATCCAATATTTAGAAATCATTTACTAAAGTCAGTATTTGCTCTCTTGCCAACCTCATTTTAATATGGCTAATTATTCCTCCACATGTTTTCAGGAATAAACCATGAACAGTTTAGAAAAAAAACAATGGATTGTAATATCCAATGTGCTACACCTGTAACCCCATTGCAATGAGAGACAATGGCTGAAATGCACCAATGCAGTATAAAGACACAACCCACCCTGGCTGAAGTTTAGCAGCAGTCAGTTAGAGAAGAAGTTGTTGTTTTGGCTAAGCATAGCAGTTATGTTACTAACCTTTGCATGCATGTGCTTGATGACTTACTGACACTATTGATGGACAAATTTAGATCCTATTTTTGTTAATTTACCATAAAGTAAAACATGGTTATGGCTAAGTCCATATGTTTTTGGGCAATGATGCCATTTTAAAATGTTATGCCACCACACTGGATTTAAGGTCAACAGTCAAAATTGAAAATTGATTGATCATAGCCATTTTTATACTTCTCCATTTTCAGAAGCTCAAATCCAATGTATTTCAATATGACTGCCTGAGGTCTAGAACCCATGGCCATCACCTAGTCCTCTTTTTAACACTGTACCAGAGTTTTGATTTGGCTATTCCTAAAGTTCCTGCAACTTCTCTGTCAGGTTTATTTAGGATTTTTAACCTCTTCCATTTTCTTCTCCATTTCTTCTAGTCGTATATTGAAGGTTGTGTTACTAAGTCAACTCTAAATCCCTTAGATAAATCAGAAACATCCATCCTCGCTCGTCCATGAAACTGTTTATCAGTCAATTGTCTAATTAATTTCTAACCTCCAATCTCTGTAATGTATATGGAAGAAAATGTGCACATGTGTGTGCGCATTCATGAGAGAGAAAGCGATTTCAATTGGTATTGGTAGGTTGTTGCAAATATTAAATAATGACACATTAAAACTCTTGTTTATTGACTCCTCTAGTGGCTCACTGAGGGCATGCTATATGCATTAAGATGTGAAATGATTTTGTCATATTTTTTCTTTTTGTTCCTCTCGTAAAGGGTGCTGCACTGAAATACATTCCCACTATCGTCAATGATGTCAAGCTGGTCTTTGATCCCAAGGAACTAAGGTAATTTCATGTTTTGTTACATATTCCTAAGCTTTAATGTCATTAAAGTGACACCAACAGCTATCTAAGAGACTTAAACATTAATACAAGTGAACATGCCATTAAACAGATCACACAGTTCTCTGTGAACTTCAAGATTTCTATGTGGGAGTTCTGTAATAAGGGATCGTACAGAGTAGTAGAGCAGAGCAGAAAAATGCTTAAATCTTTTGCAAAGAAACAAAAAGAGTCATTTGCTTCAGTTCGATTGCTTTTGTTAAAATTTCATGTGCAGATTATGTTAAGACAGGCTATTGGAATATTGTGCTTTTTCAAAAGCACAGTTTATTTATTTTATCTGCCTCTCCACCTTAAGTTGCTTTTATTCAAAAACTCAACATTCACTAGCTGTGCTCTGATGGTTGCTGCTTAAAGAAGTTCAGGTTGCCTTGGAAACTCTCCACTCAAATGTCTATTTAAGTTTATGTTGTCTACTGCGCATGTCGCCAGCTGTAGCTTAATACTGTTTTATATAAAATACAAACATGCTCATGGATTAAATAATTAATTCATGTTCATGTTTGACCAAACAGAACATTTGACTTTAGAATATGATCATATGTTGTAAACTACTACTAATATTATAACCCTCTAACACAGAGTTGCATTAAAAAGATGGCCACACTGACAAAAGTCAGTCAGTTACTTGTAACTAGGCTGAGTCTTAATAAATCTCAGTAAAGACTGAAGTAGCATTTTCCTAATTCACTTACAACCACTATAATCAAAAGCAGATTGATTCCATCTGTAGCAGTTTAAATGCAAAGGTGTTGACAAGGAGAGTGGATGATGTCACTGTGGCTGTGATGTCCATCTATCCATACAGCCTATGCACAGAAAAGAGCTGAAATGAGTAAAAACAAGTAATACGCTGGTGGATAAAAAGGAGCCAGAAGGGAGGTGGGTTGCAAAGTGGCATGCAAAGGTAGCAGCAATTGTGAGCCAACTAAAGCAACTTAAATAATGTACTGTAATGTAAATCTGTATATGTGATTTGCCATAAACTCATAACAGGAACTGAGAATAGCTAGTCTGCCAGGATTGTGGATTAGACTTAAAAGGAGCTGCAAATAACATAATTTTAATAATTTTAACTAAATTTATGTACTTTTAAGTAGTGTCTCATTTTATGGTAATTTTGTGGAAAAATAAACAATATTTCCTCATCTTACATCATAAATACGCTGTACTTTTCAAAGCTTTTTCTGCAAAAAAATAAGCAGAAAATACTGCAGTACTTAAAATTGATTACAAACTATGTAAAATTATACTCTATCTCATTTCCTATAAAATACTCAGAAGTTGGG
The DNA here is from genome assembly GCF_000239375.1 of Pundamilia nyererei. Classification (NCBI taxonomy): domain Eukaryota; kingdom Metazoa; phylum Chordata; class Actinopteri; order Cichliformes; family Cichlidae; genus Pundamilia; species Pundamilia nyererei. Next base: position 2,505,191 of record NW_005187470.1, read on the forward strand.
CACTAATTAAATTTACTTATCCATTACTTAGATTTTTATACAGTTACATACATTTCTTTTTTCCTGCAAAGTCCTGCAACGCAAGACTCGGTACACTCAGGTCCATAATATGGCCTGCAACCAGAAAAGTAATTATGATGTAAAATGAGGAAATACTGTTATGCACCATGTAAAATTACTTACACAATACTTACATTTACTTATTTATTTACTCATATTTTATACTTACACATTTACTTATAATTTTTCTTTGTTTCCTTTAAAAACCTGGCTTGCTATACATTTTTCCCAGTGTACCTACCTTAAAGTATTTGTAGGTAATTTGTAGTTCGTCACCTCGTCAGGCAAGCGGGCAGATGGGCGGCATTGAAGTTTGTGGTTGTGATAACCCGAGAACGAGGCGACGTAGGATCTTCAATTTGATACCACACGTGTATCTCCTAAAAAGCTCAGATGAGTTTGAATCTGAAAAACTTGTGAATTTCATATAAGACATTACACGGTTATTACTTGAATATTACTTTGGTTATTACCTGGTAATAACTTGCTATTGTCATATTATTACTCCACTATTTCCACATTTGTTACTGAGCTTTAATAGTGCAAAAGTCTTTAGTTAAAGTTGGAAGACAGTTGTTCAGCATATTCAGTCCGTTTATTATGCTTCTTTTTTATGTTTGGCACTCACAGCTCCCTGGATTTAAAAAAAAAATTGCTTTGCCTCTCAGTTTAATTCACAGTTTATAGATCACACCCCTCTGCTTACGTAATATTGCTTCAGTTTCATTTAGTCAGATCAACATGTTCAAAAAGTCTCATCTAATCTAGGAACCATATACTATTCACTATCCACACATTAGTTGTAGAGAGTTTGCACTACAGTGCCCCTTTTTTGTAGATTCATTAAACTTTGTATTTGACAAGAAGTCCTGGTTTTATTTTTTTCACCCACCAAAAAAATAACGCGAGACAGCACAGCGAGCAGCGTTAGATGCTTTGTTATCATTTCGGTGGTTCAAAAGGCAACGCCATGAGAGAAGCTTTTGATATTAACTTTAATCCTGAAAGCTGTGGTCCTTATGAAACATAATGCCATAAATCACAGGCTTGGCTCATCTTCCTGTCTGAGCAAAGGTGGCATCAGCTGCTCTTGTTGTTAGCACAAACCTGGCTGAGTGGCTGTGCTGGAGGCAACTAAACTGAAGCCCTGGGGGTTGGGGGGGGGTGTTATTTCATCGACTTCCAAAACCTTGCCTCCCCTCCTTGAGGCATAGCTTGCCAGCATAATGAGCATTAAGCTTCTTCATTTATGGGGGAGAAACATTATGCATGTTTTGTATCTGTGCTCAAATGTGGATTTTGATTAATAAATGTGTTATTTGTAAGGAAAACCTTTTTATGATTTATGTATCTTTTCATTTTCTTTTTTCATTTGTGTGTTTTTTTTTGTTTTTTTTTGCAATGCAGTTAGATTATACTAATGACTTTATAAATTTTTAGTTCAGTAGAGTTCATTTGCATTCAAGCGTCTTAAATATCAGAAGACATTCAGAATAATGGCAATGTGAGTCATAGGAACAAACTCAAAGGTCTACACGCACCCACGTCTTTAGACTTATTAGACGCGTCGCAGAACATATGCGGGCATACTGTGATTAGCTTTTTAAGTAACGTCGTCATCCATTTCACTAAAATCCACTGATGAAGCTATTCTGTGGCGCTGAAAGCTTCAAAGCATTTCTAGGACTTGCTTTTGTTCAGTATGTTTAAGAAAAATAGTTATATGCAATACCGCATGATATAATGAAACCTTTAAACAAAGTAGAAAATGTTTCAGCAAAACAGAAGTGCCGTACCCAAATAAGAAAGTTCCTGTATCCAAACTCACCCAAGAAACTCAGTTATCTAAATCTTGTTTACTGTGTTCAATGCCCCAGAAAAAGAAATAAAAACCTAGTTAATGCAACATTACATGCCGTTGAACAGCTACAAGCCAAGCTAGAGAAAACAAATAGACGAGCTTAATCAGTTGGACTGTTTTTTGTTTTGTTTTTTAATTTATATTGTCCTCTTTGTGTCTCCATAGCAAGCTGTTTACAGAGTTCATCCTTAAAGTCCCTGTGGGTCGCCTGGTAAAACAGAAGCTGGACTGCCTGATTGACATCGTACACAGCGATCTCTTCAATCATCACGGTGAGAGCGCGCACATACAAAAACTGTACCCATAGTTCCTCAGTAAATTCACTCATGGTTCGGTAATTTAGGCAATCACACACACCACCTGCCTCCCCAAGGCAGCCTTGTGTGGGCTCACAGTAAAGGGTCTCTGGTAGAGTGGAGTAGAGTAGAAATTGTTCTTGTTTTCTGCAACAAGTTAAGCTTGAGTCACCTAGATGTGACTGGAACTGATGTTCAGGGTTCCCATCTTCATAGAGTGTCATGGCCTTATTTCTGTTTTATTGTTTAATCAGTTTTCAGTCTTGTTTCCTGTCTTTGTCTTTTCCCTACGACACAGTCGTGTATTTACACCAAAGGTTTAATGATACCCTTGAGCACCATACTATTGTTTATTTTGGTCATTTTGTAGTAATGTCACATGTGAAGGGCACAGTGTAGAGGTGGCTAATTAGAAACATGCTTATCTCCAGACAGGCTAGCCTGTGGCAACCCAGAGACGAGGCTCAACCATAGAGATGCTCCAGAGCCAAGAGTTTTGCTAGAGGCACCGTGCGTTCTGGGGTTATTTTTGGCTTGGTCTTGATTTAGAGACAAACATTCTCACGTACGGACCTGTGATTTCAACTAAAGATAAAATCCCTGTCTCAATAAAGCAGTAGTAATTGAATTTAGTTGGCAGAGAGCGACCACAGGAAGTGAAAAATAGTTAGCCACCAATCATTAGATTAATTTAGCCACTATGTTAGTACAGATGATCTGATATCCTCGTGTTGGTGTTGTTCCCAGACCATCATGAAAATGTTGTTCCAGGTTCAACATTGCAAGTGACCAATCACATTGTTGTGACGTTATTCTTTTGCGCGCCAAGCCATTCGTGCATTTATGAAATTCCAGTGTTGCAAGGACAATATCAATTCTGCTTACTGTTTATTAAAGGGTTACGGTTACGGTTAGGGTTAGGGTCCGTTGATCGGCGGACAGAGGCGGTTTCTCGCAGCTTAAGTACAGTTTTTTGTTTTACGCCGGTTTTTCCCGAAGCCGCAACAGTATGACGTCACAACATTCTGATTGGTCACTTGCAATGTTGATCCTGGAGCAACATTTAGTATGATGATCTGGGAACAACACCAACACGAGGATATCAGATCGTGCATGTTAGTACACAATGCTTTCCTACTACTATCTTGTTGGTATTTTGAAGCCAGAAGTGATCATATTTTCAGGAGGGGGTAGCAAGTTTTGATAGTAAGCTGCATCTGTAGATTGTGTAGATAATTAATTGCTAATTAATACTAAGAAAAATACAAATGAAATACAGCATTTCACTGATCAAAACAATGAGCTGCTGAGCTACTACTCAGATAAAAGCATTCAAATGCTAAAATAAAAGGCACCACAGGAGGTTTAGTGGCTTTTCGGTGACTGAAGCTCAGGGGACAGCTGGCGGCTTAATAACATTTAAGAGATGAGTTATAAAAACAACAAAAAACCCACAAGACTTTGGCTGTTCCAGGGTATAAAGATGCTTATATCTGTTGTAAAGTTGGGTATTTTGACATAGCAGCCTATAAAGACTGACTCATTTTTGGAGACGGCGTCAAGCAGCAATTTGAGTATCTGCAACTACGTGTTTCATTACCTTTTCCATCTCTGTAGGTTGCTGCTTTTACACACTTATAGTGCAGAAGTCTATGTGCGCTTGTCTGCCGCTGTTCAATTCAGCATGGCCGTACAGGAAAAGATGATGAGGGGGACACTTTGTGTGGGATGTAGCAGGAAGTTGTTGTGTTTTTTCCTAGTCATTAATGTCTGATATTGAGCATAATGCAGTGTAAATGTCACTGCTTTCAGCTTAATGATCTGCTCCTTACATACTTTACAAACATAAAATTGTCTCTGTGTCGGTAAGTAACTATTGAAGGCCAGTGCTCAGTGCATGGTCCTCTGGTCATTACTATTGATCTGTTGGTATAATCATGGACAGCCAAGCCCCCCCGATGTTTGCGAATGGACTGCTGATCAGCGGGAAGAGTTGTTGCTATAATGTAGATAAGGATCATCCCGCTGCTTTAAAAGCATGTGTGCTGCTCGATTCTGACAACAGTTCCTGCACTGGTGCTTTGAACATCTGTAGTAGGCTCTGAGGTTCTAGCTGGTTTCAAGCTGTGCAAAAGCACTCACAGAGAGGGCTTAGTTGCCAGGAAAATGTGTCCTTTCCATCAGTATGCGACAAGCAGTCGAATTAGCCAGACAGTTTTTAAGGTGGTATAGTAAGCTGTAATAAGTGCCTATTCCCAGGTGGTCCATAAAAGGTTCTCTTGCCAACTAAACCCAAAATGAAACGTACTGGAATGCTTGGAGTAAATCAAGGCTCAGTGAGATGCATCTTACCTTTCTTAACATTTTCTATCAGTGCAATCTGAATGCGTTCACGCATGAAAAGACTTTATTTCCTGCAGGCTGCACAGGCATTAACATATTAACTATTTTTGCTGAAAAGCGTGTCTTAAATTAGTTTATTTTAGCCCCCAGTGGGCTTAATTCAGTTCAAAATGACAACTTTAGAGAATAAAGAGGACATCTCTTTCTCCAAGGGTTTTATATATATGTCTGAAATTGAAATTCTCTGTGTGAAATGGAATTGGTATGGGTATACAAATCTTTGCTTCGAATGAGAACTGCATTAATTTAGAAAGTTTGTCATTCATTTATTCTTTTTTTTTTTGTAAGTTTTGGAGGCAAAATGTTGTGTCACCTTCAGTGCTGACGATGTAAAAGGAGCGTGTGAGATGGGTGCATAAATCGCTTTGAAATTGGCTCATTGTAAGAGAACAAATATGTCAGCTGCTCTCTTGCTCTGTGTTAAAGGGGGAAATTACTGTAGCATCTAAAATCTGTTTGTGCTGGAAGTTTGAGGAAAACACTCATGGCCTAGCTTGATATAATCCACTCAGTCCACTTAAAGCACTTAAAGTTTTTAAGCAGATACACACAAAAATCTAGACAATAGATATATTTAAAATCGTATCAGGTGGCTGAAGCACCAAAATCCTGTCACTCTAGGCACCATTGTCAGTTTCACCATACATTTTCTTTGAGGTTTATAAAACTAAAAGCTTTATATGTGAATAGAGCAGAATACCATAAGAGCTGCCAGCTCAACCTTTAATCACAATCTTTTGTGTCAAACAATGGATATGTCTTGATATGTGATATGTCTTGGCATGTAATAAATGAGATGCAGGACTGTGCAAAAGTCTCGAAACTTCCCTCATTTCTTTATGTTTTGTTTCCAAGGAGCCAGATTTTCTTGCATCTTTTTTTAGAAGTTTTTCTTTGGAAATAGTTTTGTTTTTTTCAGTGTATTCCATGTAGATTTCCCTCCTTAGAGGAATGTGTTTGGTTGTTGTTGTTGTTGTTGTTGTTAGGCTACTGTCATATAAGTCATTCAAGCATTAAAAACAGAACCTAATCTAATGTGCTGCTCACTGAGGCCTCATCAGAAATGGTCTCAGTGGTAGGGTGGATGTCGAGGAGCCATTTTTAAGAAGAAATCATTGTTAACAGGTCTGATGGAGTGATGCGTGTCACATTTCTGGTTCAAATTGTCGTTAGTGTGTACAGAGGAGTGCAGAAGAGAGACAGAACAATAGCCTATAGTCATATGGAAAGCACGGTGGAGGCTCTGTCATGGTTTGGGCATGGGGAGCTTCAATTCACAAAATTATAAATGCAGAAAAGAACCATCAGATTTTGATCTATAACACAGTAACATCTGGACACCGTCTCATTGGCAGTGCCTTTATTTTTCAGTGTGTTAATTATCCCAAACATATTGCCAAAGCAGTAAATGCATACCTGAATAAATCTTTGCAGAGTACAGAACAAAAGTGAGCCAAACTCCAAAGAACAAGAATTGGAAAACAACTCCTGAAGACTACTTAAGGAAATTGCAAGAGAGTTCATTTCAATAAATTGCTTCACCTAATTCCTATTTTCCAGGAAAATTGTAAAGAGATGAAGGGTGACTCAAGACTTTTGGAAAGGATTATACTACTAAACTGCATCTAAATGAATTGCATCAGTGCATCACTTCTTTTCCTGTATTTGGAGCACTATTTAGTTTAAATACTATTATCAAAGAGGAGCTCCAGCTTAATTATTTTTTACATTAGAATCATTAAAAGCCATTCAAAGTCCATCAGCCATTCAGTCCAGCAGCTACATGAGATCTCTTAGATTGCTAGCAGGGAATAAGGTTGTAATTGATGCACTAATCAGACCCTGTAAAATTAAAAATGACATTTTTGATTCTCCAGCAGGATTTATTTGTTACACTGCTAGTTATGCATAGTGCATTCATTACCCGTTAATTAAAAAAAACAGCATCATTATGCTTTCTGTGTGGGTCTGTGGCTTACAGCTAATTTCAGTATTACCAAAAACAAACCGCTTGTGAAGACACGCTCGCTTCTGTCAAAGGTGGCTTTGTCGTGCTGTATTGACAGAAATTTTGTTGTTTGGCTTCATGAAATCATCACATACTACCCAATTAGACACGCACTACATTTAGTAAAGGAGGTCAGAAAATGCTAAAGATTGTTCACTTTCTGTGGGTATTATTCATAAAGAGGTCACAGTAGTTCATGCTATTCATTAGGTTACGTGCAGCATTGATGGAAACTTTTATGTGTGTTTTGATGTGCAGCAAAGTAACAAGTTTATTTTCTTCCAGCTTAATGTCTTATTAAAGTGATCTGTGAAGCAAAGAGATTGTATTGATTCTGAAATAAAATCCATTGCTTGGTGACCATTTAGAGCAGCAGCATCTCTCCATCTTGAAGTCATAAAGATTTTTATTTGAAGAACACAATTGTTGCCTGATTCTACAACCGCACTGGGGACAATTTCACTTAGTGTACTCATTGTAGGAAATATGTCTTTTTTCAGTACTGTCTCATAGGGATTACCAGTTTACATTTCTACTTGCTATAGGTTGTAGCAGACAGACAGCTACAGTAGGATTGCTTTCTACTTCATAAGTCTGTTAAATATTTACTTTACAAATTGATTAATTGGCCCTGATTCTTTTAATTACTACCAGGATAACTCCAGTGTTTGTCCCTTGACTTTAAATGTGATCCCCACACATCCATACACAAACTCCCAATGAAACCAATGAGGTTCAATTAAAAATGTGATAAATCTGCAGCAGACTGCCTCGGGTTTACCTTCCAGCAGTACAATGGATGTCAGCTCATCACTTCTGTCCTCTGTGTCCAAATTGACAACAAAATGAGTTAAGAAAAAAAAGTTAAAAGAGAAAGTTATGGTTTTCAGCTGCTCTTAATTGCTGTGTTACTATTAAATTAATGCAAACAAGCAGAAAATAACTTTCTACTCACATAAAACTTTGCCTGTTAAGTGAAAGTCCTCATATGTTATCTTTTCAAAACTCCAAAGATTTACACTGACACCATCATTCAATGCCTCTTTCATTAGCTCACCCAGCCATCGGTCAGATGGGCTTATGCCATTGAGTTGTGTCTGTCAACCTTCCGTCCACAGTTCACAAGAGTTGCCGCAGAATTGAAGCTGTTTTCTGTGTAATTTTTTCACATTATTGTTTAGGACTTTTGACCATTGTTCTTTGCAATGTTGCTTGAGTTCATTGAGTTTTGCAGGCCCACCACAGCATTTCACAGGGGTTGAAGTCAGCACTTTGGAAAAAGAAAAGAATCACTGTGCTGCAATGGCCCAGTCAGACATTCTGTTGTGCTTTGCATTATTGTTCTGTTACATGAACCAATTTTGGCCAAGTTTTACCTGTCAGACAGATTGCCTCACATTTGACTTTGGAAGGCAGCAGAGTTTTTGGCCGACTGATTGCAAGACATTGTGCTAACACACACCTGAATGCTTCTGACCAGCAAACTGTGGTTACACAGCTAATCAAGTGCATTTGATTAGTACTGTATGACTGTTACTTACCTTCTTAATTCCCGTGGAAGCAGTATTGGAGTACTTTTTCACGACTGCACATCTTTCTGGTTTAAATTTTTATGGACCAGTTTAGCCAGTTTATCCATATTTTTAGGTTTACTATTGTAATCTAAGGGGTGGTTTAATAAGACGTTAATAACATAAGACGTTTCATGGCTGACTAGTCTTGCAAAATGATTATGGCTGCAACTGGCTTTTGTTTTGATTGTGTTGCTGTCAAGTACTTCCTGTTTCCATGTAACTAAAAATGTATTTGAACTACAAAAAAACCAGGGTGACCCTGCGACAAGTACAGCTTTCTTTTTTAGAACAATAAAAGGGATTAAAAGTGCAACAGGTCAAATAGGAGCATAGCTATTCTTTGGGATTTTGGGAGTTTTTCCCCACAGTTGTTTAATTAATAAATGTATGTTGTTTTAATTTACTCCTCGGAGATGTGGGAGAGTCATTAATAAGCTACATGTTTCTGCATCGAGTGTGTCAATAACATATGCTGTACCGCTTCGTGCGATCTATCATCTGCTCCATGTGTTGAGTGTCATCACGGATGTGTGTATTTATCGGCGTCCCTGCAGATTGCCGCGAGATCCTGCTGCCACTGATGACGGACCAGCTGAAGTTCCACCTGGAGAAGCGGGAGGACTTGAAGGCTTGCTGCCAGCTGCTTAGTGACATCCTGGAGGTGCTTTACAGAAAAGATGTGGTGAGTAATTCAACTCTGGAGCTTTACATATTTTTATTTCCCTCTTGAATAAACAGTAGCGTAATAAGGCAATCTAGGAATACCTCCATTTAAAAAAAATAAAAAAAAAAATAAAAAAAACAGCCTCTTTTGACTGTGGTTATTGTACTTAATAACTGTTTATTAGTATGCTGTTCTCAGTTCGTTTTATTGCCCTGCATGCTCTGGAAGGAGCACGTTTTACGACAGTATTAATTTACTAACATGTAGAGGTGGCTGTGCTCAGTAATTCATTTCTATGGGTTGCTAGAGGCCATTCAACACTGAATTTTATCCAATAGCATTGTAATGAGTTCTAGTTATCTCCGTGGTGCTTTGGAATAGAGGGACTATTCATTATCAGCCTAGCCAGTTATTGTATACAATATTCAGTCTTTTTCATATTATCAGTATTTTTTTTTTTAGTTTTTTGCATTTTTTTAATTAAAAAATGCTGAAAGTTTATTTGTTTTAAATTAATCATTTGTCAAACATAAATGTCCTTGATATTAGTTGACCTCTAGTTTAGAACCATAAAGCGATGTGGTCCATGTGATGATGAGCAGTATCAGTGTTGGTCACAGAGCCAGTTTTGTAACCAGTAAAAGTTAAGTGTTCTCTGCCTCGGTGCCAGTGACAGCTGTGACTGCTGGCGTTAGATTTTTCAGGTTGTTCATTTTTATGGAGACTGGCTAAAAACGTCCACACAGTTCATTTCTCCATATCTCAGAATCACTGTGTTTTAATTAGTCTCAAGAATGAACTGATTAGAATTTGTTGGTCAAAGATGACTGCCTGTGGCCATCATAACACATAGACTAAAACGCTTTCTGGCTGTTATTAAATGCTGTAACTCGGGACTAGAGGGAGAAATGGATGTAAACTGGAATTTGACTAGTTGCCACATGCATACAGCTGTGAGTTATTCTTTGTTCAGTGCTACTTTACATTTTTTTGCTTCTTTACAGCCAGGTCATTACTATAATGAACAGTACAAATCCTTAAAATCATTACTTTTATTTAATTATTTAATTTCAGAAAAGTAAGAAATGCAACTTATTTTTATTTCTAAGCCGATCAAACAGTTTCGCACTCTCTATCGGCTCATTTTTTTAAGCGTAAAACTCTTTCTAAAAGTTTTAAACTTGAGTTCGCGTCTCACACACACGGGTATCGGCCCCTTACCTCAAAAGCTCAAATGATAGCAGACACGCTCACAAACACACACTGTTTTACGAGTGCGTTTGATCCTCTTCCATGTCCAGACTCCTGATGTCCTCCCTCAGGCCCTCTCAGACTCTCGTCATTGATCACGACCGTTCAGCCTCTCACACTCCACTCTGCTAGGGATTATCCACCTCTCCCACTTGCTCTGGCTTTTACACCCCTCTCTTGCTGTTTCACAAATTGCTGAATCCTCTCACTGTCTTGCTCTCTGTCGTATCTGTCCTGCTGATCAGCACAACCAAGGCTTTCAGAGACTTAGATGCTCGCAAAAATACAGAGAGCGAAAACCTCTGTAGATATGTCTGTCTACTTAAATTTCATCAAACAATTTATGCCTTGTCAGCAAGAAGTATCTAACTGGATAGGCCTCTTTTATGTTTAAACAAAACTTCCCAGTCCATTCATGCTCTGCATTTGCTTGGTTGACACTGGTCTAGACCCAGGCTGAACCAGTTTATTCTCACAAACACTGTGTGCATACAGTATTTGTGAGTTGTTCAGCTGCAGACTGGATAATCTAAATTATTGAAAGTTTTGGCTGGTGTTGGAAAGATAAGCCTCCTTCGAAAAACTCCCCCACGCCAGGTACAGACAGCAATAACAACAAGCAGGCGATCTGATCAAAGTCGGGGAATAATCCATGACTTGGTGTGACAGTAAAACAAGATTTTAAAACTGCATTGTCATAACATCTTAGTAAGGATTCATGTAATAACTGCACGTAACACATGTTAGGGCAATCTCTTTGTGTTTCTGGAAGTCTGGAAGAAGAATACTTAGCCGAAATCTCAGTTTTTTCCAAACTGACCAAATATCATTAGTGCTCTTAAATTTCCTATCTCAGTCATGGTCTACTCCTTGTTTTTTGAAGTACTGTGCAAAAGTCTCGTGCCATCTCTCATTTCCTCTCACTTCCAAGAACCCAGATGTTCGTGTAGAAGAAAAAAAGAACTTTTGACATTGGTTGTTTTATCAGTCATTTTCAGTCCAGTCCTGCTGCATAGCTACTTTTCAAAGAACGATTTGTAATTTTGTTATGCCACTTCACACTGACCTAAGCGTAAAAATGGCGCCTAACCCAAACGATGGGTCTGGACATAAGAGACAACTTGGCAAAGACCAATTTTAAATGGTATCTTTAGGCACTTTGTTGCTAGCAGCCTGTCACAAAAATACATCATTTGTTGACATTTCTTTAGTTCAGTCTATGAAAAATACCAATGATAACAGTTTGACAGGTATAAAATTGTATTTTTGCACCAAGGAGGTGATTCCCAAAGAGCTATTAGCTGACAACTTGAAATATTTGAGTAAACTGGGCAAGTGGAAGACAAAAAAGAAGGGGTAAGACTGAGGAAAAGAGCTATCTACGGCAGATGGATGGTGTTGAAAAAGAATCTAGCAAAAGCCCTCCACAGGACCTGAGAGATGCATCTAGCCCTTCAGCTTAACCATCTATTGTTCACTGAAATCTCATCATAAATGGTCTCAGTGGAAGGGTGGCTGTCAAGAAGCCATTCTTAAGGAAGAAAAATATGGAGGAAAGGCTGAGGTATGCCAAATTACACAAGAACTGAACTGAAAATCAGTGGCAGCAGAACTTATAGAACGATGAATACAAATTTGAACTTTTTTACTTCAAATTGTCATCGGTATGTATGAAAGAAGACAGGAGAGAGGTACAACAGTGAGTGTCTGCAGCCATCTGTAAAACACTGTGGAGGCTCTGTCGTGGTTTGAGGCTGCGTTTCGGTCACTGTTGTTAGCTGATGGAATTATGAATGCAAAAAAGTGCTGTCAGATTTTGACAGAACAAAAAAGCCAACATCCAAAGAAGAGCTTTGAATGTCGTTCAAGAAGCCTGGAGGACTATTCCTGAAACTGCAAGAAAGCTTCCCTAAGAGTGTTAAGGGTGTGTAGAAGAATAAGGTGGTGTTGACTTTCTAGCTCATTATATTTTTACTAGAGATGGCACGATACCACTTTTTTATGTCCGATACCGATATCATAAATTTGGATATCTGCCGATACCGATATGAATCCAATATAGTGTGTTTTTTAATCAATAAAACTGTTTTTTTAAATATCTTGCTGCATTTTGTATAAGTTCATACTCAAGTTTTAAAAAACAAGAGACTGAAGCTATTCTGTTATACCTGTATGCAAAAAATACACTGCACCCAAAATATTTCATAGTTCAGCAATACTGATCAATCTAATAAACATAAACCTACTCCATCCTCCCTATTCTGGTATTTTACCGGAGTAAGCAACCTAACTAATAGGGTTGCAAACTCCCAGCAAAAAAAGAAAAAAAAAAGAAAAAGGGAACCACCCACCCTCCACCTCATGATGTTTAATCGACGTAATCAACTTTAATTTGATGCAGTGTGAAAGAAAATGCAGAGAAATCAATTATTTTTCTACAATATTTAAATAGATTCAACATCTTTCTTCAACAGAATTGCAGACTGCACAGATCGTACCTTCCCAAAGGAAAAAGTAATATAGCTTACAAGGGTATACAGTTTATATTAGACTTAATAGTTACTATATACAGTAATGGACGTCTATACATTTTACATCAGATTAAAACTTTGGGTGTAAGATTCAGATAATTATTTATTAAAAGCTAGACATTTTAAATGATAATAAGAAAGAAAAGTATGTCTTTGTGCCCCCTTTTCCCTGTTCATGCCCTATCGGCCCCCCTGGCTAAACTTTGCTAGATCCGCCCCTGCACAGTTACCAGCCGTCAGCTACGTAGAAAAAGATCCTGGTGTAGAAAGTAATATTAAATAAATTCTAACAACAGCTTATCAAGGTTAAACGTGCTGCTGTTGTTCAGCCGCTGGTTTCCTCTTTCTGGCGCGAAGTGGGCGATAGACAAGCAAGAGAGAAAAGCCGATCAGCTGATCATTGAAGTAGCAACAGGAGAAGGAGGGAGAGAGAGGCAGTCGCTCCATATATCGGTGATTAAGCTTAACGCTGGAATGCTTTACAAACATTCAGAGATGAACTTACACACTTGCTTTACTTCTCTCTGGGATAACTTTCTCGGAGATGAAATGCCGGATTGGTAGCGAGGCTCCAAATGCTCAACCAGACCGCTGACAGGTCTTGCGCGCCACAGCCGCTCTATACCTGATGCATACTGCTCCGACGTGCTACGGTTATGAGCTGAGTTATGCCATGTCGCAAGTTTTGTGAGGTGCTTTTTTGATATTTAATGGATCGGATTACATTTTTTATTTCTCTCCGATATCCGATCCAGTAATTTAGGTCGGTATCGGTCCATCTCTAATTTTTACATTCTCTATTTTTCCCTTACATACTATATTTCCATTAATATTTGCACCTATTTCCCATTATCCTAGCAAAACGTAAAGGAATTACTGATGGCTCAAGACTTTCATCATCCTGTATTTTTTTTCTAGCTGTTCACCCGAATGACCACAATTCCCTTGAAATCTGAGCTTCTGTCAGGCCTCATAAGTTTGGATTGATATTCCATATTCTTTCACTTAATTATGTTTTTTTTATTCCTCTGTTTTTAAGTGATGATATTATTCATGTGTTATGTACAGGGTCCCACCCAGTGGCACGTCCAAATCATCATGGAGAAGCTGCTGAGGACCGTTAACAGGACAATCATTTCTATGGGTCGCGATTCACCTCATATCGTAAGTGTAACTCTCTGCTTGGATACCAGGCAGTATATCACGCTAAGCACGCAACTCTCTGTGTTTGATTTTTGTGGTTGTATTTTTATACACATACATGCACACAATTTTAGAGGCACATGTACCGCAACCAGATTGACTCCCACAGTCACGCAGCAACCACAGTTCCAATCCAAAAGTATCATTAAAGGTAAAGCCTACCTTGGCAGATTGCTTTCACACTCCCTCAGTCTAAGAGAGGCTTTGATCTGCTCATATCTTTCTCCAGCCGGTTGTTTTCGCGCCGGCGTGTCTGTGTGTGTTTTCCTTTTGCTTTGCTTGTGTGTCTTATCCTCACTTATTACTACACTTCTGGTGCTCTGTGCTGTAATCTAATCACTGTATCACCCCACCGTTGCCTTTAGCATCCATCTTCCCATCACTCTCTCAGCCAGAGCTTGGTAGCAATTAATGCACTTATCAGTCATCCTGTAAATATGTAGTCTGTCTGATGTGTGCGAATAAGGCTTCACCCATTTTCTTCAGTCCCAAACGCCAATTAGCACAACTGTATTTTTAGTCAGAAATGTGAACTTCTGTCTTGCTTGACTTGTTCTTTTTCTTCCTTTTGAATAATGTCTTTATTAGAGCTGCGTGTAGATGGGTTGTATTGTCTTTGAAAATTAGACTTTTTTTCATGATCGACATTCGTATTCTTACAGCTCTGTAAAATACAGCTTAGTGATGAGACATTTTCTTATGAGCCTATAGACATTTAGTAATGACAAATATTCACACCGCTTCCATCGGGGAGCACCAGGATTCACCATCACTTGTTTAAATGGAAGCTTTTATTACCAGTAATCGAGCCACGCCGGCAGAGAATGATTCCATAAAGCCCGGAGTCGCCACTGAGTGATCATCTAGTGTGTTTGTGTATGTGTGTGTTATATCATAGTGCTGTAATATGTCCACAGCCCCGACGCTTCATCTCCTGTGTTGGGTCTTTCTTTCTGGGTTGCAGCGAGGGATTTTTGCAGCAGAAATTCACTAACTGCTTCTTTTGTCTCTCTCTCTCTTCTAAAACTATTCCGGCTATGCACCAGCTAATCCCATAGATGGGAAGCCCTCTGTTGTGTAACAGATTGCTAAGCATACATCACACTAAATAATGTCAAGCTAATGAAGCTGCGAGTTGAGCTAAGGCCGTCCCACTGGCCATTTTCTCCCAACCAGCTGCCTGGAGGGCGTCTAGGGCTCCCACTTACTCTCCCACTGTAGTTCTCTAGTCGATTCATTGTTATACCAGCTATTCAAATAGTGCGCTGTCCTGCCTAGCTCATAGTTAAACAGTTTTAAAAGTTAAATCTGAAGATAGATTTGATCTCTGTGGATGTTTTGTTAGAGCCTGGGTGAACTGAACAGCTCACCATCTCCTCACACCATTTCCTGTTTGTTGTTTTTCCACTGTAGTGGCAAGTTTCTAAAAGGCTGTCAGTATGAAGGCATATGCAGGCCTCCTTTTCACAGTATTACACTAAGTGCATCTATTTTGGTGTCCACCTGTGGGGTAGTTGAAACGGGTTTCTTGTTTCCAACAGCGAGTGCTGGCATGTGCTGTGGAAGACCGGCCTCCTTTCTAGTTAATCAAACTACTCTACCCACGACCTGTTTTGGCCCGTGTTGAAACGATCTACTCTGTATACATATGCTGCCACTGGCCTCTATTTTACTTTGCTCCTCGAACACAGCTCGGGTTTATTGTCCCTACCGACCCCGACCTTTTGTCAGCGGCTGCCTTTATAGCTAGCTAGCATCTGCACTTGACTGCCTTGACATTTTAAGCATCTGAATATGATTTTGCATCAATGTGCAGAGTGTCCTTTTACTCAGTGGGATTTAGAGGTTACATGAAAGCCTAAGGCTCTTTTACTCAAACACATTATACATTATATAGTACTTGGGATAGAAATTGCATTTGAACTAAGTCCCCAAATGATTATTTA
The DNA here is from genome assembly GCF_000239375.1 of Pundamilia nyererei. Classification (NCBI taxonomy): domain Eukaryota; kingdom Metazoa; phylum Chordata; class Actinopteri; order Cichliformes; family Cichlidae; genus Pundamilia; species Pundamilia nyererei. The sequence continues at coordinate 2,520,988 of NW_005187470.1, forward strand.
ATGATGAATAAGGTGGGCGTGAATTTTTAAAAGCTATGAGACCCAGTTAGTGCTGCTAGCAGTGTTGTTGCTTTCTAATCAGAGGGCTGTTGTTGCTGCCTCTGGGTACAGATGCCTACTCTGCAGGCAGCTTGCACGCTGCTGCTCACACAACACCGCATCCAACCACCGACCTTGTTCTTCTGAGTGGCAGCCTCTTACATTTAGATTTATGCATTAACGTTCTACTCTGTCTCCCGCCCGTCTCTCGTTCTCTTCCCTTTCTGCTCTCTCCTGGCAGCGGTGGACACAGAATGTTGATGAGAAAGCACGCAGTGACGACTTTGGGGGCGTTGGTTTTGTTGCGTGTTGTCACTGCAGTGCTACGCCTGTTAGCAACTTGGACACAGCATCATAGCATCATCTCGCAGGCTGTATCTTTGCATTCATGTCCACCCTCACACAGGTTGAAAGAAGTCCTTGAATTGAATACATTTAGATTATGGCTGTAGCAGAAACATTTAGCCGCTTTCCGTGGAAAGCACCAGGTTCTCTCTTTATGCTCTTATTTCTTCTAGTTTAAGTTCCTGGATAGACGAGAATAGGAAGCCTTGCAGATAGACAGAAATAGGAAGCTGCAAATGTATTTAAAAAAAAAGAAAAGAAATCTATATTTTCCATGCAGCAAAACCACAGAATACAACTTTGCTGTATAAATGTGTTACGTTAGATTTTACTAGTTTTTGCATAATTTTGTTATGGTTTAGGAAATACCTAAATATGCTTGCTGACAGAATTGATTAAAAGACTTGAGTACATATTTGACAGCCAGGTTTCCCATGATGTTGTCAAGAAAAAAACAACAACCCACTGCTGAACTTTTTTGTGGACTCAAGTTCTCAAGACTACTCAAAACATGTTGCAGTGATACTTAGCTGCAGTGCTCCACAGTTATCCTCATGATTTTCCTGCAGTGTGCAGAGGGAACGAACTGGAAAGCTGCAGGGGAAGGACTCTATGTTATTGATTGACAGTATGGGGCTGACCAGCTATAGGTGCTAGAGCTTTTTTCCTTTGCTGCGTGCACTCACTGACTTGATAGTGTAAATTGCGACACGGTCATTCCAGGTATGCGTGTCTAGTTCAGAATCTGGTATTGCACATTCGCTTTATCTCTGTGTTTGGATATTTTTCTGTTCAAATATTTTTCTTAGCACCTCCTTGCATCTACCGCTCTGTCTCCTCTCCTCTCTCTTTTTTCTGCTGGCCAGACTACTGCAGAGCTCTTACAGAAAAGAAGCATAGTGAGATATGGCACTGCATCATAATGCCTCAAACATGCACTTATCACTCGCTACACCTCGCGTCTCCTCACCTGTTTTGAAGCTTCGACTGCGCATCCCTTTGGGTTTATTGAGCCTGCAACAAACCATGTTGTGATGTGTTGTGATTGTCAGGACTGTATAAACTGCTGGGACTTCTTTGCTGTTTGTCACCTTAAGACCACAGAAGACTTTTAAGTAAGAATGCAAAATGTTAAACTGCAGTAGATGTCGTGTTTGCGCTCTCAGTTCTTGGGCATACGCAGTCACTCATCAAGCCCGGTGGAGTCGGCCAGGCTGTGGCTAGCGCTGACCTTCAGCAGCGTTACTTCATGCATCAGTGTGAGGGTGACTGTGCATCTGTGGGGGTTTTGCTCAGAGCTTTGTTGCTGGTTTACCTCATGTTTGCACTTCAAGACTTGTTTGTACTAACATAAGGCAGGTGCAGGTGCAGATGCATGAGCACACGGACATGCCCGAAAACAAAATCTGTATTAGAGTGAGGATGGTAAGGGCAAAGACTGGTTCCCAAGCAGGTTGGCTGTGCACAAAACACTGCTGCTTACCCTTCTGCTGTATTCTCCTCTCGCCTCAAGCCCACCATAGTACATTAAAGAGATGTATGATTTCAGCCTTATCTTGTACCAAGTGTTCTGGTCAGATACTGATGTTAAATTTGACAGTTGAGATACCGATCTGTTTTTGTTATTCTTTATTCGTCCAAGAATAAAACTAAGTAAATTTACATGATATATTAAAAAAGGGTAGCTGCACTGTTTTAAAGAGTTTGAAATCTTAATCAGGGTTTCTTTAGCAAACTTAAAGTTGATCCAACACAATAGATAAGACACCAACCCTCACTTGTAGATTTGCCCGCATGTTAAAGTCGGTCAACAAGGCCAATACTGTTGCTTTATCAACACTGGTCAGTACTGATTGTCCACTGTTGGTATCAGTGTGTTAGCGAAGAATTTTCCACAGCGGTGCAGTCAGAAATTGGTTTTCACAGGGATTGTTCATCTAAATTACAAAACACATTTCCCCACTAACCCCTGGTACTAGCAACCAATGTGCTAATACCTAGCTAATACTAGGTATTAGCTATGCAGATTGGTTGCTTAGGATATGAGTGCTGCTTTATTCAAAATTTGAGTTGTTCAAAAGTACTGCATCTTTCTAGATGCTGTGATCTAATTTCACAGTGCAGACCCATCAAGCCTGGGCAAACGTATTCCAAAGCATCTGCTAAAAGTTAGGGAAACTAATCCTTTACTTATAATGTGACTGAAGAAGGTAGGAAAAAAGTATCATTGTGCTTATAGCTCCACAAATTAAACTCGGTCCAGATCAGATTTCGAGAGCTTTGTCGATGTCTTTTTTTTATTTCCTTTTTTTTCATATTTTGCATATTAAATATCTTTATTTTTGTCTTTTTAAAAAAACTGTAATAAAAGACACAGTATTGCACATAATAAATCAATTGCACTTCTTTAAGATACAGATAAACATCTAGTTCTCTCTTGATGCTACAGTATAACTACGGAAAGAAACCAACCTAGCATATACAAGAGTGAAGTTGTGAAATATATGTAACTAACAAAATGCAGCATGTTGGAGCTTGTGAAGGTCAAGCCAGTGATAGCTAGTAGTTTGCTGGATATTGTTGTTGTACATTTTTTATGTCCTTGAAACCACTTTGGCATATTTCCTGTCTTCTAGGGCAGTGGTTGTGTCTTTTAGAGTGATCAGCTATTACGTTTTTGTTTTTTCTCTTTAGATATTGGCTGTTATCCCACACTTGAAAAGTTTTTTAGCACTATTTGATATTGTGTAATATATATTTACATACAGTGATGTGAGTAAGTAAGAACATCCCATGGAAACTGATTACTTGTTTAAATATCTGGACCAGCACACACTAGATCCTCTTTGAATTGAAATGGCTCCTACAGATAAAGGTAGTATACTTAAAGAACATGATAACCAAAAACATACAATAAAATATAAAGTAATATGTTGTTATCTGTTTAAACACAAGTACATCCTCAGCCTTAAGAAACTAGAGTTGCCATCGGCCGGACAGGCCGAGTCTGGTCAGTATATCCTGGGCAACCGTTGCTCACTAGGAAAAAGTGTCTATTCTGAAGGTTGCTGGCAGCTGCTAGCGTGAAATTGGTCACGGTGCATGGAGATATGCAGTGCTGCACCAAAACCCTCTTTGTGATTGGTCACTTTCAGGTTGCCGCGGTCGCTTACTGTGCATGGAAGACGCCGACTTGGCTGTAAAGACTTGAAAAACGTCTTGCCAAGCAGTAATAAAACTGTGAAAAGTGTGGCACAAACTGGAAAGAGGCCATTTGATTTCAAAGTAAAAGTTGTGCCTTTTGAAATGTTTTGGTTGTTGGTTCAGGAAATAGACTTTACCAAGTGTCGGGCAGCAACTTCCAGCGAGCAGTCATCAGCAAGTCAAAGAATACACACTGTTCCCTAGCGATTGGAGGGGGGGGTTGCGGACTGGTTTCTAGACCTGGGTCAGCAAGGCAGTAATCATCTAAAAGTCTTTGAATTACTGAAATTTTTGCCAAATCGTCAATGAACAATATTTGATGTTTGAACTTGTTCTGCCTGTTTCACATTCTTCAGTAAGATTAAAGACCATTTCCATACACTTTATGTATACTTTTTCAGGTCCACTTCTAGTTCAGCTTCAACTTTCATTCATGTATCTTCAAATACTCCTTTAAAATTCTTTGATATAATAAAGAATTCACACTTGAGAAAATGTGAGCTGCCCAGTCCCAGCAAGCAAAGTGTCCTCGAAGCATAACGACCCGCATTCACATATTGTAAAAGGCTTTTCTCTTCAAAAATGTTCTCTCTACTGTTGTGGCCAAACAGCTCTCTTGACATATCTCTCATGCATGTCATGATTGTAGACATGAGCACTTCAACGCTGCAAGAGTTAAAATTTAGTGGTTCTCATAGACTGCTCAGAGATTGTTGCTTTGTGGCACCTTAATCAACATACCCTCACAAAGCCTGTGTAGGGTCTAATCACTGACAACAAACCCGGAAGCCCAAATTGTTTTGGTGTGTTAATAGAAAGTAAATTCGACCGATTTGCACTTGGGTGTGTGCATGTATGTTTCTGTTTCTTTTTTTTAAATTTCAGATTAGCACCTTTGTTAATGAGCACTATTTCAAAGAGGATAAAATGTTTGTCCGTCCATATCCGTCCAAAACCGAATCATTCTTATCGAATGTTCTCACTTTTTCACATGAAGGTGTAGTAAATGTTTTGGCTGTATGTAATTGTTGAACCCGCTGTGGAGTTACTGCACATGGTTTTTACTTTACAGTCGAATAGATGCAAAGCAATGAGCAGGAACTAATTATAACAATAATAAAGGGAAATTGGGGGGGAGATTTTGTCAATCTCATTAAAAATTGTTTTAAAAGCTAGAAAATATCCTGCAAAGTTCAAAGGTTGTAAAAAGCATGCAAGGCTATAAGCCTGCCACCCTGCACTGTAGAAGCCCTGGTTGTGATCAGAAGTGGCACATTCAGTTTCTCTGGCTTGGTTTCAGTAGCTATTATAGTAGCTGATACAGGATACTGCAGCAATACAATCAAAGCTATCCTCTGATACCCTTCGCGTGTGCTGAAAACCAACTGTTTATTATAGTTGGTTTCGTAACAGTTTTCTCTGTGTGTCTATGCTTTTATACCAATGAATGGGTTTTTGTCTTTTCTTGGTGTTTAATGACCATATGCATACGTGAGGTTAGTACGAACTTTGCGATGCATGGAAACGAGTTGAGAATTGTAAAATGATCGACTTCCTTTTGCACTGTAGTGTTTGAACTGCACAGCTCCCGTCACTGCAGCTCAAATAAATACATTTTGCTAAATCTTAAAGTGAATGTATATAGATATATTTATATAGAAAAAAGTACATTGATGTTTAACTTTGCAAATATTAAGAAAATAAGTGTTCTTTTTCTTTTGTTTTGTTTTGTTTTTTTTCTTCAAAGTCAGTGGATTCAAGGAGACATTTTAGCGATGGATAAAAAGTTGACTGTAGAATTCCAATAAACATCTCTGATATTTTGTCCTTTAGGTCTCTTCTTTATATAGATATGAAAGTCTTCGCTCTGCATGGTTAGTAGACAATCTACATATGTGAGTTATTACTCAAAATAGGTCTTTTTAATTATTCTGGAGAAAATGTATCCTGAACAGTTCTAATTGTGCTTTGCAGTACAGTGATATGCTGTTTATGGAGGCCTCAGAGCATTATGGTTGATCTGCCAACCTCTCCTGGAGGCTGGGAAGAAAGTCCCAACTGATGAATGGAAATGTGAAGGGCACAGAACCATTACAGAACAGAACCCCGTTGACGTCAGCTAGAAGAAGAAAAAATATATATGCAAATAGACATCGGGAAATCAAATTCATCTTCTCACCTTGCCGATCTCCAAATATGTTTCCTTGGTGTAATTTCACACCCTGTTTGAAGAAATTAGTTCAAAATAACTCAGAATCCATTTTTGGTAAGCATGACATTTTGAATTTTCCGTGGGATCCACACTCGTGTCTCATTAAACATCCTGTCATCTCAGAAAAGGGTTCGGTATCCAGTCAAGGTCTCCATTAATACCAGGTCTACATCCAAATAGATATAAAAGAAGTTGATGAATAAACCAAACAAAAGCGGATGATCGGATGGACACTTAAATCCTGTGCACGGTGGTGGAGGGGAACATGGTTTTTTGTTGTCACAGGAACCAAAGTTTCCAGCGAGCGTGTTTCTTGGAGTCAGCTTTGGACTTGCGTTTTGGGGTGGAGGTGAAGGCCTCCTGAGGGTAAGGCAGGGGGGGAAAGTGGGTGTCCTCTGTTGGGAAAAGCCTCTTCATCAGTGGTTGTAGCTTGTCCTCCTGTTGTTTGAAATCCAGTTCAACACTGCAGCGAACAAAGAAAGAAAGGTGTTAGCTTAAATGACTGCCAGTTGCTGGCTTGCTATTAACAACATTGTCTCCAGGGCATTTAATTCCAATTTAAACAGTCATTTACATTGGGACGGACTGAAGTAGTGTAACTAAGATGAATCAAAATGGGACAATTATTTTTTGAGATTTCATCAACAAAGCATCCTGTGGGCTGAAGTGGATGGAGACCAGCTGAATACTTATTAGCACACAGTTATAAACCATGGCATAGGTAACATGTACATGTGGGAAGGCACCATAAAAGCTTGAAGGTTTGCAGCCCCACACATTCATATGTGTGAGTAGCTCAGCTACTCGGCTACTCAGTACATTACGGAGTTCTTCTATTAAGACAAACTATTATGAACGTATTAAATACAGTCCAGACATGTCCCTCATTGAGGACATTGCATGCATTAAGATGCAAAGACTATGAAAAGGGAGGCCTTGAAGTGCTGAGCAGCTGTAAGTGGATCAAGAAAGAATGGGGGGGAAAAATTAAAACGACATCAAATGCTTACAGAGTTTTAAAAAGAAGAGGTGATGAATTATCCAGCTTTTTTTTTTAAATGTGTCAAAGTAAAAGTGAGCATGTGTTTTTCAATATTAAAATAATCAGAAGAAATGATAAATAAAGGGTCTGATTTGTAGAAAGCTCCTTTTTGTGCCCATTTATGCCCGTTGCTTGATTCTGTTACTGTAGCCCAAATCTTCATTCTCTAGGACACATTTGCCAAATTAATCATAATGAATGAATTGCAGGGAAAGAATGATAAGTGTGGCAGTTTTATCATATTATCGTTGAAATGAATACCATGGAAATGGGATTTTATTACCCAAGTCGTATAGTTCATTTATTGTGTTCCGGTCTTTTTTTTCATTTCTTATAATTCATTAATATTTGAGTGCTGCCTTTTATTTAATGCCTTTTATTGTTTATATTCTTCTTTTATCATCTTTGAAACCAGGGTTGAGGTTTGCCCTTAGTGCTTCTTTTAATCTTGACATTTTTTGGCTGTCGCATTCCCCCGACAACCATATTAAGCATCAAAGTTATGGCCTGTACTCACTTGACCCCTGCGCAGGCATCTGTCACAGCACTGCTCAGCCTGGTAAAGCGACCTACATTTCCTGGTTGCTTCATCTTTATTTCCCAGTAAAACCTCCAAATTTAGACATTTCTTGATTGCATCTGGCTGCTCATTTTGGCCCACTGCTTTTTCTTTTTCTGTCTTTCTTTTGTTATTTGCCTTCTCATTGTGAATCATAGAGCGACAGGGAAGTCCATTAGTGTTTTTCCCACTCTCAGTTCAGTCTCTGGTGTTGATGTTGAACTGAAGATCATTTGTTTAGCTGGACCTCAGATGAGAGCCTTCGTATTGATGTGAGGATGTCACTTTGTTTTATGTCGCTTCAATCCATGCTCAGTATTACAATACCAGAAAAAAATAGTGCTTATAACGAATGCGTTAATTTTTTGTTTTTTTTCTTGTCCTTCTTGGTTCACTCTGTATTTACTCAGGGTTCAAGGGTATTTATCTGGACCAAGCGTCATTGTAATCCCATACTTGCAAACTGACTGCTAGGTGCTGCAAAGTGAAACTCAGATTACTTCCTCAGCTGTGCTTTATAATCTGCTAAAGCCTTCGTCAGCCACTACATAAGTCAGGCTGGTGGCAAATCTGATAGACAGACTTGCATAATAGCAGCAGGCTGCCTGCTCAGATTTAAGTACAATGCATCTGTTGGGATTTTAGACTTGAAGTGATACATAGTTAGATCATTATTAGTATTCAAGGGGAATTGCAATTGCACATTATTGTCCGTATAGACTCTGAAAGTGCAGTCAAATAGTAATAAGTTCTTAAATCAAGTCTCTGTAGTAAAGTGACATTTGTGGGGAGTTTTTTTATGAGGAGACATTCATGTGGAAATTTCTGACACATTTGAAAAAACAGTTAATCACCATTTAAACAATACATATATATCTATAGGCAATATATTTTAGCAAAAAAAGAGAAAAGAAAAAGCCTCTGTTATACAAAATGTAACATTTAACAATATTGAACATTTAAGCAAAACCTACTTTTAAAAAATGTAGTCATTTTGGGCCAATATGTGTTTGACATGATCTGAAAAAAGCTTTTGAGCAGAAAAACAGACAAGAACCGTTATGTGATCTGTGATTCCTGGTAGTACAAATGTTCTGGGTTGTGGTTATGAAAAGGAAATGAAGGTTAGTGGAATGGAGAAGTCAAAAAACAGCTAAAATTTCATGAACGTGTTATGGAGAGATTTGAAACAGATAAGAAAATTCTTGCACATTTTGCAAATACAGGAATTTGGAATGCAAGGATGGGAGATCTTTCAGCAGACTGATGTTTGACACTGGTGGACCGTAGTGCAGAATGCATTTAACTTCTGTCTGGTGTACTGTTTTCCAGACCTGCATCACATCTATTCAGTTCAATTTCAATTTTATTTGTATTGCACCAAACCACAACAACAGTCCCCTCAAGGCACTTTATATTGATATGCATTTTTTGAATGAAATATAAGAAAAAATCTTTCCTTAGCGTGCTCCTCAAGTTCACCAACTTTATCTGTCAACACAGTTTCACAGTTTCAATGAGGAATTTACTTGTCCACACAAAAGAGTCAAACATTTCCTTTGCATGTCATTACTTTCTCCAATAATTGCAAATATGAGCAACTCAAGTGAAGCAGACACTCAGAATTATATAATTCTTTGACTTTAGGCTTTTATATAAAAGGGAAAGCGCAGCCACTTTGATCAATAAATCACTGGCTGCTAATTACACTGGTAAAAATCTATATCTGTGTTTCTGTATGAAATTAGTGGAAGTTTGTGTGCACAAATGATTACATGTGGAAACAGTTCCGTGTTGCAAGCAAATGCACTGGGGATACGTTTAAAGAAGGAGCGCATATATTTAAAATCATTTAAACTGTCTTATGAACAAATTTACTCAAAAGGTCAGATCAATCCATGTTCGCAACCTTTGGATTTATTCAGATTTGTGCATAAACAGCTAAAAGGCGAGCGGAATCATTTGCAGTTCTTTGTTTTGCTCTGAGCCTTTATTGAAAAACACAAAACAAAAAGAAAGAAAAAAACGTGCAGGACCTGAACTAAATGTTTAGACCAGGACATAAAAAGACTGTTTCTTGTTTGGCTCACAATTACTTTTCGATGCTCAGATTTTATCCCTGAGGGATTTTATTCCTCTCTGTAAAATCTCCCAAAAGATTTTGTGCTTTGAACACATAGAAAAAGTACAACAGCACGTGCCTTGATATTATTTTAGCAAGATTACACCTGCACACATTGTTTGAACTTTTCCATGTCTGTCATACAGTCGGCCCAGAGCTTCAAAGTTGGCAGGTACCATTTAAAGAGTCCTCCTTCGAGGCCTCTTGGGCCTCAAATGGCTAGACCAGAGTAGATTTTAAAGTTTGCCAAGAATATTTCCTATATATGAATTTAAATGGTCATAACAGTTGTTTTATATTCATTCTGAAAAATTAGATTTTTATCCATTCATAAAAATAGTTCCCTACATTTGGGAACTACACATAGTTCCCAAATGTAGTTCACTTTGTCAAACTCTGACATGCATTTAAAACAAGATGCATAGGCCACTAAATTAACGGGCTCTTGCAGCTCAGATAGAAGTGGCATAGATGTAATAAACGTGGGGATGACACCGATGAAGCAAAATATTGAGCATTTCCCTGCATGCTTTGCATGTCTTTAAAAACCTTTAGTTATTGCTGCGATAAAGGCACAGCAAAACAGATCTCCTTGGAGGTTTAAGGGAAGGGGGTGCTCTAGCTCAATGCTGTGTCATTTTCTGAGGATAAGTTTCTCCTTCTACACATACACATAATCATGCACATACACACATATACAGCAGCAGTGATAGGATTTTCCTTGCTCTTCAGCGTAAGCCTCTAATACTGCTGAGGCGTTGTTGCTTCACATCCATGGCTACAGGTGATAGTCCTACATGGACATGTAGCCATTTAACCTGATTAAAATGCCGATTATTATGCTGTATTGTTGGTACAATAATAAGAGTTAATTAATGCTCTTTATGGACACTGTACATTACATGTTGCACAGATCAAGATACTTATGTGCAGCAATCTTTGCTTTGTACAGCTGTTTCCATCTGGTTAAAGGTTGTGCTTCTAAATTCTAAACTTTAACACATGTAAATTGTTAAAATAATCAATCAAGTAATCCATGAAAGCCAAATGCTCAGGTTTCAGATTTTTCTCTATTCTGGCTCTCTATGATGTCGTAGAACGGGGACGACCAGGTTGGGCAAGGTCATTTCAGCCCCACCACTCTGGCTGTAACCAGCCCCCTCTGAAAAACTATTCTTGTAGACCCCAAGAATAAAGAATCAAGTTGGAAATGACCATAATAAGTCAACCTTAAATTCCAGTTTCAGTCACATATTAAATAGTCTAAATGCAGACTATATCTAAAACGGCGGTCCCCAACCTTTTTTGCGCCACAGAACAGTTTAATGTCAGGCGGTATTTTCACGGACCGGCCTTTAAGGTGTCGCGGATAAATACAACAAAATAAACTGATACGACCAAGACAAAAACTGTGGTGTTTTGTAAATAAAATAGTAAACGTGAATTCACTGTGTAATTGTGTAACTTTATTAGCCGCGTCCTCCTGAAATGCGCCAACAACATTGTGAGTAACATCCTCCTCTCTGCCAATTAATGCTCTCTGTCGCTATGGTAACATGTAAATATTTAAAATTCATAACACACTGGAAAAGACCAAGGGAAACCGAGTAAATGATAAAAACCCTGAAAACCATAAATTTCACACACAAGCCTCAACTCTCGTGGCCCGGTACCAGACGACTAACGGAACAGTACCGGTCTGTTGTATAAGTTGACTTAAAACACTGATTGATTTAGCTTTATCGTAATTAGTTAACCTAATGGACAGGTATCAGTTGAACAGCTAAAAGAGTATTAACAGACTTTAATACTGAGACGAGACAGGAAGTTTAGGAGACGAATACGTGTCTCTGCACTTTACAGTCTCGACGGTCACATTTGCACACATTTAAAAATCAAACCAGCAGTCACAAATATCCTGCTGTTGTCTCTCTTTTGATGATGACGATAGATCAGTGTAACCTCTCCACACAGACGCACATTAACTTCAAAGCTTGTAGAAGTCCGTGCGTGAATTGTGGATGCGTAGCCACGCACGCCCAAGTAAGTCTGGGTTGCAAGTTCCTGTTATATGTGGAAGTGCAACCAGAAACTATAATGAGGAAGATTCAGTTTATTATACACCTCATAATAATTATATCAGTTTATTGCATCAGTGGAGAAAAAGCACAAAAATCGCCCTGATCGACGAGCCGTCGTCAGTAGTTTTGACCATCACCATCCATAGACACAACACTACTTTATAAGTCTGTAGTCTTCTGATTTGACTGTGAACCTCATTGGAAGCTGAAACGAATTGAATGATCTTTGTTAGAAAACACCCCCAACCACCCTGGACACTACCCAGTCGAACTTAAATGCTGTGAACGTGATTTTTATTTTTATTTTTAAAAAGAGGAGCGTTTGCACTGCCATATAAAGTCACATGATGCAGTACCAGTTGACAATATCAGCATAGAAACTAACAATGCTGTACTCAACATAGCTTATGAAGTGTTTTCATTCCTTTTCAAGCCTGATATTTTTTAAATATTTCGTTTTTAAAGTTGAGTAATACACGTAGTAAATGTAATGTAATCAGACTAATCCCCACAAACAGCATACATATTTGAACAATCAAAAGTCTCTGGTTAGTCATCCTTGTAGCTGTGTGTTGTTACTTAGCCTTTGTGTGAAACTGAATCTGCGCAGCTCTCAGGAGCCAGGCGAATCATACAAAGTAGATGTAAAGTGCCCCGTGGCTTGGGAACAGCATAGCAAGGAAAATTAAATGTCACTGAAAAGAGAAAAAAAATTAGCATAACTTCATTTGGAGAAAAAAAAGAGAGAAAAAAAGATAATCATCTCATCTTTGAAACCTACTCAAAAGGCCTTGTAATGAAAGATTTATTAGTCTCTACCCAGCCCAGTTATCAGCATTGCCTTATAAAAGTGTCACGGGCCCCCATGCGTCACTCCGCATTTGGACTTTTTGCTGAAAGCAAAAAGTGAGACGTTGTTGGCATTTACTGTCCCCTATCTGCCACTCCCTGGAGGGGGTTGTTGGATCAGAACAAATTGAAGAAAGCACTTCGGACCTTGTCAGTCTTTAACCTCTGTCCCTCACTTGTTCCTCC
>NW_005187470.1:2533752-2543628 GCF_000239375.1 Pundamilia nyererei
TATATATATTAGAAAAAGAATTTTGTCCAATTCCACGTACAATACATAATCTCTCATTTTAACTTATTCGTTGTTATACAAACCTCTCACCTGCCCTTTATCCGTCTGGGTCTTTATCTCTCGTTGTCTCTTTCATCCCCTCGCTCTTACACATTCTCACTCTGCCTTTCTTTTTGTTCCCCTTATCTTTTCCGGGTGTGAATGTGCTCTTCTTGACTGTCCTCACTGTCCCTTCACACTATCTGTCATACCGAGGATCACTCTTGTAGCTATGGTAACCGGCTTACCACCATGTTGGAAAACATCATTATGCTTGCAGAAAAAGAGATATCTTCCCCCAGCACTGCTGTGCGGTAGGACAGCCTCGCTGCTCAGTAATTTCCATATGTTCTAATGTAATCAGCTCTTCAGCCTTTAGCGACGCTTAATTGATTTTCATAGCCTCGCACAATAGATTGGATATTTGTCCTCCTTTTAAAAGCCCATTCCTTTGTTGATTTTTTTTTTTTTGCTATCTTATTGCACTGCACAGTGTTATTCAAAGAATGTTTTACCATCAGATAGTCAGTTTAATGATCACTTGTAATGCTCTGCTTCAGAATTAATCGCAGGACTCGGAAGCTAATGAGAAAATTTAACTGTTGGGGAATATTTGTAGTCTGTTGTGAACAATGTAACTCAGTGATGGGGACCTCCCAAATCGACTTCCTTAATCACAACCACTTAAATCTATCTCTGTTTTTGATCAGCACATTAACCCATATAAAAGCAATGTGAGGAAAATGAGATTACAGGGTTTTTGCGTCGAGAAGCATCAGCGGAATGCATTTCGAATCCCGACTTTTCCGCACCATCCTGTCCATTGGTGTCTTTTTATCCAGCTTCTTTCTGTGTTTGTCTCTCATGTAGGGCTGCCACGATTAGTCGACTAGTCAGGATTACGTCGACTATCAAAATTGTCTACGACTAATTTAATAGTCGACGCGTCGTTTGAAGCTTTGTAAGATCCCAAAAGATGCAGGAATAAGTAGTAGGATTTAAGAGTGTAATAACGGACTGAAACAGAAGATGGCAGCACCTCATGTACAAGGATGCCAGCTGCTGTTAAACCCCGAAGAAGAAGAAACTGTGTCCCAGAATTCATAGCGCAGCACAGCTCAGTTTCCAACAATGGCGGCAGCTAGTTAGTTTTAATGTTACTCTTATTATTCTTTCTGGGTCACAAAATAAACGTTTAACATATTTTCAGGCGAGAATGTAGCTGTGTAAACCTCAAATATCTGCTCAGTTTATCAAGACACCGCATATTTTCAAAAGCGCTCCGACGTTTTCCGAGACATCTGTTACCCACTAGCTCGATAGCTAGCCGGGGGCAAGGCTAACTAGAGCCGTGAGAACACACCGCCATCTTTTGCTACTCAGGTTAAACATGAGTCATGACATATAAGTCACTTGGATAACTTCAAAATGTTATTGTTTGGCTTTTTTCAGTATTTTATTTGTTCCTGAGTAAATCGGTTTGGCTGAGATTAAAATTATAGTTTTTACACAGATGCTCGAGAATATACTCCGGTGTCCCGTTATATTTTAGATAGCAAGGAGCAGACGGCTGAGTTTATTAAACTCCACCGAAACAATCTGCAAATTTCATTCAAATTTAATAAACGATCATCTTGTCTTTATTTTTAGTTAGCACAGACCTTAAACACTTAAAGCTGTAAGCTAATGATAGTTATATAAGAGCAGATGCATGCTGGTGCAATAAGCTGTACATTTTACGTCCAATGGATGCACGATCTGATTAGTCGATGATCAAAATAATCGTTTTTGGCAGCCCTACTCTCATGCTTAGGCTCTAACTCCCCCCACCAAACTCCTCTCTCCTAACCCTTCTCAGTAACAGATGTTACGTCACTGTAATAGGCAAGACAGAATATTGTTTTTTTCTGCCTTTTTCCTCATTCTGTTTCAATGTCATGCACATTGTATTAAGCTTTGAATCCCCAAGTTCATTTGAAAACACACTGTTAGCTGTGTGGAGGAGATAACATATTCTGGAGAAAAAGTGAGATTGAGAAAGTTACTGAGGGAGGATGAAAGAGAGACCGACCGAGTTCAAGATGGTTAAAAACGAGGAAAGTGGGACCAGACAAGGACAAGAGACTATAACAGCTTTTGTATTCTGTTTGAAGTCCATGCCCATAGACTGCAGCATCATATTGATCTGGTGCTGTTGTTATGCTAAGGTTGGGTTGGATGATGCCAGATACTCTTGGACGAATTGATTACGTTGAAGAGTGCATGGCTGCTTACTTGGCGTTAAAATGATTTAAGTATCCATATTTCCAACTCTAGCCTCGAGACCAGGTATATCACATTAACATTTAGGAGTTTACTCCAGCATACTCACGAGAAATCCTGATATCATAGACAACTATTCTTCCCATATACACAGTGTTCCTTCACGGCTCTGCCTCCTATCCTGTGTTCCTCCACCTCCAGAGAGGTTGTTTTCATGGAGATCTAAGTAATTAGATTGCCATTTAATCCCCCCGCCTGTGTGAATACAACTGCTATATTTGATTCTGTGTCTAATCAACACAATTTACCATGCCAAGCGAGTCTCTTAAAGAAGAACTCGGGTCAATTTAACAGATTTTAAACATCACACTTAAAAAATTTTGCCCTTCATCAAGCTAAAACCCTGCCAGACCCAGACAGGGTTTGTTAAAAATGAGCCTCCTGGGTTTTTTTTATTTTTATTGACAGCTATTTTTCCAATATACAGTCTGTGTTTTTCTGCACTTCCTCCGCAGGTGAAGAATTTCAGTCGATTGTGGCAGATCTAGGAAGCCGAATGTGGATATTTGACGTTAAAGACAGTTGTCAGTCTTTCTGCAAGATCAACACCTGCAAAATCAGAGGGAAAATCTGACCTTACTTTGTGTCAACTTTATAGAACAATCAGTTTTTCTTTGGGCTTTTTTAGTATTGAAAATCTCCATACGCGTTCTATTTTGAACAACTCACTCGTATGTATAATTGGCTCATATTCAAATGGCTACACTTAATCATAGCTTTTATTGCAACCTGCATTTGCATATTTAATATCTTCAGTGGGAATTGAGGTCACATTGATATACACACCAGGAGCTACGTTTACAGAAGCCTAAAATTTGAATTATAGTCGGTTTAAAAGTGCAAACAGAATAAAAATACCCAATCTGAACACTGCAATCAAATTAAACAATTGTCATTTCAATTTTTTCGATTTTTTTTTTAAAAGAAATTTTTCACTTTTGCACCTGTCAGCACATCACTGATTAAATATCGGCCACATCTAAACACCAGAGCATTAGAAATCACATTGATGTGATGACTTTAGTAAAAAAAACAAAACAAATAAAAACAAAAGTGTGCAAGCAACATAGGAAAGGTAATTTCTTCTAAGAGTCTTACAGTGAAATTGCTTTTATTTGTTAAAATTAAGCATTGTGCTACACAGTTTGTTGCTTGCAGATTGAGAGCAAAGGTTAGCAAACATCTTTGTGGTCTTGTCTTAGGAATGGAGAGTGGAGAAAGAGCCTGTGTTAGAGGGAACAGGGGTGCCTATTCTCCATGGCCAAAGCTCTGCATTGACACTATACATATTAACTATATATAAGAGTGAAATCTCATCTCAGGACTCAGTTCTATTTCATTCATTTTTTAAAGCATTGCCTATTAATTAGTTCTGTCTTGTGTCCTTCAAATTCTTTGCCATCAGTCAGCTCAAATCACCCCATCGTTCTGTCATTGGATTGTTGTTAAAGCACCATTCTTGTTGTCAACCCTGCGGCTATGCAGAGGACCTGCTGGGATCCTAAAATATTTTACGTTGCAATGCACCCTTCCTGATCTCACACATCAGAGGGAACAGAGTTATGCCCTGCTCCTTGATTTTCAGGAGCCGATTGAAGTATGGCCAGAGGCTTATCAGTTATTGAGAGCAGTAGATAGAAAATGATTATAAATGGCTTCTCAGAGGAGAAAAGTAGACTGAGTAGAACAGCAGTGACCACTGAAAACACTTTTATTGATTGCCTCTCACCCACCTACTTTTTAAATCTCCTTTCTTTTCCATCTCTTCCCCATCTCGCTCGTTTTGACCGTTGTCAGCTTACTTCTTGTAATCACTGAAAAACAGAAACAGCTAAGCTGCATGCGCATACGCAATTTAAGATTGTGTCTTGCCATTCTAACTGTGAGTAAAGAGCCTTCATGGGGGTCATACTGACTGTGTAAGAACATGGTACAAGCTTGACTTAATTGTCATGCCCTACAAGGACTCACGTAGACTTAATAAATGAAATTTAGCAGCAATCTCAGTTTGGTAGGGCACTGCATCTTTGCAATTTATTTCAAAGTTGGGCTTTAATTAAGTATTGCAATAACTTTTAGCTGGCTTGTTGTGAGTTTGTGTATAGGGATTCATGATTCTTAGAGGCTATATCTGAGAACCATCGCTGAATTTAGCGTTTTTGTATGAGAATTAGATATTCTGAAGCCTCCAACAGAGCAACTAAACATTGTTTAACATACAAGCATAGCGCCTCCAAATTAAGTTATGCCACGTGTGTCTTCAAAAGAAGATACTTTCTCGCCTGGTTGACTTTGCACACGTATATTAGTTTTCAAATAAATTGAACTTTACATTTAAGTCATTCAGATTTTTAGTTGGCTTGGAAACAGCGCACTGTGATGATATTTCATGATGTGTGGACGGTAATTAATTTCACCTTTTGCAACCCTGTGCTCACACGCTCCATTGTATTTATCCCCTCTACTCAGTGAATGAAGCAGTGTGAAGGGACAGTATGAGAATCAGAAGAAGACATATAGCTTAATGGACAGCGTCGCGTGTAAATGTCACATGTCCCCATGCGCTCATTAGCAGCATTCACATTAGTAATAGCCCTTCCCCTCCTCTCTGTGGTGTCTCTTTTCCACCTGTTCACTTTCCCTCAAGGAGAAAGAGCAGGGCGCATTTGGATCATCGTGTCTTTGAAGAGGAATGGCTACTAACCTGTAAATAATGCATGCGCTGTTCCGGCATGTGTCACAGTTGGCCGTGTCCTGTCCGGTTCGATAGGAGAGTCTGCGGGGAAGATAAGAGTCGTGAATGAGTAATTACAGGACTTGTTAGGCTGCTCCCTCACACCTTCCTTTCTCATCTTATTTGTCATCCCTCGTTAGCGAGAGCGAAGTAAATGAGGGTGATGATGAGGAGTCACACTGCCCTCCTGACTGGCCCGTGCCTGGTAGCCAGGGCACGGTGTCAGCCATTACTTGTGGTTGACTGATTAGTAGTCAGATAAAGCTAAAGGGTACACAAGGTGAGTTTGTGGCCTGCGTTTAAAGAGGATTTTCATTATAGACTTGTTTCAGGATTGTTGCAATACCTTCCAATTATATTGGAGTTTTTCATGAAGTAATAACAAAAGTACTGTTGGGCTGTAACACTGCATTAGTGTAATTATCATCTAATCGGCTGATTATTTTATGTACACTGTGATAGAAACACATATTTAAACTGTTGATTAGAAGTGTAAACTCCTAATATATCAAACAGCGTTTATAACCCAAATGGTTCTTGGCTAATAAATTAAGTAATCTTTAGTCAGTTTTTACCAAAATGAATAAAGGTTTTTAACACAAAAATGTTTTTTTCAACTGGGTCTTTATTACTTTTTATTGCTGAATTGATGAGCTCCTCCTACGTTGAACGCTAACCCTTTTTACTCACGCGAAAGAAATCCCTTCATTGATTAATCCTTTCTGTGGAGCATATTTTTTGTAAAGCAAACAATCTGAGTTATAATGTGAAAGTAACAGAATCGTTTAGGTCCTCTAACAAGATGAAATTGGACAATTTTGGTTGAGAATGCGACCCATTGACGTTTTATAGTTTGCCTCAATTTTATAGGCTAAAAACGAAAGTACTGTATTATATGATATGCTTTATATTGTTATCAGATGTTTTAACGACATAAAACAGGAAATGCTGATTGTGCTGATTAAAGATTATTTTCTAAAGGTTAACTGATGGGCCTGAGTTAAGAGCTTCAGTAAGCTTAAAGGATTTCTCTGGCATCTGGAAATGTGAGTAGAGTATTGATTTCAATGGTGTTCTTGTAATTGATGACATAATAGAATGGATGCAACTTTGGATTTTACCAACACTATTGAAAAGAAGGCAATTCTGGTTTTATGGTAATTAAACTTCTGCATCAGAAGAAGCAGTTTGTAAAAGTCTTGAAACATTGCTCATTTCTTTAGATTCCGGGTAGAAAAGGGTGAAACATTGCAGGAATGAATTGAAAGATGTAAACATATAGGGAACTATATAAGGCAACAGCCGAGATTGTACAATTCTAACAAGCCTGGAAGTCAATAACTTAGTATGTCCACCTTTATTCTTCTAACACAGCCTGAACTCCCTTCCCTTTTCCTGTAATTTCTATAGTAGTCTTTGGGAGTAATTCTGCAGGTTACTTGAAGGACTTTCAAAGATCTTCTTTGTTGGCTTCCTTTTGTTCTCTACTCTTTCAAAGTGATGCGACACTGTTTCAGTAATGTTTCGTTGTGTGCTTTTCTATTCAGGTATGCTTTGACTGCATTGGCAGCGTGTTTGGGCTGATGGTTATGATGAAAAATGAAGATCTGGATTTCCACAATTTTTTTTTTTTTTAGCCAGATCCCCAGCATCACTGGCATGTTTTACAGATGGCTTTAGAGAATCCGTGTTAAGACCTTTGTCCTCCGTACCTAATGATCTAACCATTAGATCATTAGGTCTTTTTCTTAAGGACATGACTTTCAAAAAAAAAAAAAAAAAATAGGTTCAAGGTTTTCCACTTCTTCTTTTATTCTCCATTTTTTACAGTTTCCTTTAATCTCTTAAGGGCACTCAGCACACCATACAGATGTATGTGATGATATATGACATAAGTCTTTGGCAAATATAAGGTCTTTTTTTGGATTTTTATCCTTGAATGATCCACAGGCCAGCGTTCAGTCGCTTAGCAAGCAAAACATTGCTCTGAAAATGGAAAGTAGTCATGTATAACCATTGGACTGAAAATGAATGGAAAAGCAGCCAAAGAAAAACTTTGAAAGATCTTCGGAAACCCTGAAGAACCATTCCCCCAATATTACTTTTAAAAATGACAAGAATACCGGGCTCCATAGAAGCAAAATAGAAATAAACGAGCAGAGGTTCAAGACTTTTGCACAGTTCTGTTTACCACATAGAGATGCCATGCATAATTTTTAATAGCTGTGCTCTTCTTCATCGATCACTGGCAGGTATTTGTATGTCATCACGCATATTAGATACCACTCTCCTGCTAACCAAAACAGCTTATTCGGGTTATATCAGTGCCAGCATCAATAACGCCGTGGTACACAGGCATGTAACCTTTGAAACACAGTTTAAAACTTGCTTACCAGTGGATCAGGTATTTTTATCTGTCAAGGTTTTGAGATGTCTAAGGTTTCTCTCTTCACCCTTTCTGTTAGAGCTCATCCCAGTGATGAACAGCTGCACATTTTTCCAGACAAAAAAAAGGCCTTTGTTACTCAGTTTAATCAATAAAACATATGAAAACAGAGAGAGACTGCTCAGAGTGGGCTCTGTGGATTAGTCTCAGTAATGGGGGCACTGTTTCTGGAGAGAGATGTTGCTGTTGAACTTTCAACAGTATTGTTTTGTCAAGTAACACATCAGCTAAATACCAATAGAGATTAGCGAGAAGATGTTTTTTCTTCTTTGTGAGGTTTATTTAGATGTGATGATGCTTTCACAGACAGTTACACATGTCTGGTTTCTCAAGTGAACCTTAATGTTAAAGCCACTGTGTTCCATTCCTCATACTTCTAATGGGTAACTTTTGCTTTTAATCCTCAGCTTTCATCTTTGCAGTAGAATAGCCGTTTTTCATTTCTCTCACTACTACTTTTGCCAGGCTACCCACAGGCTGCGGCACCAATAAAAATTAAAGCCCTACCATAAATTTCCCCTCCTTATCTACTGCACTGCTTTCTGCGCTGTGTGCTCTGACAGGTATATTGGAGGTGTTGACATCAATATGGTTATTTAAGACTGTACCAGACTCGGGAAATGGGATGGATGCAGTGATACAAGATTTACGTTTACATGTTTACATTTGCAACTGGGATTAATTGTAATAATAGGCTTGGAAGTGCAGTGCAGTGCAGTGAGGAAGACCACAGCCACGCTTGCTTTTCGCAAGACGAGTCAATCAATAAACAACTGATGGGTTACATTGTCAACTGAATTGTGCCCTTTGAACGACTCCCCTATTTTCTGTCTTTCTCTAACCCTCATTCTGTCTAGGTCTCTTTCCCCCTCAATCTTTCATAACTCCTCACCCCTCTCACACTGAGTTGATAGGAGAAAATAAGAGAGTAGAGCTCATTTCGGCAAGCTTCCCTGGGGAGCGCGAAGCCAAAAGTGCCATTAACAGTATATTTACACACCTCCCTCGATTTTGCTACTACGTGAAGTCTCCCAAATGTCACCGAGTGGGTGGGATTCCAGGGGCATAAAAACATGCACACATACACAGTGCTAATAGACACGCTAGCAACAAGTCCCCATGAGTGTGATTAATTGGGTCTGGGCTGCCAGCACTATCTGATGATACAGCATTATTCCCAAGCTTTGTGTTCTTGGGTCCAGCCAATGATGTACTCTAGAATCCTTCCCACTGTCACGCTCTATGCTCTGGGCAAAACTGTAGTCGAGGGACAAGTGTCTGTGTGTGTTTGTGCTTTTCAGAGTGTTCCCTTTGTAATAGCTTCTCATCCCCAGTCTCGTCAGACTTTATAGTCCCAAGTTTTTAGTGGTTTTCTTCCCTAACTGTCTCATTTTTTTGTTAATAGCCAAGTCGAAGAAGTCATTTTCAATGCTGAGGCACTGGAATTGCTATTCCAATATATAGTTTTTTGGAGGAAGCAACACTTTTGATGGGGATAAAACCACTCCAGTTGAAACATCAGTACCAACAGAGAAGTTACAAAAAAGGGTTAACTTTCATATTCACCAAAGGATAAAAGTCATCAAGCCAATAGGAAAAAACAAAACAAAAAAGCCTTCTATGTCTTTCTTTCAAGAAATATGTTGTTTTGCAAATTGTAGTTTCTTTAAGATCACTGCTAGATTTTAAGGCACATAGAAGGCTTTAATGTCTGCCATGTTCTTGGGTTGATGGAAAGCTCTGTGCCCACCTGCTGCCTGCTGCACTCTCCGCCTCTTGAACTCACTGGGGAGAGCAGCAGGCAGACTTTTGTAGCTTCTCTTTAAGAAGTAAACAGTGATTTTTCTACTGTGCTTTTGGTTTAAGATTTGCACTAACAAGACCCTCAGAGGATGCTGTCATGCGATATATTTCTGTAAATGTAATGTACATCGCAGATTGTTGTTATCTGGAAGGTCCTGGCTGCACATGGGAAAGATGGTGCTGACTCTTAGCTTCAAACTCGCTCCAATACAGCTGGTGACATCACACCTCAATATAGTTACATTTCAGTTCGAGGCATCCAATCAGAGGAGTCTAATAATTTGATTGAGTTTGTGATGAATTTGTTTTGATGTGAAGCTGCCAAGCAGTTTGAATCCACCACCACTATGTTTTTCTCTGCTTGCTGTTTTTTTCACAATAAAATGTGAAACTCATCAGGTTATATGTACAGGGAGTGCAGAATTATTAGGAAAATGAGTATTTTGTCCACATCATCCTCTTCATGCATGTTGTCTTACTCCAAGCTGTATAGGCTCGAAAGCCTACTACCAATTAAGCATATTAGGTGATG
>NW_005187470.1:2544994-2550639 GCF_000239375.1 Pundamilia nyererei
AAAAATACAACTTGCCTAATAATTCTGCACTCCCTGGAGTTTTGTTCTACTTTGTAACTGTGTCCTTCTTTTCTTCCTCCTAGACTTTTGTCTTTTGCACCCCTATTTTCTCTCTCCTGATGTCACACAGATCAGGAGAAACAAAAGATTTTTTGCACCAGCATCACAGCCACTGTAGACATGCACAGATAGTGATTAATGCAATAGTTCTAAGTTATATGACTTAATATAAGATGCAATTCACCTATAGCCTATGGGCAGTCCTATTGTTTGTCAGTGACATTTACATAGGGGGTAAGTGAAGCTAATGTAGTGTGAAAAAAGTGACCTTTGAAATACAGAAATACTGTATTTACAGGACAAAGATGACTATGCTTGAATAGATAAATAGAAGTTCACTTAGCCTTGGATGGATTACACGGGGCTTACACTGCTCACTGGCTTTAGCTTAATGTAGGAAGCACAATGTGAAAACACAGTGTCTTTGTGTATGTGAACAGATGGTGCCATTAAAGAGTGCTCACTTATTTTTGTCTATGAAAAGCTTCTCCTCTCCTTACCTCCCCACTTCCCACCTGCCACTTTAGACACACCTGATAAGTCAGATGTGCTCTGCAACGCATTGAAAGTAGTGTCCCGCACTATGTCACGCGTGTGCTAACTTTTTCAATCACATTTTTCTAAGTTTGTCAACTAGGAGATTAAAGTTGCATTGTGCAAGACTGAAGGAGGATAATTGCCTTGTTAGAGGGTTGCAAATGCTACGTGCTATGTTTGAAGTTGAAATTGAGAATTGCTTTCTTACACTTGGAAGTACTTGTACTTGTGTCCTCCTTGTTTATAAGCTTGACAGGTGCGTTTTGGATATGTTGATTACATGGGGTTTCTCGCTCCATGCCGTAACACGGCTACTGGTCAAAACAGATAGGGATCTGGGTGCCGAGCCCCAGCAATTCTCCCAACAAATTGCCCATTTTGTTTGCCTCGTCCCTTTAGATAGCATCAAACCCACTGAAATAGAGGATTGTCTATCTGCAGCCCTTTTGTATATACTCAGTATCTTTTGGACAGTAAATGGCTTTTTCACAGGCTGTGGCTTTTTCACATGCCTTGGACTTTTCTAGATAAACTTATAGTCTGCTGCTGGATAAAGCCAATCGTTAAACGTTTCGTATTTTCTTTAAGTAATAAACAATCTTAAATTTAATGCCATTCTGTAATTTGATGCCCTGCTTAGAATAATATTCATGTCTTGAGCATTTTAGTGTTAAATTACTCAATTAATAAACTGAGAGAGCGTTGCTTAGCACTGGGTTTGTGAATGAAGGTGACATACACAATGGCAACATGTGATTTAAAGCATGTACGTAATGCAGCAGCTGCACCATATCTAAGGAAAATTGTCACAAAAGGGCATTGCACTGTAATAGCACTGCAGGGCACATCCAAGTGAAAGCCACATCACTACAGCTACAATAATGCTCTTTTGGTGCCTCAGTCAAGGCTCTGCTGAGCAGCTGTCACACTTATAAGATTTTTACTGTAATAAAGAAATAATGTGTCACACCAACATTGTTTTGTTGTTGATACTGAATCATGAACATGTTATGTTTCTCTTGTTTTGTAATATATTCTTCTCTCAGTTTTTATCTGTAGATTTATAGCATTCCTTTGTGGCTAACATAAGACCCGCGTCAGTGTACGTTAAGTAGACAACTCTTGCTAAACCAATCAATAGATGCTTTTGTTGTTTGTTTTGTCTGTGTTGCGTGTTTTGTAATACATCTGTAGTTCCATAATTCAGCCATGGTTGGCCACTGAGTCATTTTCAGTGCTAAATCGATCTTTGGCCTTTTAGCATAAAATTGGTTCTCCCTCAGTTCTGTACAGTCAGTGTTACCAATTTACAATCTGGAGAAGAGCCTTGGCGTGGGACCGGTACTGTGCATCTGCAGCAGGGAGAAATAATCGTGCATCTGTACACGATTCGAGTGAGATGGCTTACCCTTCTCTGTGGGCCTCTCCTTTTTCCAGTTCCTGGATGACCCCCAGCAGCACCTTGATGGTCTCTTGGCTGGAGCTGATGAGATTTTCCATGGCCTGGAGCTGTGCTTTAACGTCCCCGTCCTGATTCATAGGCACTATTTGCTTACAGGCTTCCTGCGTTTGGTCGGTTGGTGTTCCATCAGCCTCACCGCCTATGCAGGGTGACAGAGGTTCCTCCATGCCCCGTATAGGCCGGGCAGATAACTGCCCCGTGTGGCACTGTGCCTGTGTTTTACAGCCTCCACGGGATCGTGGTAACGTCTCACTCGACAGCCCGTTGAGCTGCAGGCCTTTCTTTCGCTTGCTCCGTACAGACGGACTGTCCAGGCACTCCACCTGGGTGAGGGAGTTCCAGGCGATGGGGCCCGTAACCTTGGAGGCCCTGTCCGGCAGGGTTCGGGATGAGCCTTCCTCCAGATTGAGCAGCTGCCTCTTGGCCGAGCGGTCTGTGTCGGCCTCCCTGTGTTGTAATCCTGTTCTGGCTTTGGAAGGTATGCTGCAGAGCTGGTACTCTGCCTGTGCTCCAGGTCCGCTTCCTCTCGGTGTGTCTGCGAGGCAGTCTGTGTCTGCAGTGCAACTGAGCAGCAGAGCATCAGAGCACAGGCCATCAGGTGCAGTGTGCTGCTCCACTGTGGCAATGCACTCATTAGTATGGAGCAGAGCCCTGGTCCTCAGGACTCCGCTCCCCCCACAGGCCCCCTCCTCCTCCTCATCTAAACCCTGCTCAGGTGCCTTAGACTGCTTCACCTCCATGATAAAACCGTTATTCTGACCTTTATAAGTTTCCACGGCCGCCACATGCTTAAAGGTATGTCCTTTTTTGCGCTCGAAGGGAAACGTCTGATACCGTTTCTTCAGGTCGGGTGACGTCTGAACACCTGTGCTCCTTGTGACGTTAGGAATCGATCTGCGTGCAGGGACAGTCATGTATTTGCGGTATGCCACTTTGTATGACATTGGTTTGCCACTTTTCCCCGCTGCCTGCAACTCCGCCTCTCTTTGCTCGTTCTGCGCCTCGCAGATGTCCTTGAAACGCACTTGCAAGGCCTTGTTTCTCTTCCTCACCTGTCGATTGGCTTCCAGGGAATACTTTACCTCCAGCGCCAGCGAAGTGGAGGGCACGGGCGCTGCCTCCGAGTCAGACTCTGAGTTGGTGAGCATGCATTTGCCACCCTCCTTGCTCACCATGTTTCCTGAGAGGCATAGAGGAGAAACACTGTTAATCATCAGTAATGAGGGGCTTAGACAAAGACCCTTGCCTGACTATTACATCCCACTCGATAAAACACACATTCTCTCTTAGCTTAGGGAGAAGGGAGGAAACAGTGTAATTAAATAGAGCTAAAGGTATATGATTAAAAAAAAGCTTTTATCAGACACTTCACATTAAAATGAAACAAATAGACATTTTCAGTGAATATCTTTGAAAAGCTGAGGTTTATATTTGATATGCTTTCTTTTCTTCTAGAGCTAAAGGTGCAGCTTAAACTATGGAAGTCAGTTTTTCACATGCATGTACTCCAGATTTCTTTCCCTTTTTATTTCTTTTTTTTTTATTGCCCGATTTCATGGCTCCTTTATGCTTGGCAGTTATTTACTGTTTATTTGCTGAATCACAACTCAGTTTAGGCTGTAAGGGTTCCCCAAAAATTATTCTATCAAATTTCCATGATACATTTAATCGCCTCTGTGAAACTAATAACTCCAGTTTTAAATAATTTTCCTTCGTTTATCATTGTCAGTTAAAGTGTCTTTCATAACGACTTCCTCCTTTTCCTACCCCACTTTCTACATTTATGAATATCTGCCGCTCTATTTGCGTTCGCCTTTTGGGTTTGTATCAATCACCGAGCTTACAATATATAAGGATGATGTCTGATTTTCCTTTCCGTGGTTTATTAGCTTCAGCACGATTCTTCACTGCCTCACCTTTCCTGCTCATAGTTAATAATTAATTCCCTGAATATGAAAAGTAGTCTCTTTTCTGACTTAACTGAGAAAATGTTAAGAAAAACATGAGGTTGACATCTGCAAACAGACAACTCTTTGTCAGAACGCTGTACAACAAGCCTCTGAGGAGAAACAAGCGGAGATAACGAATTATCTTTCCTTAGTACCACAGGTATGGTAGTGGGATCGTGACTCTGCAGTGTGCCTCTGAGGCTCTGACAGAAATATATTTCACCTTCTGCCTCCTCATTTACAATAAGGAAACGCTCCACGCACTCATATAGATGCTGAATCAGATAGGCCAATTATCCTTCTCAGCTTATCTGCCATGACTGTTCTCTGTCACCAGCAAATGACTTCCTATTTCAAACCTGTCTGTTTACTTAGCTGGGAGCTACAGAACAGTTTTCTTTTTCCCCCCCATCACTGTCTTCTTCGCCATCATCTATCACTCCGTAATATTAAATTAGCACGCTGGGTCTCTGGCTCCATTAGGCGACACCTATTTTTTACTGTCTCACCTAACATCTAGCTTAAGAGTCTTGTCTACAGACATTAGTCAGTGGCATCTGTAAATGTGATACTTTTACAGTGTTATAATCATTCAGTCATTTTATGCAAAAAGGTGCCTCATCCTCAGTTGCTTTTTCCTGCAATGAGAATGAGAATTTAGTTTAGCTGTGAATTATATGTTACCCGTTACATCCTTCGTTTACCGGATATGTCATGCCATATGGTATAATTGTCATTATCATAGGCTTTTTTCATAAAAGAAGCTGATTTTGATTGAAACAGACAGATTGACACTCGTCCCTTGAAACTGGTCAACCCTCCTCCAGTTGTGTAATTGGGGAAGTGAGAGCAGCATGCACACATAGACAGGGTTGAGATGAGATGCTTTCTCCTGTGCAAACAGATGTCTGTTTGATTCTCAGCAGATGGGTAATTACTGATGTGACCAAGTGACCAGGGAATACAATCTAATGCAGTTTTTTGTTGAAAATGTATAAAAGCCCAGCACGGGGCATGTTGGTAAACTACAAAAATCCTCCGCTGTTAAGATACACTTCCCACTTTAACAGGGGTATATAGGGAGTAGCTTTTATTTACTGTGCATCGTTCAAGAGCGGATGTTATAAAATACTCCACAACAAAAGACTAAAAAGCAAGTAAGAGACAACAAAAGACAATAAATGCAGACAACTGGATAAAAATGTAAGGCGGGGGGATGCAGGATGTGAGAGAGCGATAGTTCTCCCTGCCCTTCACGCAAAGGCAGAGCGGGATTGCCTCATAATTCTCCATCGTCAAGAGCAGAATGTCAAAGGTCATCGATACTACAATTTTAGCCCCAGTGTCCCTTTTAAGAAAGGATTTCTGTAACCCTTCACATAGAAGGCTTTAAATATACATTTTGGTGCCGCTACATATAACCTGAACCATAAAAACATTATTATTATTATTACATACATAGGTCCACACAGACATTAGATTTAAACTGTAGCCAAAAATAATGATTGAGAGATTAAGGATATGCAGGGGAGTTTTCAGCAGCTGATTCAGCCAACGTGATGGGCCGAGGAAATTTAGGAACTCTAACCTTAAACGTTTGTACGCCTCTGGCTTTATTAAAAAAAGAAGAAAAAAAC
>NW_005187470.1:2551205-2560159 GCF_000239375.1 Pundamilia nyererei
AATATTTTTCCAGTATGTGGAAAGAAGAAATGATCAAGAAGAAGCCAGGGAGATCTTTGTTCAGTTACCAATGGAAACAAGTGTTACACTTGTTATCACAAAATGTCCAATTATAGCAAGTGTAAATCACATAAAGGCTCCTGACCCCTTTGCCATGAGGCTGATTGAGCTGTGAACATTCAGGAAGTTACAGGAATGTAAAGTGGAAGAATCAGTACAGCACCTCCCGGTGAATTATTTCCTCTCGTTATTACCCTGTTTATCCCACATTTAAAACCAGCAACTGAACAAAGGCAGATAATATTTTTTTAAATTCTTTTGACTACTTGCCATGTTACATTTATTCCCAGAATATCTGTTTGCTCGCTTGGCTGTGTTCCATCACTGTCAAGAGACCTCTCCATGTTTGTTCAGTGGATGACATTTTCAAAGAGAGTTTAAATCGCTAACCTACATTCCCTCTCTCCAAATGAGGTCAATAAATACTTCGGTGGTATTAGCTAGGTCTAAATTAAACATTATATTTAATATGTGCAAATTTATGTATGATTACATTTCAAGATGTCACCCTGTTCTGAGCCATTAGGTAGGAATGTAGTTTGTCAGCACAAACAGCAACAGTCTTGCTTCTCTATTACTCTCTATTCCTCCTTTCCTATGCGGCGGCATGACAACGTGTACAGTTTTGTGATATTGTCTCATGTTCACATTTACATTTGATCGTATTTGACATGTCAGCACCGTAGGATGAATGATGTCTTCCTGGCTCCCCGTATCTGATTTGTTACCCATTGGGTGCAGACACGGGCAGCAGCACTCGTATCTCCCCTCCAGCTGCAACACCACCCTCTGGCCTTTTGCATAAACAGGATGATTCAGCATGCAAGGCTGTGACAACTCATATGGTGGCCCTGGTCCTTTTTTTCTATTTAGAAGCTACTTGGTGAAGTGAAGTGACCCACAATTTTCTACCCAGACCCCCCCACCCAAAAAAAATAATCAAAAACCCAGACCTCACAAGGTCACATGCGCATAGCAAAGCACACTGACATTTTAATACTTGACCTGGTTTTAGCAGCGCCGCTGTCATAGCTGTCACGCTGGCCCTTTAGGTCACCATTTGGAATTTCTAGGGACACAATCACATTTGGCTAAAAGCGAGCCCGTTGAGCATTGCTAGTCTGGGGGCGATATTCTTCCGTTTAACAATTATATTAAGTTCTGTAATGGTTCGAGGACAAGCCAGGTTACTGCAGTAATGCAATTCATTATCGTGGTATGATAGAAGAAGTTAGATAGAAGATAGAAGAAGAGAAGTGGTGCGCTCAGAGCACGTCCTCGCTTACACAGTGCACCTTACATTAAATGGAACCCCAATATTTGCCCTATTTAAAACTTTATACAAGTCACTTATTTGATGAATGGCAGCCTCCTAATTTTGCTTTTGCTCTCTGGGAGGACATCTTAAAAGGTGGAAATTTCCGTGTCCTGACTCAGCCTGGGGATTGAATGTTTACCCTAACTTCGAGCCTGACTAATTTTGTTTTATCGCTTCTGCTCTACTGACAGGAAAATTCATTAATATGGTATGCATCACAAAACCGGTGAATCGATTGAACGCTGGAAATGCGGCTATACATGTCAATTAGCTGCAGCAATGTAAGCATCCTATCTCGTTTAAGCATTTAATGGTATGTTTCTATTTTAGGGATTTCCAATCGTGCAGCTGAAACATACGCTCAGCAGAGAATAAAAATATTTTCCTGGCAGCTTGGAACAAGTAGTACAACTCTAAGCTATTTACTCATACAGTAAATGACTATATCCTTTTACTCTGAGACGGTGGGGCTTTTTAGAGCACTTAGTTTCAATTCTGAGAAATATTGATGTCTCCAGTACAGTGATATTTTTTGTAAAGTATGCTTCCCTGTATGTAGCATTGATCTAGGAAAGGCTTGCTCATTTTGGGGTGAACTTGCATACACAGACTCAGCCCTCCACCCCATTCAGGACCTTTGGGATGAACTGGAACGCCATCTGCGAGCCAGGCCTTGTCACCCAAGCAACATCAGTGGCTGACCTTGCTAGAGCTCCCACAGCTGAATGACTGTTTATTCCTCCAGCCAGCTTTCCACATTTTATAAAAAAGCCTTCCCAGAATATCAATAATAGTACTTTTTATGTACATATTAATGTATATAGCTGTGTGCTTTGTGAGTTTTTCAGACTGTATGAGCTTGAAGTTTGGTATTGAATTGCACTGCAGTTTTACACTATTAAAAGTCATTGTGATCTCAGAGGCTGCTGAATGAGTGGCAGTATCATCACAGTCATGGACATTTTCAACTCTTTAATCTAGTTCCATCTACTCCTGCTTTGTTTCCCTCTTTTCCCCCCTCCACTGTCATAATTATACAGGGCTTAGTGGTGTTTTGCAAATTCTTTGATCTGCCTCTTAAGAGCAGACGGATTACGCAGTAAAAAGATTGTACTGGTAAGGTTATTTGACAGTGTGGGTTTATTGCTGGGTTATTATTTTCTGTCTCTTTGTGCCGTGTCATGTGAGCAGGCTTGGCTGTACCCTTGTTCATAGAGTGGGATGTGAGGAGGATTGACGGCTGGGTGTTTTGACAGTAAGTTGGTATTGAGGGAAAATATTAGGGAAGTGCATTTTCCTGGCATCACATGCAGGAAATCCTTTGTAAGTAAACAGTAGTTTACTGCTGTGGCATTGCACTGGAAATGGCTGGATTTTATGGGATTGGTTTCAGGCATGTTTAATTCAATGATGCTTCCTTCCATTAGTTTTTTTTCTACATTAGTTATTATCTATATTATTATTTCAGCAATGAATAAATACTATCTGTAGAATATCTTAAAGCGTAATATAAAGGCATATTTTCACTCCTGGTTACAAATCATGTTGAGTTTAAGGAGAACTAAAATTACACCCATCATCTTGGATAACATAGCTTGGCTTAAAACCAGATCTTCTTAAAGTGGACCGCAAGCCAAATGGCTGATTTAAAATGATTTAGCTTACTCCAATAGCGATGATAATAATATCTTAACTGCAGTATTTGTTTCGATGCCAGAATCCTGAAATTGTGACCGAACCAATCCAGATTTGCTGTTGATCCACGCTGATCACAATATCCTTATTTTATATTTCTGCAATAAAAAAAGCTATGTTTGCAATACATATGTTATTTTTATGCATTGAGGTTTTTATTTCTTCCACTTAATGATCCCAAAGTAAACCATGTGTAAGTAAGACATTATATACACATGGTTTAAGTACGGTGCTAGGAATAACTCTCACAAAAGAACATAGTGTACTCTATGCTGGCCTGCTGCTTATGCGGATCTTCTTATCCTCGGCCTGTAGCCCCCAGACTTTGTATCCTAATTATTTTTTACGCACTCTGTCCCTGCTGAATTGTACTTAGTTGGCTTTGCGTGGTGCACACTCAGGTAGGACCTTGATTAATTCTCAGAAAGTCTGTCTGTACGTCACAGGCTACTCTAGAGGGAGATCAGACCTCAGGATCTATGCTGCAGAGACTGCCCGGCCTAATCACAATACATCATTGCCTCATCACCTTTTTTTCTTTACCACCTTTCTGCAGAACATTAGATCTCTTTTTTTGTCTTCATCCCCCTTTTTTG
Organism: Pundamilia nyererei; assembly: GCF_000239375.1. Lineage (NCBI taxonomy): Eukaryota > Metazoa > Chordata > Actinopteri > Cichliformes > Cichlidae > Pundamilia > Pundamilia nyererei. The sequence goes on from NW_005187470.1 coordinate 2,554,875, forward strand.
TACTCGTCTTCTCGTTGCTTTCTCTGTGTGTTTTTCTGTCTCTTTGCCTTCTAGACTGAGGTTTCAAAACTGATGGGTAACTAGAGAACTCCCCTGCTGCTTTCACATTCCTCATTGTCATCCCTAGCAAAGAAAAAAATACCCACACATATACGCAGCTACACATGAAGATGGAAAAGACGAGAAGAAACAGGTGCAGATAGAAAGAACATGGGGCTTATACTCGGTTCGGATATTGCAGATTGAACGTGGGTAAAATAGAGACAGAAATGAAAGGGGAAGATGAAACCATGGAGAAAGATCCATCAAGAAGAATAGTCAGAAACCACAGAGGAAACAACAGCTAAAGCCATTCTGTCTTGTGTCATTTGGTCAGCTCAACTGAATCTTAAAAATATTGTGACGACAGTAACATCAAAGCAGTGTCACAGAAAGTGAAACTTGATATGTTCTTTGAAGAAAGTTTTATGTTTTATGGATTTTCACATAAAAAAGAAGGTTTTGTGAGGGTATATTTCACAGCACTGACGTGTGATGAGGCAAACAAGTTGGTTTGAGTGACAGAGTAAATAACTATTAAGGTAATGACTAAATACTTGGGACATTTGTGGTTTTGCTAACTGTTCTGGATACAGCAGGAACTGTGCATACGATCTTTTGACAGATGTTAGCTGGTGAACAGAAACCTTTTTAACAACAAAACCTAAAATGTTTACAACACATTTGCTTACCTTTTCTTATAAAGGTCAAAATTTGGGGCTTTTATGTAAATGAAAATTTAATATCTGGATTTTGGGATGTTGGTCAAACCTGTTTTACACCAGATAAAAACAAGAGAAGGTAATTTCTCATAATTAGTAGACTTGTTAATTAAATATGAACTTTATCCATATAATATATAAATACATATACAAATTTATATACTTTTTCTAAGGGAAAGTCCTTGCTGATTTCAGCAAAACAATGCCGAGTTTCATTTGGCGTGCATTACAACACCATGGTCTGTTAGTGTTACTGGCCTCGAATCCAGACGCGTCACACAATAATTAAAGTTATGAAAAAGTTATGACAAAATGATGAACGAGACCCCAAACTTTTGAGAAAATCTGATATCAGGAGAAAACAGGAAAATATTTCTCTTTCAGAGGGTCTTCTCAGTTCTCAAGCTCTTACAAAACACTGTCAAGAAGAAGAGGTGATGTAACACAGTAGTAAACATGGCCTTGTCCCAGCTTCTTCTTTCTTTTAGCATGCCACTGGCAACAAATTCAAAAGGCTATATTTAAAAAAAACAATAAAATGTTCTAATATTTGGTGTGTTGTCTTCCACTATTTTCAGGTTTTACATGATTTGTAAATCACTGTAGTTCCCCCACTGATCACCATAGTGAATAACATTCCTCGTCTTGTTACAGTACAGTGTTATACTGGGAAACATTGATCCTGGCAGTGGATAGCACTTTGACACATACCACTCATGCAGACATCACCCATCATAGACTCAGCACATCCCCAGCTGCTGAGTGGGCCTTCAAACTGTAGAGTTTCCAATAACACTGAACATTTCCTACCCCAAGAGGTGCCCTTTTAAATCCCTGAGGAGGTGAAGCTGTAATTGGTAGAACAAGGGGCAGCTACACAATATTTAGTTGTTGGTTTTAAAGTTTTGTCTCATTTTTTGCCTCAAAAAATCAAAAAACTCCTCTTCTCCTGCAGATGAATAGGAAAGCACATGTTTCACGCACACATACACTTGCAGCAACACTTAGGTGAGATCAGGTGTGAAGTGCCTCCATCTGTATTCATGTGATGTACAAAGTCAGCCACACATATCTACACACGGTCCCATCTTCAGCGACACACACACACAGTTCACCCAAACTGCATTACGTTGCTGTGGTCCTCCCAGTGAAAATACTCATTCTTAATGAATAATCCTATTAGCACATGAAAGGTAACATCTGGCTTGTTCCAAAAGCAGTCATTCTTTTATAGGAGAGTCATTTGTTTTCTGGATGAATGAGTACCCCTCCCAGTGAGCGGGGTGATGGGAGGTGAATGCACACTTCACCACTCGTTTGGAAACGCGTGTACTTTTTGCAGGCCACCTCTAATGTTTTTTGTTTTGTGTTTTTCCCCTCCCTTGCCATTTCTCCCTTTCTGTGTGCACACGTAAAAGCTTTAACTTTGTTCCAGCTTTAAATCTCCAGGAACCTCTCTGCATTTGCACTGATAGGACATAGGTGATGGCCTGAGCGTACTCCTGTCTCGTGTGTTTACATGTGGCAGTTGTCCCTCTTTCTTTTTCTCTGTAGTATTAGAAGGTGAAGTGTTGCTTGATGTCTCCTAGAAATAAAGACTAGCTTTGAAGCGTTTGGCCATCGCATCCATTACTCCTAGACTGTCTTCCCCCTAGGTCTCATAAAGACATCAAGCGTCAAGGTTAAAGTAAGACAGCCAGTTAAAGTAATCATATCTTTTTGCTTTTTTTGGACTCTCACCTTTATTCCTACCCTGTAATTTCATATAATGGAATTATAAAAGCAAAGAGAAATTCAATATCCTCTCCTGCCTTATTCTGCTATTCCTTACAGACAGTCTCTTTCCCCCTCGCTCTATATCTCTTTCTCTTTCTCCATCCATCTTTATCTGTTTCCCTCTGTCTTCTTCTTAGTGTCTGCTGAAAGTGAAATAGAGCATACAGGAGATTGTATCAGAGCGCTGATGTGAGCTGTGGTTAAAGGGGAGACGGAGAGCGATAGCAAGAGGTTTGTAGGAATGAGTGGGACTGACATGCGTTTTGTGTGGCAACTGAAGGACAGTTGAGATGTGAGGGCTCTTGGCAGCCCTTGTTCCCTCTCACCCCCTAAACACCGGCAACCCAGTGCCAGCATCTTATCACCCCACACACACAAATGCACCAATAATCTTTAAGGAGATGGTGACTTCACCAACTCCATTAATCTAGATTAGTGTCCATTGGAGGTCCTTCATCAGATGCAGCCAGCTGTGTGATGCCCAGCTTTCACTACATGTTTCTCCGTGCTGCATGCTCCCTGCTTTTAAAACACTGCTGCAGCCAAACGTGGGAAAGCAGCTTAATGCAATAATTCACAAATTCTTAATTTGAACATCGATATCGGCGTGTTTTATGTAACTCAGCTCACTTAGCTGAGAGGAAATGCAGCATCATGCAATTCCTCATACGCAAGCACTGTTTTAGCTTTGTATGCCGCTTCAGTCAGGTAAAATGTGGATCAAAATCCTCTTGGAAATGAAAAACTGACCTTCGAGATCTGATAAATGTCAGCAAGCATTGGCATTTAGTCCACCCCCTCCCCTCCCTCCAGACGCAAAATTAAGCAATAGTTCAAATATTTTCATGTGTAAAGTTTTCCGAAGTGAGTAAATTGTCTGTTAAAGTCAGCACCAGCACATTCCATAAGCGCTCCCTGAATTTTCCCTTCACCCGAGCAGAGGCATCTGAGTGTAAAATCCATCTGAGATTTACCTCCTTTCATCTGTCACCCAGATTTGATATTTAATCATCTGACTAAAGAGAACATTTTGACTGAAAATATTCCTTATGGCTTATCCAGGGCTCAGTTCCTCTGAGCAAGCAGATTTCTTGGATTTCCCACTCCATAGGTTATATGAGCAGACTTCCCCCCCTTTCAGATGCAGACTAAGAGGTGAAATGGAGGAGAGGACAAGAGCAGAGAAGAGCAACTTACCTCAGACTGTGAATTACTGACGTAAAGGATGTGATAGCCTAGATCCCTGGTTATGCCCATGCATGCCTGTTTCCTCAGTAGATCAGAAGCGAGCTGGAAGAGGAGGCTATGCCATGGCAGAAGTTAAAGAGGACAGTCAGGCAGTGGCACGCAGGTGGAGCAGGGGCAGCAGTAGTTGAGAGTAGTTGTTGCACATCGGCGTCTATGATCCAGTAGCGTGAGCCTCCTCTAAGCCCGAGACAGAGTCAACACTCCCCCTCTTTCTTTTTTTTTTCTCCCCTTCTCTCCACCCGGTCTCTTTTCGTCTTCTTCCCTTTCTCCACACGGTGTCGGCAGGGGCTTTCACTCACTCACACATGCACACACTCACACACGAGCAGGCACACACATACTGTGGCTGAACTCCGGACGGCTCAGCGACGGAGCCCACGCAGGCTGAATATCCCCATCGTGCCGCCGCAGTTCTGCTCTCTGGCTTTCTCCTCTATTCTGTTTGTCTGCCTCTGAGCCTGTGTGTGTGTGTGTGTATGAATGTGTGTGTGAGTGAGAGAGTGAGTGAGAGACAATGAGAGAGAGAGAGAGAGAGAGAGAGAGATTAAGTGAAAGGGGGAGGGAACATGAGAGCGAAAAAGAGAGATGGAGAGTGCAAAGGGAGGAAGGGAGGTTGCAGTGGAGAAAGTAGAGCTCTAGTTTTGGCTACATCTATCAGGTTCGTGCACCATCCATTTATCTTATAATCTTATAAAGCAGTTATATCAGTGACATCACAAAACCATATGCACATCTTTACCTCATATCCTCGAAGCCTTGCTTTGTTTGTCAGGAGCAGAAATAAATTCCAACTTTGAATGGCTTTGTTGAGGGCCACCTTACCTCACACACAGACCGATGTTTTTGAGATTTGTCATTCTTCACACCTGTGTTTTTGATTCTTTTGAGTTTCTTGGCATCCGTATGTTGATGCTTGTCGTGTGTTACCCTTGAGAGTTTTCTTGCAAGTCCATTCACCTTCTGTCACCTCCCTACAGCTTTTTTTTTCTTTGTGTGAGGGGAAAATTTCATTTGCTTTCCCTCCCTCCGAACTGCCTATTACAGAGCTTCTATTGCCCGTTCCCCTTTCAGGTATTTATCCATCTGTCACAGGAAAATACCAGTTTTCATAAGGGAATATGCAGCTTTATTTAGGCTTAATTGGATCTGTAGTGCATTTTGTATTATTTAGTTACCATAATGGGGAAGGAGGGAAATAATACACTCGGTGAAACCCTGATCATGTAAAAGTGTATCCGTGTATGCTTGGTCGGATGTTTTTGGAGCCATAGCTCATCCTTATTCACTGACAGGGAAAACCCAACTTCTGCTATAAGCCTCAGGTACCATGGTAATGAGCTGCAGCTCTCCAGACAGCAGCTGCTGTGAAGTAAGTGTGCGTGTGTCTGTATGTGTGAGCATTTATATAAATATATATATTACAGGTACCAAAAGCAAATAAAGGGCACACATCTTTCCTTACCAAACAGGGTAAAGAGTCACTTCTTTCTCCGTTCATGC
>NW_005187470.1:2560260-2622238 GCF_000239375.1 Pundamilia nyererei
AATAACATTGATTTGTAAGAACGCTTCAATAAATGCATCCATAATTTTTCTTAATAAATGGATGTATTATGAATGAGAAATACATTTAAAACATTCCAAACTGATTGAATGAATCCATTTGTAACAATCTTTTTCTAGGCTGGAAATTAGAATTATAATTTAGTCAACTTCATTTAGTAAAAGCAAGTTTATATAAAGCTATTCTATTTTTTTTTTTTTTATCACACTGTTTTTCATGTACTGGATCACATTTAACGATTTTTATTTGATCATGGAAATACTTCCTGTGTCACCGTTAAATGTCTTTTATCCTTGACAGCAGGAACACAGTTCAGTTTCAGCCTAATGAGCCAAGTGGACAGCTCAGTCATTTGTGGCAGAACAGGCCCAAAGATTTTTATAGAATAAAAAGGGGAGATGTGTATGGCAGTTATATTCAGTTCACATTTACATTCATCAGACTTCCTTCCCGTTGTTTATCGCCGACTTACGGCATCACAGCTCTCGCCGCAAAGTCCTTTATGACACACAAAAGAAAGTTTTGCTATTCTTTTTCCCCCCCCTTTGCCTCATCTCACTTTTCTGCAACGTCACATAAAACACCCCTGCCTCCCGACTGACTGCACCTTCCAGGTGCTGAACGCTGCTCTCACAGCACGGTTTTATGAGTCTGGGTTCTTGTTTTGGAATGACAGTAACGCATCTGCTTCACAGCCTTGTTACTGCTCAGCCAAGCAGCGAAAACCTGCAAGTTTAACACAAAGAGAGCCGCATTATGTTTGTAAAGATTTGACCTTGGAACATCTCAGTTCTTGGAAAGTGTTTTAGATTTGAACCCAGGGTAATGGCATTTGTTTAATGGGTAGAACTCCTCTGGGAGATGATGTCTACTGTTAGTAGGAACAGAATAGGCTTTGCCATTTTCTTTTATTGGAATCTGCTCTGCGATCTGCTTGTGTAAGCAAACTGTTTCTCAGATGGATAAACTGGTGGCAAAGGACAAGTCGCTGGAGTGACTCTCCTCTCGTATTGATTTCATTACCTCAAAGCTAAATCCTCAGGGGCCTCCTGTTTGATGTCCTTGTCCTGACATGCACACTATAGACAGGACTGTGGTCAATGGAAAATCCAGACCTAGTTTTTTTGCTTAGCCTGTAAATAGATTTATAGATTGTGTGATTTGTAATTTTGCTGTGATTGTCTACTGTTGCAGTAAAATCTACTCTTTGCTTTCATTAGATAGAGTTCTGTTTTCCTTTTAATATTTCTTTGGATTTGGACGCTGATATCTCTAGAATTTGGCTACCAAATAACTGTACCTTTTAATAACATCACATGATGTCATTAAAGGTACATTGTATATAATCTCACCACTAGATGTCAGCAGATTGCAGTTTGCAGTCAACTTTCTTACCCTTCCTCAAGTCCTAGCTACGGTGGCTGCATTAGTACAAACGTGTTTCGGTCATCCAAGAAAGATCATTGATACTAAAATTTAGACTTTACACCATAACGGCCGTGTGTTTCTACTACTGTGATTTTTAGGAAACTCAAGCCTAACACCAGCTGTTAAACTGAGATTCATCACTCATCCAAGTGCTACATCCAGATGAAAGGAATCAATCTTTTGCGATTTACTTACCTGAATGATTGAGCATGCATCAGCAATTACATAAATGTTACAAAACTAACTTAGAAGTTGTGCATATGTGGCTGGTCTCTAGCAACATACATAAAACTCGATTAGGCGGAACGACGATGTCCATCTCGGCCACTGTACTCAAGATGATGGGACATGGCAACATGGCAGCTTCTGCAAACCGATGCCCTCTTCTGTGTACTTTTAATGGTTTGATTCTAAATTTATGAGTATGTATTTGTTTGTTGGAAGACATAAGCACAAACCAATTTATGTATACGGTACTCTTTTTTTTCTATTCAAAAACCTCAGAGAACAACTTAACTTTACCTTGTGAGAAGAGACAAAGTGATGAAAAAACCAAATGTTAGCATAGATTGGAAGGAGCAGTGAAATGCAATGAACTATCACCGTACTTGAATATATTTACATAAATTGTGGATTTTTGCTTTAACATTTTAATGTAAATTTGCCTCACCTTGTGGTCATACCTTTGTCCAGAGAGGTCACTGATTCGATAGGGCCGGATATCTTACTGTCACTACTCTCAATGATTTTTCTCAGGTCAAATTGCTCCCACACTAATTGCCAAACATTTTGTTAGCATTACCTTGTGGAACAATTGTTTGATTCGGTTCTTTTCCTTTCATTGTAATCCTTATTTACTAAATTTGATCAAGTCTTTTGACAGAAGACCTTACCTGTTCTTAAACTACACATTACCATATAGCATACTGCATACTAATTTAGATTAGTAGTCACCTCTAAACCCTATATACAGTTTTACACATTGATTATTTCGATCACTTCATCCTTAATAACATTTGATTTTTAAACAAAGTGTCAGGGCATCTGTGGTGTGTTTCGAACAGACTGTGCATTGTGAGCTTTAAAGCTTCTTCCAGAAATCTGTCTGATTTTCTATCTCTGCCTCAGGCTCACTGACCACCAACAGCTAATTGAAATCGTGGACTGTCTTCAACCACATCTTTTTAAAAGCTGGTTTTAATCTTTAATAGCAAACAGTTTCGGGTCTCGTGGCATCAAAACATGGCAACATATTATTGACCTTCGCTATCCCACTCGTGCTCTAGTTCATCTCCGAATCTGTCACACTGACCAAGCAATGGTCGGTAAGATCTCATTCCTTTTCGGTGGATGATGCGTGTTTGGCAGTAGAGACGGGGCTTTCTTGTCAAAGAAAGTCGCCTTCATTCAGTGGGGTTCCCTATATAAATTAAGTTGTCTGTTCAAGGAAGTGTATTGCTTTGATGTGAAAGTGCTTCCTCAAGCTTGTCTTAGCCGAATCCCATCTGAATGAATGAATTAACGGGTCACTTTCATGGCTGGCTGCCCAGGTTTTCTGCACATATTATCTACTGTCAAGTGTTTATCTGGACATCACCAAGCACCAAACCCACTGCTGCTGCTGCAAAAAAAACCAAATGAAGTGTGAATGGCTTCAGCTGGCTCTCCAACTTGTTTCCATTGGCTGACCCTCCTGCCTGCCACCTTGTTGGCCTGATGTCGGAGCCAAGCGGGTTAGCTGAATTGTGTAGCGGTGGCCAAGTACATTGTATGTGTCAGCTCTGCCTGCGTTTGACAGACCAGTGTGAAAAGTGCTGTTGTCTTTGGTCCTTTGTTCTTTTTCGATTCCATTTACGTATATCTAGTTTCAAGAACATGAATAATATATGTTTGTGATGAAGGAATCCATGACCTATAATCATAATATGAGTATAATAACAGAAACTTTTAATTGGACATTTTAAATATAGTTGACGCAAAGCTAATTTCTGGATTTCTCTATCTTTTTGCATTCCTTCTAACCTGTTTTTCTCTTGTCAGGCACTACTGATGCCAGTCATCTTTTAATTTGAATTCTCCTCACAAAATCACCTCATTGGAAATGTTTGAATCTCATCTGCAGCAACCCTTAATGCTTTCTCTGAGCGAGGAGGCAAATTGGGGAGAATTTAAACTGGAATCTTTTTTGTGTGTCGTTGGTTGCGTTGCACTTTCCTTACAACCTCCGTGACTTAGCAGCCCAAATCACTTCTGCTTGCACAGGTGTTGTTCTTATAAGATTAAATGGCATGGTGCCCATGCGAGGTTTCCTTTGTGCTGTTGTAATTTCCATCATAATGAGCCAGTAAAATCATATTGCATCAAGCTTGGATCTAATGGAGAGGAGGAGGGAGTAATTTGGATCCCTGTTGGTCATCAACCCCTCGTTCTCATCTTTTTTTCCCTCTACTATTGTGTCAGTTTTTCCTCATTCAGAGACTCGTTGAGGCTCTTGGTACGACTCTATATACCGCTGTGCCATTTCCCCACTGGCTTAATTAAAGGCTTAAAACAATGCTCTGTTAATAGGGCAGCCCTTCAGAGCAAACATCAATTTTTGCTCCTCTGCTGTCAGGCGCTAAAGTGAGATGAATTATCAGGGAGATGCAAGCTAGAGAGCCGCATATGATGGATCAGGCACTGCCCTCTAATCACCGCTTTTTCATTTCCTCTAAGAATCTGTTTCATTTGCCCATAAGACAGATATGGAGGCAGGGTTTGGGAAATCTCCAGCTCCTAGACTCAGTGATAGATATCACCTGTAAACTTTTTGTTGACTGTTGTTCAGGCTGAGAAATTGTTTCAGTAGATAAATGAATTGAGATTGACGGCTCAGTTGGCGGCCATTAAATGACTGTTTCCATAAGCGTCATGAACAATTTGGTCTTGTCCTTCTGCTGCTTCATCATCTCCTGCAGTAGCTCAGTGAAGAGGCTAAAAGTTATGGTTCCTTTCAGTTTGAGGCCATGAGATTAATATTTCCTTTTATAGATTTAAAAAAAAACAAAACAGCCTTGCTAGCATGCACAATGTTATATTGGAGAGATTGATCAGTAATGATGGTGCTCTATTATCAGCACCCAGCTCACTTAATGAGCTATCATTATGTTAAATTACATAAAAAAGATGGTTAACTTATAATTGGGTAGTATTTTAATTGGATGGGCTGCTTGTCTTTTAGATACTTTTGAGATATGTCGTCCTTTTGATCCGAGCACTCTGTGATACCATTTGCGTTCTGGCTTTGGTTGTCTATAATTTGTTCCTGATCATTTGACTGTAACGCAAACTATCCATCTCATTACTGTTTAAAAAATCAACAGCCAGAAAAAAATGTTATTTAGATATAATACAAAGTGCAGATCACTATAAATTCTTTTCATCTGTTATCTTAGCTTCAAACAGGCTTTGGATTGTGAGATTTGTTTTGCAAAAACCAGCTGATGTACAAACCTTTGACATTAACTTGTGTTGTGTTATGATTTTACTTTTGCTCTACTGTTACTTCTTATACTTTTACATTCTCTTCACCAGAAATAGCAAATACCGAACTGTTGTTTTTACATTTTTCATCCTGGTAATAGTTTTTTTTTTTTTCCTGGCCTACACTGCTTCAAAGAGCTTTCAGCATAATTCGTGATTTTAAATCCTTTTGATTTCAATTTTCATTAATATACAGAGTGTCATTTTACCCAGAGTATTTATCATAAAATAACTCCTTTTTATAAAGTGTTTAGTTCAAATATTTTCAGCCTTCGAGTTTGAATACAAACCCCACAAAACATGCCGGACGTGTCACATAATTAAAGTGACCCTGTAACTAAAATGCAAAAAGACATATTTCATCATTTCTAAACCTTTCAGTTTCTTTTCTCTTAGTTCTTGTTATTTTTTTGTGGTTATTGTTCTTCGTTTCGTTAGGCAAGCAGCCCAGTAAGATGCATTTTCTATCACTTCCTCCTCTGCAACTGGTCTGTTTGGTGCTCCTCAGTGTGTCACATACCTTCTCCCCTCTATAACAAAATCAGAAAAGATCGACCCACTTCTTACCAGTGAGGGACACTTTTTTTTCTCTTTTCCTTTCTGAACCTTTCTTCTCTAAAGCTGCTTTATTCGACTTACTTCCATTCTTTTTCTCCCCCTATATGAAATAAAAGAGTTGTCATGGTAACATTACTAGATTCATCCCAGTGATAAAAGTGAAGAGTTTGGTTGGTTGGCCTCTAGAGACCTCCTGGTTCCCTCCAAACACACATCTCCATTGCTCGCATTACGCCTTAACAGCTGGTGTGACTCATGTTTCTGCCTCGCATCTAGATCTTAATTGCTGCACAGAGAGCCGTCTGTATTTCTTTTGCTGGGAGGGCCTCTCCCTGTGTACCACGGCAATTTGGAAATATGGTTGCAAGATTCCTCACCTGTATTTAATTTTCCATCAGGATTTGCCAGCTGATCCTAGTGCCTCCAGCAGAAATTGTATTTGTTTGGAAGCTTAAGATCCATTCATGAGCAACAAATTACAAGAATAAAATCAATAGTAACATTGGCAGATATATGGCTGCGCTGTTGGCGGTCTTGATTGAATGTTGGTAGTGAGCTTTGGGGGGGCTTATGCTACTGTATGCAGCCTCGGAGCCTTATGGCAGTTCCCACAATGAGGCTTGCAGCATGTACAAAGTTTGCTGAAGGCTCTTTATCTTGGAGATTCATTCACAGTTGAACATAAGAAAAAGAACAAATGTGGGATATCCTCCAGCTCATCCAACCATTTGAGTCTGTATGGGCTAGGGTGTTGCTGGAGCATGCATCAGTGACTGCTGGCTGCTTTGAAGCTCCTGTGACATTTATTAGCAAACTCTAATAAACAGTGTTGGGTTCGTTAGTCAAAAAAACATTCAAGTCATCATTTTTTGGAGTAATACATTACTTCTTTGGAAGTAAAAACACTACTTTTTAGATTACTTTTGTTTTTCTCCATAGCATCATTCAATATCTGTTGCCAGGTAATTACCAGTTAATTTATGCATGTAGAGGAGGCTGACGTGTTTTTTTTTTTTTTTTTTAATAACTGCTTCTTTGTAATTTGAACTGCACCAGCCTTTTATAAGGATTTTGTCATCAATAAATGATTGGGTGGTCTCCCATAGCTATAGATAGCTCATGTAACCTTTGCACTACAACAGCACTTAAATAATTATTTGCGCTACATATACATATCTTTTATATTGCATGTTTTCCCCATATTTTGTTCCCTTTCATATATTTATATGGAGTAGTTACAGTCTTTTCATACTCAAGGAAAAAATTCACTTCAATTTAATAAAGTCTAACCTTTTTCCACTGCAGCTAGCAACACTACCCTTATATTGTTCTGCAGCTTCAGTGAGCATTGTGTAGTAACACATGAAGCAGCCTTTCACCTTGCTCCAGGTTCTGTTTAAGGTGGTGCTGCAGCTGACAGCAGGTCTCCAACAAGAACAAGTGCAACTGCAATACATATGAAGTACTTACATAAGCATTAGGTAGTGTGTTTTGTTTTGTTTTTTTGGGTTTTTTTTGCACACTGTCCTTTTAATTTTGTCCCATATCTTAACCTTTTGGTCACTGAATTTTCAAACAGTAGTGCATTACAGATGCATATAATGTGTAATTACAATAAAATGTCTTTTTGTAATGGGTTGTGCTTTTGTCAATACCCCACATCTCCACCACTTTCCATAACCCAGACAAATATAACAGACACAAATGAACAAAACCACAACTTCCTTTCTGCAGGTAAAAAAGGCCAGTATCATCTATAACTCAGTATGTGGGAATACCCATCCATGTATCTACTCCCGAATACGATTGAGCAACAGAAACATTTTTTCCTCAGTTAGTAGCATACAAAGATAGAGACGGGCAAGAGAACCACTTCTTAGGCACTTCATACACTTTGTAGACTTTGTATGTACACTTGTCTCTTTGGTACTTTCTAATCAGTCTTAGTCTGAATGTGCTCTTCAGTGCTGAAGAACTGAGACTAACTGAAACTTACATGCCCTCACAGATGAAGGAGTCTGGTCCTCTGCGTGTCAGAAAAATATTTCCATTTTAATATAACATGGTTTCTGTGAAGCGTTACAGAGAGGAGAAGTGAAACCGTCAACAGCATTGCATAGCATTAAGGGAAGGCGAAGTAAACATGATGTTTGCATTTGAGGATTATTTTGGTGCCTTTGCATTATTATCTTATTGTTGTTAGCTATTATATGCATGATAAATGTAAATGCAGTACAATATATTATATGGATATTAAGGCAAACAATAACCATAAAATCCAAGTAAAGAGGGGGAAAAAAAAATCAGAATTGGTAAGACAGGTCAGGTGAGGTAAGAACAGGAGTTTGTGTGTGTGCGAGCATCCCTTCTGCTCAGCTGTGTTTTGTGCTTTGGTAGGTCAGGCCTAATTAAAGCTCAAGGAGAAGTTTTCTAGCAAAGCCTTGTGAGGGTTAACTACCATGAAGCAGCAATGTTATATCAGTTGCTTTAGAGCTGCTCAACCATTCCTCGCTTCACTGAGGTAGTCAAATTAAAATCCCAATCAGGAGTTTGTTCACGTGATGATAGATTATGGAAACATGGTGATTTCACTGCTGGTTAAGGTCTTTCCGTGTCTCATGCAGCTTGCTTTACTGCCAGTTAGATAAGTGTCAAACAGGAAGACCTTACTCTTGGCCTTATTTTGAATTGTTCTTGAAATCTGTTTCGTGCAAGATTTTGCCTTTAAATAAAGATATGCACGAAAAGGGTGCACTATAAGTCGTCTCATTTAGCCAGCATTCTACTTATTTTTGCAGACTTTAGAGATAAAGAGTCACTCTTCCTGCTTGTGTATCTTAATGCTTATCAGACCTTATATTCATTAAGCTGGGTGTGCTTTCATGCTTTCTTTTCAGAGTAATTTTAATTACCTTCTCTTTTCATTTTTGATTGGCTGGTTGAGGTAAAACTGTGGGAACAGTAAATCATTACAGTATGCTTTTATTCTTCAAAAGTATTTAAGCAAATTCTGTAACTTTTTCTTTAGATTTCCTTTTAATTAGCCCCAAATCTTTTGTTAGATAACAACAAACATCTTCTCTTTGCCATTAGTGTCTTACTGGTTTTCTTTTGTTCTTGTATTGGTCTCTTGGTAGCTGATTATTCTTATCCTTTGTACAAATCTCTTGAGTAATCCATCTTTTTATGTGAATTTCTTGTGCAGTCTGTCAGCTGTAAACAGTACGAACTCTAGCCGTTCATATCCATGCCTTTCCAGTTGTCTTCCACTTGTTTTTTTTTCAGTGTGTATCTGGCTTTGTCTATTCACATCAAAGGAATGACACTTGACTGGCAGCAACAACCTCTTTTCACCTAGTCTTGCACACATTGCCATCCACTTATCTCTTCTCTGCAGCACATATACACTGTACTAACCAGAGGCAGGATAATGCTCTGCAAATGAATGACGGCACTTTGGGGACCTCATGGGTATTATAATCAGTGGAGACAAAGAGCTGACGAGTGGAGGGCAGCAGGTTAATGAGATCACGCATGAGGTGAGGGTGCCTACCTTTTTAAACCTGGGAGGCCAAGCCTGCTTCAGTACTCTGATCCAATCCAGTCAAGTCAGGTGGTCAGTGGCCATCAAAATCAAAGACAGACTCTTTCTGTCCGATCCTTCAATTTAAACTTGATTGTGTATTGAATGCACTACTTTCTCTTCTCCAGGGAAGCTTCGTGGCCAGCATGACTGGCGTACTGAGGCAGATGGACGACTATCATTATGCTCATCTGATCAGCACCTTTGGCAAGATAAGGAGTGATGTGGTGGTAAGTACACTCTGTCAGTGTTTCTGTGTCTGCTGGATCTTCAGGCCACATTGTCGTTTTATAACTTAAAATACTTGCCTGTGCTTCAGAATGATTTTGCTCTGTCTTATCTAGAAATCAAAAGTCAGATTAGAGCTTTTATAGAGGAAAAAAATACAATTTCTTTTGCAATAAAGTATGAAATTGAATTTTTCTTAGTCCTTGCACTTGGGCCGATACATGTATTGCACTTCCTCTTGGTGATAGTAGCTCCTGAGGGAAAATGATCACTTGTTGCAACCAACAAGCTGTGGAGGAGGGATAAATCTCGCAGAGGTTATGGGTTTCAGCTCAGAATAATTCTGCCCTCAAAGCAGCCTTTCTCTCCTATCTCCTGCCAGATTAGCATTCAGTTACTCCACTCTGTTTGCTTTTGCTCTTTGGAGATTTTTTCATCGTATGAACACGAATCTGAGTCAGGCGAAGCTTTATAAAACGCACACTGACAGATACGTTGGCATTGCTTGTAATTTGAAAAATCACTTTTTTTGTACTCGTGTGACTGAGTTGGCATGCACTGACATCCCATTCTCTCTTAAAAGCACAATTTATTTTAATTGCATGTTTTGCTTTTTGTTTTTTTATTGAGGCTTAAATGTAATATTTTCAGTGGATTTTAGAAGAAAATCCAGTTTGGGACTCCTTATCCAGTTCCCATAGCAGGGTAAGGAATCACTGTAATGAACGTGAATCTTTCTGCAGGTTTGTGGTACCTGAAGATGGTTCGGCTATGGGTCACTTATAGATCCTGATGCTGGCTGTAGCCCAGACGAGGATATCTTTTTGTTGTGTGGCATCACTGAACATAACAATTGTAATCACAATTAATTTGGTAAGACTCATAAAAAGGGACATCGGCACCAGATGGCAATAGTAAACATGCACAGCTGTGTAACGCTGGTTATTCCTTCCGGAGAAGAAAGCTGTAATCTGAAACAAAAAAAAGAATTTGCTGATGGTGCAAGTTAATAGGCTTATCAATATCACTGGCCCACCAATAAAGCACAGTGAAGCTAAACGTAATTACAGCCGTGTATTCCATTACATCAATGGGTTTATTTGATGTATTTTTAAGGCTTGTACAACTATTTCAGCCCATGTTCTTTCTGCTGCAACCCTGGTGATGTTAAACTGTCATGCAAACAATAATTTTTAAAAAACAAAGAAACTATATAAAGCAGTAGTAGGAATTGCTTTTAAATTGATATTAACAGGCAGTGCATAAAATAAGCAACAAATGAAGTTACGTAAACCCTAGAGACGTATGTGTGTGGAAGAAGATGAGCAGTTTGTGAAATACTTAAGCCTGTCTACACGCCTAAATGCATTGAGTTTCTCCCATGTGATTGGCTTATATTTGGTGAATCCAATAATCTTAGTGGTGAGTGCGTGATGCCTTTTAATTGTGACTTTGTAACCCTTAAAACATGTAAAGTTAGGGAGTGCAGACAGAGTAGATATGACTAATGCTATGTTTTAAATGGTAATGGTCATTGTAGGTGTTACCCAGATATCTGATGAATATTAGTTGTGTAATATTAACAAAATACTGGATTATTAGTTTTGTGTGCTACCTGCAAAAGAGAAATACACGAGTCACCTTGACCTTTAAAACGAATCTAAAACCCGTTTCTGCCTGAAAGCCACGGACGACAAACCGTTCATTTCAGATTACTCTTATCTTGGAAGTAGGAAGAATAGCAGTTCTCATTTTGAAAACTTTCTCTCTTTTACAGGATTTCCTAATGGAAACATTTATCATGTTCAAAGATCTCATTGGAAAAAATGTCTACCCCTCTGACTGGATCATAATGAACATGATGCAAAATAAGTAAGTACGACACTGCTGGAAATGCACACGCAAACACAAACCATAAACTATACTGCTTTCAACTCGCTTCACTACGGTTGCTAAGGAACAGCAGTTGGAAGCGGGTATGAATATTTTCAAATGTTTTTCTCTTCATGCAAATATCGGCACAAGGCCTCAGCAGTGTAGCAATCAGATGAGCAGTCAGCGCAGCCGCAAACAATCACATGAATTATAGATGCTCTGGTATATGCAGCTAATCTCCAAACTTAGTCTCAGAATCTCTCTGCTTTTTTTGTGCTGTTCTGCAGCAGGCTTCTGGGTTATTGATGCAAACCTTTTTTAAATGCAATTTTAAAAATTTAAAGCAAAGTTAGATGCTTTGCAGTTTAGTCAGTAGTGGGGGTTTTCTGTAGCTTTCAGTTAAGTTTAGAGTTCTTTG
This sequence comes from Pundamilia nyererei, assembly GCF_000239375.1. Classification (NCBI taxonomy): domain Eukaryota; kingdom Metazoa; phylum Chordata; class Actinopteri; order Cichliformes; family Cichlidae; genus Pundamilia; species Pundamilia nyererei. Next base: position 2,571,892 of record NW_005187470.1, read on the forward strand.
TATATTTTGGGGGATTTCTTAGTGATTTTTTTAAACAAGGAAAGTCAGCATAGCCAACTGTTAGGTTTTTCTTTTTTAATTTATATAAAATATTCACTTTTAAAAAAACAAGACATCAGAATGAGTTGCTGAGCTCTATTATACAGTGATACCAAAACAGCTGCCAGATGAAATGCTTGAATCTTTTTTCTTTTTCTTTTTTTTGACAAAGAAAATTCTCCCTTCTCCACCATCATTCATGTATTATCATGATCGCTGGTTAAATTCTACATTCAAATTCCCCATGGACAGATTACTCTGCTAAATTTAGCATTATAATACTGTCTGAGTCCCAACTGACAAGGGAAACAAAAAGACAAGAAACAAAAGGCGTAGTTAGAGAGATGATAGCCAATGCAGATGTGCCAAAATCTGCCGTTCTCCTCGGATGGCTTCTTGATGCTGGCTTGAAAAGTAAGCTGATCCCTGTAGAGCCCCTTGGTGAAATCCTCACAGCAAAAATCAGCATGTTTACAGCCTGGTGCCTAAAGTGGGTTTGGACTCACTTTTTTCCACCAGGATAATGTTTTTGTAATTCATCTGCTAACTAGCTACCTGTTCTAGCTTCAGAAAACAACCTTTAAAATCTTACACACCACATGCACAAAACGGGCCACCTACACAATTGATGTAGCTTCCCTCTGCTTTTGTGCTGATATCAGTGGTAGAGGACGTTTTGGAGCTCTGTAGGACTTAGCAACCCACCTCTGTCATTTTATGTAATCTGAGGGACCAAAGATCAAGATCATCCAATACTGATTTTCACTCTTGTCCCTTGTGTACAGAGATTTTTCCAGATTTCCTGGAATCATTTTATTATTAGTTTTATTTGTTGATGTTGAGATACTTCATGCCAGTGGTACATCATTAAACAGGAAAATGAAATTATTGCAAAATTTGTAGATGTAGTTTTTTGCAGATTGGTGAACCTCTGCCCATCTTCACTTCTGTTAAAATCTTCTTCTCCAAGATCTGCTTTTTATACCCAGTCATCTCCCTGACCTCTTGCCAATTAACCTAATTAGCTGAAAAATCTTCCTCCATCTGTTTCTTTTACTCCTCCAGCCTTTTGGTGGCCCCATCCCAATGTTTTTGAGATGTGTTGGTGTCATTAAACTCCAAATGAGCTCATATTTTTCATGAAATAGTAAAATGCCTCACTTTAAACATTCAACATGTTTTCTATCTTAAGTGATCATTGCATTCTGTTTATATTAACATATATTAACAGCATCCCAACTGTTTTAAGAATTGCGTTTGTACTTTCTTCCACAATGCCATCAAAAATACCAGTTTTTAAAAGCATTTAAGGTAATATGCATCTCACACAAACAGAATTGTATAGCAATGCTTCGAGCTTAATCCTTTTGGGCACCTTGAAAGTGGCCATTTATGGCAGGTGCAGAGCTCATAGCAGCAACCTCTAGTTTACTGTGAGCAGTTTTCACCCCCTGCCCAATCTTTCTAAAACCATTCCAACATCATTGCCAGCGAGGACATTTGACTAGAGATTGCATTGCTTTTCAATTTAGATTCTTGTGCTTTCATTAGTCCGTCGGATTGCTGCAAGCCAGATTCCTTTTGGAATTCAGAACAGACATTGTCTGCCACCTGAGTCACATTGCTGAAGTCTTTGGCATAGCTTCATGAGCGTGTTCCCCGGTATCCCGCAGATGTGAAAATCACATCTGCTCTGCTTTAACCTGAGCAAAAATACCAGGGAATAACTCAGTGCTGGACCCTACTGAGCCACACGCAAAGCACACCAGCAGTCGACGCCATGGTGTGTTGGTCTCACAAGCTTATTCACACACTCCATACCGATTGTGATCCTTTACTTTTCGGAACAGCTTTGGGGGTGTGAGGAGCTTCACTGAGCAATTGAATCTAAGATCACACTTTGTAGCACGCGTTTGAATCTTTGATTCACACTCAGTCTCCTGCCTCAGCAGAATCTTACCCAACAAGCTTTTGCCTGTTAGCAAATAGCTGGAAAGAGATTAATTCTGAATACTAGTTTATATATTCAGCCACTTGCTGGAGTTAAATTGCTGTTCAGCTCAATGAAAAATAAGCTTGTCAATGTCTGGCTGATCTCACAGTCTTTATACTCGAGTCTGTTTGAATACTGCAGGTGTTAGCTTTGCCGCAAATTAGAAAAACTCTTTTATTTGTCGCCATCCTCCAGAATGTGTTTGATCAATGTTTTTCCCTGCTCCTCACAGTGAGAACTCAAGGTGACATAAGAGAGCTGTAAATGTTTTACATTAACAGTCTAACAGAAAAGGGAGTATTTGGTATACCTCATGTGCCCTTCCTTTTTTGTTTTCTTTTTCTGAGTACAGGATTAAAGACAGACTAAATTCATAACATCCTCCATAAACTTTGAACCATATCTTTATCTCGATCTGTGTTCTGAAGTTACTTTGTGTTTTTTAACAAATAAACTTGGAGATTTCAGTCCTGGTGGATTAAAACTTTTGTTACTGGGGTTAATTATAGTTTAATAGTGCAGGTCAGACAGTTTAGGAAAACAAGCCACTATCATATTCATTCATAACTAGCCATTTTAAATCATTCTGCAAACTGTGATCTGAATTATGCTGCACACGGCATGAATCTGCAAACAATAGGGATACAACTGGTAGCTCACAGTTCTTCATCAGCTCCCAGTGGCTAGTGGCTGCTGGGTCTTGTTCCATAAGCCCACTACCCCACAGTATCTAAAACTTATCCACATTTGAAAGATGCAGAAAATTACCATTCATTGTTTGGATGACACCTTTTGATGAACAAAAAGAGACCATCTATGTTCACTGTAAGCAGAGGTAGTGGCTTATAGCACCAAGCCTTCGGAGCACACATTTGATCCCTTTCTAGTTGTTTCCACCAACATTTACAACTTCATGTGACCTCAGTGACCATGGACTTACATTGACAGCTAAACCATAACCAGCTGCTTTACAGGGGTTTCACACTTTGGCCCCGTGGACAGTAATGACCCATGGCTTTTTTTCCACACTGTGGCTCATTTGATGACTTGAATGAGTAATAGTGGGTCAGCAACTCTAAGGAAAAGCTTCCAAGAGGACAGGAGGGGTAGGGGTTAAATGGAATTTCTAAGAGAAGCCATTTTAAGCCAGAAGATCTCACAGAAAAACCTTTTTTTAAAAGTTAAAAACCCAAGAATCCTTGTCAGATTGGTTTTGTTAACACAACAATAATTTGACGTTGCCTTTTATTTATCAGTCGACATGAAACAACTTATTTTATGTCCTTATAGCTGTCTGTTGGTCTCCACCAACCTCTCAACAAAGAAAGTCTTCCTCTTCAGCTTTATTCACTAGTTCATTTTTAACTCTGTCAGTCTGCTACTTTGGCAGGTTATGTGCAGTGGGTCTATTAGAACTTTTTGTCTGAAAAAGCTTCCTGCTGCTTCTGGGAATGATTAATGATAAAGGTGATATTAAAATATGCAGTGAATGTGTCATAACTTCAGAACAATTACCTTGTGATATTTGAGCTTTTTAGTCCTGAGGGCAACTGAAGATTATGGTGATATCTATCCATAGGTTTACCATGACTAAAATAAGGAATAAAGTGCTTTAATTTGCCATTCATATTAAAATCTTGGCAGTAGACCTTTAAAATAATTACTTTATTGCTGTTTTGTCAAGTGCTTGAAAATGTGTGCAAAACTCTCGAGCCACCCCTCATTTTTTGTTTTGTTTCTAAGGACCCTGACTTTCCTGTCATTAAGCAGTAGATCTCCTGGCTTTCTGAATGTCTTTTTCCAATTTTGTCTTTGGATGTTGGTGTGCAGTGTGTCCTTTAAAAAAGTAAAGGAAGATGGACAACTCGATGGCAAAAGTGGCAAAGCCGAAAAAACTATCTACAGCAGAAAATAATGGTCATACCAAACATTAACTTTTTTTAAGTTCTTTATAAATAGAAAGAAATTAGGTGGCTCAAGACTTTTATACAATATATACCGCTGGTTCCTGAGCAGTTTGCACATGCTGCATTCAGCATGTGGCTCACCAGCACCAGCAGACAGCTCTTTCTTCTCCACACATCGTGATAGCACCACTAATGAGATGAGAATCACGTCCAGAACAATGTGCACTGGCAGTGGGTTTTTTTTTTCAGCTGTAAGACACAGCACTTGAACAGCTGTGAATGTTGAAGCAACCAGAAGACTTGATTGAGAACAGATTGAGTAAAAATTGTTGATCAGCTGTAATTACCGCCAAAAAAAACTCTCTAAACACTCTAAACTCTCTAATTACTGCAACAACAAAAACATATTTAACAAATTGGGTGATATATTTTTCAGAGCCATAGCTAAATCAATTGATATATTTATATATATATATATTTATTTACATTTTTAAAGGGCATTGTATATAGATAAAACCAAACTGTCTTCTGTATTTTTGCAACACACAATTGAATATATGATATACCCTTCATGTCTCAGAGGGCTACTTCCATCATATTTTAATGCTGTGATTTGAATTAACATTAGATGGACTTCTCAAAAGTTAATTCCACAAAATAAGACCAACGATTTGTGGCGTTGTGTTAATTGTGACTAAGAATAGTACTTTGAGATGAATGGGTTTTTTGAGAAGCTTGCAAGGCAGATGAAAAGATGAAAGCCTCAACAAGTTAAAGAAGCAGCTCCTTAACTCTAACCTACTCCATCACACAGACTCATTAGGATCGGGTTTCTGGAGCTGGATGGTTGCCATTTGGAGTTGACTAATGACTAAAGACTAATCCTAGTCCTTGAGGGCAGGTCTATGGGAAGAAGGATGAAGGGCTTTAAAAAGACTGAAACTGATGTTGTTGTCGCCTTTGTCCCCATGTATAAATCAGCACTCACCAAATAAAATAACAGTTCTTGTGGTTTTGAGGGTATCTGATTTGAAATCTTCTTGTTGTAAAGACAGTTTTATTTAACGAATGCTATTTGAAAACCTCTGAATTGATTGTGGTCTAGTTGCAGAGAAATTTTAGGGTTCTTTTAAAACATCCCTTAGTCAGTTTCAGCAGTTGTTGATGCAGTTTCTGTCTTTAAAGACAAAGCTCACACCTGTCACACCTGGCACTGTCTTTATTTTTCCAATTGACTACACTGTGCAAAAGTCTTGAGCCATCCCTTGTTTCTTTACATTTTGCTTTCACAGAGCCAGACTTTCTTGAAAATGTTTAAGTGGTCTTGAGCACAGTAATCTCTTTATAATCTTCACTGTTTTGGTCATTTTAGTTAATAGTATGATGCAATTTCAAAGAAGATTTTTTACAAAGTAAAAGCAGTTGGTGAATAAATCTTCCAGTGTATGTCGTTACATAGATGTTTTATACCAGACCTTCCAAACACCCTGTCCACACTCTTTTTCACAGCATTAGTGTTGTCAGCTGAAAAGAAAGGTCTGACCTTTCCATAGCTTTCAAACCATGCCGCTTTGTTAAATCTGTGGAAGTTACGCAGTCACTCTCCGATGTTTGGTTTTTGTCTGCTTCCTCATTTGCAGTTTAGAATTAATGACATCTACAATCTGTTGCGGTGTCATTACATATGGTTTCATGATATAGCGTTGCCTGATGTACTGCATAATGTTATACTGCTCTATGCGTTAAAAACTGTAAGGTGATCTTACATCTTGATATACACTCAAGGATTTACTATTTACATGTCAGGCACACCACTCTCACACATCAGTCAGAGTACACTATTTGAAGTTTGTGTTGATGTCTGGCACTTTGTGTGTATCTGCTCGATGATCAGCCTTTGCCCAGGCCAGTTTTTGCCCATGGATTGCAGTATACCGGAGTGAAAGCCAGTTAGCCTTTGAATAGTGCCCCCTAAAGAGTGATAACACCCACTGTTATTTCTCTCATTCTGATTTTATCTAAGTCATTATCAAAACCCAGCAGGGCATCTTTTTGTGTAGGAAAACAGTCCATCAGCTACTATACTGGAGCCCTAAGTAGGAATACTTCTACTTAGGAAGGAAATGTACAAGAACTACAATGTGGAAATACTCCATTAGAAATCACAACTATTAATTTAGTTATTATTAATGCTGTCAGCCTTAATCTTGTTAAAATGAAGTTTACACCATAACCGCATTAACACGGCAAATCTCCATTAGCGAGTTATCGCAGATCGCCCCATGCGTGGGGCTACATGGCGTCAACGCGTTAGCGTTGTTAGCTCAGCTCGTTAGTGCAGTTAGCTCGTTAACACATTAGTGCAGTTAGCTCGTTAATGTGTTAGCACGGTTAGCTCGTTAACGCGTTAGCACGGTTAGCTCGTTAACGCGTTAGTGTGGTTAGCTCGTTAGCGTGGTTAGCTTGTTAGTGCAGTTAGCTCGTTAATGCGTTAGCGCGGTTAGCTCGTTAACGCGTTAGTGTTGTTAGCTCGTTAGCGCGGTTAGCTCGTTAACGCATTAGCGCCGCGGATCGCCCTATAACTCGCTAACGGGGATTTGCCGTGTTAATGTGGTTATGGCATAAACTTAATTTTAACGAGATTAATGCTGAAAGCACTAGTTATTATATTTGAAAATAATATAATAATAGTTCTGCTATATTGATCAAAAGGTATTCCCATCCTATTTAGAGTGCACATGGGCTTTAAATAGAAATTAAAGTTTGTACAGTGCATTCCTTTTTCACATCAGGTTTGTAGATGACTGGGACTTATTACTATTTACTTTTATTGTCAGACAAGAAAAATTACTTTTTCTCTGTTGTGTATAATGTAAGTATTGCTTAGTACTCTATGGCAGATGCTTCACTGGAGACATTGTGAATATGTTGCACCTCATCTATGTCTGTCCTCTCAGAACATAACTGACGTGTTTGTAGTACACCCGACGACTGCGCCTTTCGCACAATTACTTCTGTCTTTAGATCAACAATATGTCAAACTTAATAGCCTCATTTAATGATGTGTATTTATTTTGGCATTCAAACGAGCACTGTTGCACACTGCACTCAGCATCAATTAAAAGCGTACCCATAACATAAATGCCCATCTGCTAACATGCCCAGGCCCCATGTCATCTTTAAAACACTGATACGCTTATGGAACATATATTTCAGATCAGTCAGTATTTTATACTGAGTGAAACATTGTGGCCTGAGAAGCATTTAAAGTTTCATCTAATTTTCTTTATCTATATAGGCATATCAGTAGTTTTTAAACCATAAAATAAGCCAAAATGTTGAAAAAGTTTGCTTTTTAAAATCCGTTATAATTGTTTCATGACTCATTTGAGAAATTTAACTGTGCCTCATTATCTCATCATTGCTCAACATGAACTTTGCCAACACTGCCTGACCCCAGTTCACAAAGTTTCTGTGCTCACCATTGTCTGGAGTTCTGTTGAATCCTGCTTGTATTACCTCATTAGTAATCTTCTCACCTCCTTGCAAAATTTTCCCCCGGATGAAAGGCAGCGCATGCTGTCGTTGTTACATCTCAGGTCTCTGTGTTTATAGGCTGCTGCATGGTTGATTGCTACAACACTAACATCATACTGCCTGGTGCTGCAGAGTCAAAGGGACTGCAGCTTTTTATCACATTATTTGCATAACAGACAGGCCCTCACTGGCCTGCGAGTTCATCCAGACAGATCTTTAAACACTGAGTTTTTTATCTGATAGCACCATGAGGGCCATATTTCAGTTTGTCACACTAAACTAAAGCTGCTTTCACACATAAACTGCACCCCTGAACTTTTCTCAACAGTAACCTGGCAGCGCTGTATGTGAGAACACAAACATCTCCCTCCATCAGATCAAACATTTACTTAGTCTGTACTCTGTACCAGTTTCTTAATACAGTCCTTGTGACATATGTATGAATAGCACATGCACATGCTGTCAATTCAAAGCACAGTGCTTTTCATTCATAAATAAATGAATAAAATAAAGTTATAAGAGGCTTTTATTTTTTCCTGGAGGTCAGAGGATGATTTCAGTTCAGCTCACAGACACTGTGCTTTCTAATTTCTTTAAAGGAAAGGAACAGTTCCCCAGGCTTCAATAATGACATCTCTCAGGTCGTGTGTCAGTTCTTCCTGTTTTTTTAAGGACAGGACTTTCAGATACTGTTTGACTAATGTAGATAGTATTTTAGGCCTGCCACTTCTTCTTTTGCCTTTCACTTGTCCAATTGCCTCACAATTTTTAAGGCTTAATAAGTAAACAACAAGCAAAACAAAAAATCCTTCTCCACTCCTGAAGAAAGAAATGTCTTAAGATACAGCAGGTGGTTCATCTTTTGAGTCTGCTCGAATGATTCATAGGTCAATGTCAAGTGGATTCACAAAAATAAATACATTTTAAAAATCCTTGTATTTAGACCACTTTAGAAATCCCAATAAAGAATGGCGTTTAAAATATAAAGAAATGAGGGCTGGGTCAAGGCTTTGAATTACTTCTGTAATATTTCTAATTCTCATTTGATTAGCTGTTGATTGTTAGAACTTGAAATTATGACAAATTTTATAACATTTTCAGGCGATTACAAGTCACTACTTCAGATTTGTGAATCCAGATTTTGAGTTTTATATTTGATGCATTGATTTTTTTTTAATGCTGACACCATTATCCTTGTAGTTTTAAGAGTTTCTTAGAGAAGTGGTTTAAACATTCAAATGGAGTGGCGAAGTTTTTCCCTCATTCTGAATGTAAGGTCTAACACATGATAGCGATACTTTGACTCAACCCAGTGATATTTCTGAGTCATTAAAGCTTTCCTAGGGTGAGCTGCTTGGTTTCTGACAGCCTATTGGAAAGGACATAAATTTTAACCAGAGTCAGCTGCACTTTGTATTAGAGGAGAAGTTGTCACACAGAAGAGAAAATTGGGTTAAAATATAATGACAGTTAAATAGATCTGATATTATATCAGGTATGTGAAATAAAGGTAATCTAATTTAATTAATTGGACAGATAATGAAGGTTTTTGACCTTGCATTATCTCAGAGCACAGGCAGAAATGCCGTCTATTCAGCAAACCTATGCAAATAGCTCATGATCATTATCGGCGATGCTCTTTGAACTCAATTACCAAGCATGATCTGCTGATAAATTCTCATTAGCACTTAAGCTAGGTGTCTGTGCTGCAGATCATCTGACAGAGCTCAAGTCATTGTATCACAGCTGCAGGAACTTACCTGATTGTTATGTTTTTAAAGGCAACAATGGCATAAAAAGCAAATCCTCTGTTTTGCTGAAATGTACAGCACATCCATCATTCAGCAGTAATGGGGGTATTTTTCTGACGCTGACAGTTTGATGGGCCATATTTATTATAATGATACGGTATGTGTACTGTATCAAAATGACTGTGTAGGAGGTGCTGTGTTGCCCTTGCGCTGCCTAATTAAAAAGTTAGTGATGTTTTTGTCTTCCTAAGCAGAAGTTAAGGAGGTCTTGTGTTTTTTTTGGGTTTTTTTGTGTTTGTTTGTTTTTTGTTCTTTTGCCGATGATTAGAGGTACCCTGATTTTCCCTACTGAGCCTAACATGAAAAAAATGGGAAAAAAAGCAAAAGGACCAGCTGTTTTATAGGAATTACAAAGTTGTAGCAGTATTCCAAGAAAAGTATAAGTTCTTAGCCAAGTAAACACACAAGTCACTGATTAGTAGTAGTGTATATGCAAATCACCATTGTTTGTATTGTATTTGTAATGAAGTTATAAAGGACTGGTTTGTCACTGTCTGTCTTCATTTTGTTTCTCTCTGTTGCTTAATGACTGACCATTACTGTTTTTTAAATCAGCCAAAGCTCTTCTACAAGAATTTGGCTTTTTTTCTTTTTTAGATTAAGCAAAAAAAGCTGTGGCACAACAGACCAACAGATGGTATAATTTACACTCAATGGTACTATGCAGACACTCATGATTCACACTCTGATTGCTGTGTCGATACAAAGGATATTCCCTGAAATCAATATGGCAATTAATTATAGACTGTACAGAAATTACTCATTTTTATGAATAATAATTCTTCACTGACTAACTGAAATACAGACAGAGATGAGATTTTATTACTCTATCACATTTCCTTTTAAGGACCATTATCTTATTATTGTTAGATATTTCATATCTTTAATGTCACTATATATATATAAAATACACACACAGACACACACTTAATACTAAAGAAAATAGGCCTAAATTCCTTTAATCTTCTTTGAAATGGTCTTAGTCAGGAGTGTCTTAGTCAGAACCCACTGTGAGGGAGAGTATATTCTATTTTCATCCACCTCATTAGGTTTTTCACTTTAATTAATGGCAGGATGTGCTCACAGAGGAACTGTCCTGTCTGTTCGTTAAAGCCAATTATATGTCTGTGCAGAGGCAGACTGGTGGCTTCAAATAGGTTTTTAGATAGTGGAGTCTACAATATTGTGCGAACTTGTTTGTGGGAAGCAGTTCATGTTAGCATACGTTAGTACGATTTAATCACGTTTCAAGCCCAAGAAACTTCATATTCCCTGGATCATCATGCAGGTGTAGTGCAAACATGAAGGTAAGCTTTGATCAGAAAGGGAGATCAAAAAGGAGTGGTTGGGCACAGCTGCGTTTTTGCATGCCGAGCCATATTTTGCTGAAAACTATGAAGATCCCGGATATTCGTATTTTATTTTGTCGTTTGACCCAGCGTTTACAACTGCTTGCTACATCACTCATGTTTACAAAGCGGCAGATGTGGTGTTTAGGATATTTCATGCCCTGTACCTATTATAAACTCACCTTCATCAAAATTAAATGCAAACCACAGCCTGTGATTAGTAAATTTGCAATTACCATGTCTTGTTGTCCCACTAATATGTAGTTGGTGTAATGCAAATATAGGTCATGTAGGGCTGTAGTTGTGCCTGTAGGCATCCATTTAAACACTCCAGTCTGGCTTTTTCTTGAGTTTAATTGGAAAATGTGTCACTAATAACCCATGCAACTTTGAGTTGCATTAGTTATTGCTGCAAGCCTCTAAGAAATACATATGGAAAAGGGGAAAAAAACATTTAAGTTGTGTTATTTTAACGGGGCAATCCATAAATGTTTAATAAGCGCTTATTTTTTGTTTTTGTTTATACAGTAGTATTCTTCACTTAAATTAATAGCTTAAATGGGGGCTCCCCAGTAAGCTACAAAATAATGTCATAAATTAGCCAAAAGCATTAAGCACTAAGTGTTTTCTTTGCCCACACATGCAATGGAAGAAAAGCCATTTTAGCGTTGGTCCAGTGTTAAGTGTATCAACTATATTGGCATGTTCACAGCTGCAGAAAATTGAGTGAGGTGTGCAGAGAGGGTGCATGTGCTCGTGCAGACAGGGTGGTAATAGGCTGTCTCAGTGCTTAGGAGATGGCGGGGGTGTTCTGAGAGGGCAGAGAGCCAAAGAAATGGACTTCTAATGGCATATCCAAAGGTGTTCAATGACAGTTAACCTTTCCAGCTAATGATTAAGGTCACTCGTAATGTGTATCACACATCAGCCCCAGATAGCATTTAGTCACCAATGGAGATAAATGTGGAACATGAATATTGTATAACTTTAAAATACCCTGGGTCGTAGAACATTGCTGTTTTAACAGTGATGGTTATTCCTGTTCAAGGTCAGCTGTTTGGGGCAGTGGGAAACCCCGGCCCGGTCTGTACAGCAATGAAATTTCGACCTTCCAGCCCAAAGATTCTTACTGCCACAGAACTGAATTTTAAAGTCAGAAGCAGCTAATGGATGTGGATTTGCTAATTCCCACAATGAGACCCAGTTCCAGTAAGGATTTAGCTTGGACAATGACAAAAGCAGAAGGCTCTCTCGGGGCTGCCTGTGGAGCAGATGTCTGCTTACCTGCCAGTGTCAGTTACACGAGCGTTACATCTTAATGCTGCTTTATTGTCTGCTCATGAAACCCTGATGCAATCCACTCAAGTGGCATAACAATCGTCCTTGCTTCACCTTGCCATTTTTATTCCAATCTGATATATCTTCATCCACTATTGCAGGCAATCAGCTGTTGCTGTTGTCTTATTGATTTGTAATTGTGCTCGCAAAAGCTGAAGCAAGGACTAAGCTTGGAAAACCCTAAATGAAATGAGCCAGATTACTGAATTTGCTGTGTTAGACTGTTTTTTTTTCTTGCTTGCTAATTCTTAGAGATGGTACACACATTGTTGTGTAGCAGGTTCTACCAGGAAATTAAGTTAAATAGCGGATGGACCTCTGACTCTGCGAGTAGCAGTCATAATTCCCCTCTAAAAGCTTCATGCCACTTAAGTTATTAACATTTAATTCTGCAGCATCACAGTGGATTAACCCATCAGACAGTGTTCTCATTAAGATCTACTCATCAAATGTTTTTTCACCGGTACCTCTAGCCTACTGTACCTCAGTCTGTCAGAGAGAGAGATTCAACCTGCTTGGCTATTCTATTATAAGCACACATTTGTTCACAAGAGCAAACATCCATTCTTCGTGATAGTGCATACTGTTAATATTTCTTTCTTTGTGTGGTCACAGCTTTAAAACAAATGAGTTCATATTGGGTAACTCTGCAGTGAACAATGTTAAATTCATGCTGAGTTTCAGGACCAGCGCAGCACGTAGGGCAACAACAGGTAACTTCTGAAGGCAAAACTCAGATGAAGAAATAATTCACAAATATGAATTGCATCACATTAAAATACGTTTTACTTACTCTGCTTTTTTTTTTATTTTATTCCAAGTAAAGTGGGCATGACCTTTTCACTTTTATTGCCCCACTGTAGAATGCATGTCACATACAAGTAACATACAAGTTTGAAATCATTTTCATGTCCCTTAGTGATATGTCTGTCACTAAGGCTGGCCAAGGATGTGTTTGGATAGGCACCTGGGAAAATTGACATGTTCAGTGGATACAGCCACAACCAGTGACCTTTGCATTATATAGTCTCTGCTCATCCAGGAATGGAGAGCGATTCCTCAACACCAGATATAGACACGTGCAGTCTATTCGCAGAGGGGTGACAGCTTGCATCCCTTTCAGAAGAAGCCATATCTTATGTTAAGCATCCTGTATATAGTTGTTATAGTTATGTTCTTTAAAATCTATTCCAAACACAATCTGGTGTTTATTTTTTTTTGACTAGTATACATACTTGTTGAGGGCATCCTGCATTTTTTTTAACACTTTCCTCTTTTTTTTTCTTTCTTTTTTTTCTCTCAGATGTTTTCGTTGTTAAGCATTGCTGATCATTTTAATCAGGTGGATGTTTTTTAGGTGGTGCAGTTTTATGAAATAATTTTAGAAAGCTGAATTTCAGTAAAAAGCTACTTACATTTCTTTTATAGTCTTGAAAAACTTTTTTGTAAACAGCCAGCATAATCTTCTTATCTTTGCAGAGTGTTCCTACGGGCCATCAGTCAGTATGCAGCCGTGTTGAACAAGAAGTTTCTGGATCAAACCAACTTCGAGCTACAGGTAGGAACTGAACCATTGAATAAATATCTTGATATCAGCACTTCACATCTCAAGATAATGTTTTTTGTAGACAAGGCAGCACTGACATTTTAAGCACTATTACCCAACAGTTTTAGGAATAATTTTGTGGCATTTTTCTTATAGCCTGTAGTTTTATCTTGGGGCTGTTGGAGATGCCGCATTGTTAGATTTTCTGAATTGGAAAAAGATCACTGAAGGCAGCAGACATAAGAAAATAAATAAATAAAAATTGTGAAGAGGGAACATCAATTACCCTGTAATGGCCAGCAATTTTATGTGCATTTCTGAATATTTTAACCTGCTCACCCTGGAATTGAACAGCTTTTTCTACTTGTTTTTTAAATGTCTGAAATGTGGAAAAATGTTAATGTTGTCAACAACTGAACTGCTGTGAGCTTTGCTTTTAAAGCTTGGTCATTGTAACAGTCTTTTTCTACCGTTAATTGCATATAGCATTTGGAGCCGGAGGCCTCTTTATGGTTTAAGGAAAAAGCTGTGGGGTTTTCTCCGTAGCTTAATGCACATGGGTTGGGCAAAGAGAATTTAGAAATTATCACCATCATGAAGAGTTGTTTTATACTCATGCATGGGCTGGCAGTAAAAAAAAAAGAAAAAAAGCCAGACACCATTGCACTTTAGCTTCTGTCATTGTCTGATGTAGTGTGTTCTCTAGACGATGTTGGCCTAAATCAGTGCCCTCTTCGTCCACTTGGACAGATTCCATCTCATCATTACATTGCAGTGTAATGAAACTGCAATGCTTTCCTGCTCACGTAGCATAGTACTGGATAAGACTGTTGTTAGAGCTATTTCTTAAAAATTTCCAAACTTTGTAATATATTGTATTATTTATTTAATCCAGTCTGTTACTGTTATTTTTTTGGAACAACTGTAACCACACATTCTGAACTATTCTTTTGCTGCAATCTTCCTGTCTTTCCGTCTGTGTCTGGGTCAGCTGTGGAACAACTACTTTCATCTGGCTGTGGCCTTCCTTACCCAGGAGTCATTGCAGCTAGAGAACTTTTCAAGTGACAAAAGAGCTAAGATCTTCCACAGGTGAGAATGAACACTCTCAAAAAAACACGATGCCCTAATTTCCCACCAGCACAGCTCGAGTTCCCTCCCCAGCATGACCATGACAAGACTATGTATAATTCATCAGATAAACTATTTTCACACCCAGATATTGTCCAGTGTTGAACTCTCTCGCATGCAGTGCACAACAGGGCATTTTACACCGTGGTAAACCTGGCATTTCCCCTGACAGTTACCCAAGTTTTTATATTTAACTATGGGCTTAATTGACTTTATATTGGGGTAGCTGTTTGGTTTAAAGCCATTTCTGACCAATCTGAACATGTGCTTTCTCACATACATCCCAGCAGGGTGATATCTAAAAATGTTCCAGGTTGTAGTGCATGTGCAAACACGGCTTCCTGTGGTTCTGGCAGAGGCAGTACAGGCCTAATAAAGCTGTTTTAGTACTGCTGCTTTTCTCAACATTACCCAGCCGAGCTGTTTGCAAGAACACAAATGTTCAAATCAGTCACGTCGGACATTAGCTAGTGTTTACCCTTCCGGCCCCCCAAATACAGAGTCCCAAAAATCAGGTAACAGTTGTTGAATTCAGAGCGAGGCAGTGGGTGTCATTAGTCTTTGTCTCTTGCACACTGTACCTTGGCGACACCTTTGCCACCACAAAAAAAAGTATTTCTAATGGTAAGAACATGGTTATCCTGCTGTTGGCTGCTACATGAAAGAAAGAGCCGTTATGAACAACATCCAGACTAAATTATTCTTACATTGTCCATGTTGTAAAATTGCAAAACTTTCAAGGCTGGGAAGAGGCATATATTACATTCAAAATGTAGTTACCGGGTAATATTCGATATTCAGGTCATCACTCTTCTGGGGTTTTTTTCATTTGTTGAAGACAGAAACTGAAGGCGAAATAAAATTGTCTTATTATACCGCCCATAATTTTTAAATAGCTGAACGTTTAAATCCTTGAAATTTAGACCTTTTTACTGCTTCTAAAATCTACTTAATTGTGCTTCCAGCTATAAATTCAGGGAGCTATTCATTTCGTGTTCATCCGGCTCCCTTTATCCACAAAGAGCCATTCATCTACATTAGTGTTTCTCAGAAACTGTGATAATGCATCCAAATGTGTAAATGTTTTCTGGGCAGACATAGCGCATATTGGCTCTCATCTTCATTTTGAGGAGCTTTTGACACTGAAATATACATCACGCTGGCTCACGCCCGACAGGCAGACTGCTCGTTTGTCAGTGCTTTATTATTGGCCGCGGTGAATTCCCAATAGATAATAAACAATGTTCTATGCAGCACAACAGCCAAACACAATGCAAGATCCAAGCCACCCCCACCAAGTCTTTTTCGATTTGTTCTAAGCAAAAAAAAACAGGAATATTATCGGGATTGTCATTTTTTTCCCACAGTCTTTACAACTCTACCTGCACACTCTCTTTCTCCACCGTCCCTCCACCTACTGCTCAATTTTTTTAGCCTCTACCTCTCTGCATCCAGTATCCTTGTCTGCTTGTGGCTGAATTGTAAGCTTTCCCTGCAATACCAATTATTGTGCTTTGCTCAGAAGCAGAGAGCAGAGGGGTGAAATCAAAGATTTGTGAAGCACAGCTCTTTAGCACTTTGCATTGGCTTTTTTTTGTCCCTGCATCACACATCTACTAGTGCTGTTTGTGAAGTTCTGCTCCATTACTGGAGCCTGTGTAATCCTAATGCCATTCTCACACTCAGACCACCGAGGCACAGATAACAAGCTTACATGTCTGCATGCCCTGAGTGGGAGGATAAATATATCTATGGCAGTCTGGGTCTTATTTTTCTTAGTTTCAACCATCATTCCCAACACCCATTGTAATAATCATAGGCTGCTGATTATAAAAGATGGACATAGCCACTGACGTCACCTTTGTGGATTCCTCTGTGGCTTTGGCTTGTTTTCAAGAACCCTGAGCAGTATTTGAGGGGAAACTGCATGGTGATACCATAGCAACTTGTCAGTCACAGACTTAAAACTACAAAATAAAAGCATAAACACATAAGAATAAATATTTACATAGTAAAAAGTGATAAACAAAGCAAGATTTGGGGTGATTTTCTAACAAATTTGCATACATTCTGACTTAACTGATAAAACCTCACAACTATAATAGAATCCTTTGGCAGAGAAAAATAATATTTAAGTTTTCTGTACAATAAAATATTGTTATTGACATTTTTTAAAACAATTTGCCACAATAAAACAGGGTGTTAATTATTTGTCTGACCTTAAAAATCCATTATAATCCTTGATGATATTTGTTTGTGTCTTAATAATGGCTATAATTGGCAGAAACTGTGCAATTAATTTTAACCATCATTTCCCCTTTACTTTGAAATATATGCACTTACGCAGAGAACATGGAGACACAGACACATGTACTCATAAATGAGCATGCAGCAATGTCATTGTCATAATAGCCACTTTTGAGTGATGAGGAGAAGGAGCATCGTATTGACAGGTTTTGTGAATATCTCACACTTCCTTTGCTTCAAGCTTTGATCACAGCTGAGCAGCCCTTATAGGGCTCTGCTTGTCAATCTGTTTTCTCTGTATTTTAGTCACAACCTCTACTGTTTTGTTTTTTTTCTTCTCTGCCTTGATGTTTGCCCTCTGACCCAATTACATTACACAACACAAACTACAAGGAGCCCCCAGTCACACACTACTGTCTCTCTCCAAATGTTTTATTCTTAGTTAACCTCTCCTACAGGTTTCTGCCCCTGGCTGACAGGTATATGTTGTAGGGTCTGACAGCTGACAGTCATAGCTGCCTGTCCGCTGCCTACAGGAGTGTGACAGAACAGCACCGTACATCTGTCTCAGCCGCAATGAGGACACGCTGCCTTCTGCACAGTCATCTGAACGCCCATATGTGGGAACAGAAACGCACTTCCTACGACTGATTCATGCAAGCCGTGAGCCGTCATACTTGCAGATATACACAGGACTATATTTCAGCCCCAACAAGATGCAAAAACAGTCAAACATGTAATACCTGATACATAAAAATGCAAATTGATTTATTTTTATAACTTTGCCAAAAACTGTGAGGATTAATCCTCGGGCTCTACCATTTAACAAATAAGTATGGTAAATTGTTTTGACCCAAACCAGTGTGTAAAGAGGTGATGCAGCTGCTTTTTCAGGATTCTGTCAAAATACATTAGTGTGTACGGCTGTTTGGCAGTGAATATGTAGGCTTACATCAAGTCAGCAAATAGTGGCAAGCTCCAGATGGTTTTCTTTTTGCTAGCTGTGGTTGATCCAAAATGCACAGAAAAGCTGGAGGTCTGAAACAAAAAGTTTGTCCAAAGTCTGCTACTGCCACATCTACTACATCTAATAAAGATATATATTTAATATAAGAAAGAATCAGCAGTAAGTCAAATGTACATGTCACTGGGCTATGGGAGGAAGCTGGAGTAGCCACAGGAACCATTTACATGCACAGAGAACATGCAAACTCCACTTAGATGGAACCCATATTCTACTTAGGCAAGGAGGGGTTTTGAGTTTATTTGAGACCTTTCAGCTATTTTTCAAATCTCACAATCTTGTTTCAGTCACGTCAATATATTTTTTTTCTGTTTTATCCACATTCCCCAGGAGATCTGTAATTATCTGCAAGTGCTGTTTGACAATTAAATCTCGATTCTTGCTTAAATATAACACCCCCCAAAAAACAAAACAAAAACAAAACATGGCAGCGCAGCACAGCACAGGTTTTCATACCAACAATCAGAGCAGGGGTCAACCACGCAGGATTGTTAAGCAGACACTATGATGGTTTAGCATTGCATCCATTTTTTAAACCAGTTTCAGGATTGGCTTATTCTCCTATGAAATGTTCAGTCTGTCAAAGGAGCAAGAGCCATTCAGTTTGATTCAGGTGATCGGATTCAGAATACCCTTTCTGCCCTTCTGCCTGCTGTTTCCACTCTTGTTAGCGTCTCCATCATTCACGCTTTGTCTTTTCCTCTCTGTCCTTTTTACTTCACTATATGTCCTTTCTGTGACCTAAGGACAGTGCGATAGGCAGCGAAGACGGGCACCAAACTGCCATGAAGATTGGTTCATGACCCAGACGTGGCAGAGCTGATCAGCTTATAAGCCCACAATACGCACAAGCTAGACAAAGAGTCAGGGCAAGAGCTCTCCTTCTAGCTTCTTCTGCAAATCTTTATTTTATGTAAGGGCTCTTGACACACAAAGTCGACCTAAAAATACTAGCATCAACAAAGATTGTTTGATCAAACACTTTCCCTTGTGTCATCATCCTTGGATTTTTTCCCCCCCATCTTCAAATATGTACAGAGAGCAGAAGACAGACTAACTTACTGTCAGCTTCTGTGTATGTTGCGAACTTGCATGGAAACATCTCATTAGGGTGTGTTTGTATTTCAAAGAACATTGTGGAACAACAAAACCAAACTAACTCACCATGATCCCAGATCAATGAATCTGTGTCATTATGACAGTCTAATTTTATGCTTTTGAAGCGATTATCATTCAGACATAGATGAGAGAGATTGATGTATTCAGCTCCCTGCAGGAAGAGAGTGGGAAACTATTTACTATATATTTCAGATAAATTTATTTTGTGTTAAGCTAGGTCACTGCATAAACTATATGGACCTCGATCAGACCGAAAAGCCCTCATTAGGGCTATGAAGTACTTTTTTAACTTTGTCACAGCTGATGTTTAAAACTGTGACCTGGACACTTTAAAGAAGGCCTGTTTACTTCTGATTTTACTTTATTCACTTCTCCTTCATGATCTGTCTCTCAATTCAGTTCACATTTTCATACTACGGCAAACACTGACTTTGACTCAGGCGCAGGACGGCACAGATGAAACAGGACAGCTATTTAAATTTGGACTATATTGCATTTTTTAGGCAGATGAAATAGTCATAAAGAACTGTTTGTGTTTATACTGCGTATATCGAGTTTCTCATCTTCTGTGGATATTACAACAGCCAATGTGACATTTATACCTTGTTTGTGTTTCAGGTACCAGGACATGAGAAGACAGATTGGCTTTGAAATCAGGGATATGTGGTACAATCTAGGTAACTAAGCTCATTCCATGTGTCGCTATCGATGTTTCACTTTCAACTGATAAAATCCCTTTTATGCATGAATTTACTTGTTGAAGCAGTGTTTTCTCAGTTTATCTTTATTATTATCTGCCAACCAAGTAACATGTCAATCCTGCAAGGTATATGTTAACAGTCGTGTGTTAATTAGTGTTATTTTGTGCAGTAAGAGAGAGACACGGCAGTCAGATCTCGATGGAGTGAGATTGTTGTATACAGGGATTGGAGTGTTAAGATTTTGGCATTCATGTCTACCGTTTCATTGCAACCCACACCATCTGATCCTCTAATTAGAGCTTTCCACTAGATTAGATTGATTCATTTTCTGGGCTTATTATACCCATTGCTTTTTTTCTTTTTTTTTTTAACCAAGGTGTTTGGTTTTCACTTATTTACTGCTTGACTGATGTGATGAGAGGAGATTTGCTAAACATCAGAAGACACATTTCCTTATTGTTTGAAACTGCAACTGTTAAATCTGGATTAAGGATTATCTATGCCTTGTTACCTCACTTATGCTATTTGTTCTGTCAAATTTAAATTCTGCAAATGAGCTGTGCAGTTAGGTTGCACTTACATGTTCTGTTCTCTCTCTTTTTTTTTTTCATCTCAAAGGGCCCCACAAGATAAAATTCATTCCGGAGATGGTGGGTCCTATCCTGGAGATGACACTAGTTCCTGAGATCGAGCTGCGAAAGGCCACCATCCCCATCTTCTTTGACATGATGCAATGCGAGTTCCACTTCACAATGCATTTCCAACGGGTGTGTCATTTGAAACATGAACTACAGCTCATCTTTACTTAAAAAAAAAAAGATTATGTGTAAGATGAAAATGAATATACATGTTCATTGGCCAATTTATTAAGTACATCTTTCTACTACCTAGTTGGACCTGTCGTCTTAAGCCTCCAGATTAAAGATGCAGGAAACGTTCTTTAAAGATTTGTTCTTTAAACAGCATTTTCACCCAGAGAAGTGGCACTCACTGGCAATTTTGAAATACCCTAGAGATGGTCTTGACTGTGTCTACAGTCCTAAATGCATGGAGTTATTGCCAGCTGTTGCAACTGGCTGATTACATATTTGCATCAACAATCATTTGAACAGGTGTCCCTAATAACTTGGCCCGTGAGTGTGTATATGCAGTGCATAGTGCGTATAATCAGCTATGTCATAGAAGACACCTACACATGTATATATGGGAAAAAGAAACTTTTAATTTTTTTTATTTTAATTATCGCACCTATTGATGTTGGCTTTCTTTCTTATTTTTAGTACATATTACAAGATATTTTCTGGATGCTCTTAGTTTTTCATCTTTTACTAATATTAATATTGTAGATGATAAAATCTTCAAATTCATTGGACAGGTACATGAAGAAATATTATTTTAATTTATGAAGTATTCACTCACTGGTGCACACCTCCCAACTTTAGTTCGGAAAGATGTAACTGAGTTTCTTGCTTATTGGAAACAAGGTTTTAGATGAAGCGAAACAATAAAGGAATACAAAGGTAGAACACAAGTAAGGAAGAAGTTTTGTAGCCCACAGCTTACTTGTAATTCTGCAAATCTCATTTTGTTGTGCTGCGATTATCAACAGCCATGGTAAGTGGAACTTAATGTTATGCCTCGTTACAATCCAAAATTAAGCCTTTCTGCATGAGGAAATCCATTTGGTTACAGCTGTTCTGTCATAAAATTTCACAGGCTGTTTTCAGCTTTGGGATGTTTTCTGAGAGCTGCCGAAATACGTGATGTGTACTTCACTTCTATCATAGTAAAGAAACACAGCACTTTCCAAATGTCTCTTTGCTCGCCATTGTAGTCTTGTGAAAACCATAGCACTCCAATATCATTTTTACTGGTTGCACAGCCGTGTCCTTTTATAGTGAAAGTGTGCAAAGCTGTTATATCTTCTGTCTGGATCAGGATCATTTTGGGCGATTGCTACTTTCCTATCATTTTCAATGAATTGTGATCAGTAACGTTTTGATTACAATTGTGAGAACTAGTATATTTCCTGTACTAGTTCTCTCTCTTTCTCTGTGTGTTATAAGTCCTTGGCTTTCCAGAAAACAGCATTCATATCTTTTTCTACTTTGCTGCACTTTTTTTTTTCCTTTACTCGTGTCCAAGACACACGTAAACCAAAAAGTCAGTGAAAAAAGGTTTGTTTCAGCACAATGAAATTCACTTTTCTTATACAGCTGCTACATACAAATATTGGAAAAATAGATCCATGCATCACTGTCAGCAGATACAACAACTAAAGAGCAAAAAGTACAGGCAAGGTGTCTCATGATGCAACTTTCAGTTGTGTCCTAATAGAATTTCAACAGATAAAGAAAATCGGAACCGGCTCACAGCCAGTTCCGTTGCAAATAAGGGCCGATTTAAGTTGAAGCGTAAACCCTCACAGCTGGGTTTGTTGGAGAGAGAGAGAGCAACAGGGAGATGGCGTTAATGAATTGAAAAATTAGCTACACTGATTATTTACGCCTGCTCTGTCTAATTGCAGTTTGAGAACGAGATCATCACCAAGCTGGATCACGAGGTGGAAGGGGGCCGCGGAGACGAGCAGTACAAAGTTCTCTTTCAGAAAATGTAAGTGCTGATTAATGGGCAGGATTATGCCTGAGCCTCTCGCAAGTTAGATAATGCTAATTGCAACATAGCACTTCTCAAAATAATCACAGTGTGCTGATGATCACAGGACTTGCCATCGCAGCTTGCCTACATAATGTCTGCTTTCGGAGCAGATGCTAACTCTGTTTTAATGTGTAAAAAACACAGCTTCAAAGACCAGCTGTCAAAGACCATCTTAATACATACTTCACATTTGTTTCTCTGTGTCCCCATCCAACCTCATGACACAAACACCAGCTTACTGGAGCATTGCAGGAAGCACAAGTACTTGGCCAGGACGGGTGAGAATTTCGTCACTCTGGTGGTGCGTCTGCTGGAGAGGCTGCTGGACTACAGGACCATCATGCATGACGAGAACAAGGAGAACCGCATGAGCTGCACTGTCAACGTGCTTGTAAGATCTCTGCTTTCAATCCTGAATGCGCATAAGCCGAGTGCTGGTGATACATGCATAATTAGATTTGAACCCCCTGCCTGAAATGATACACATGAAATGTATAAATAACAATACAGGTAATTGTTTGTGTTATCAGCGCCTGGTTGTCTGTCATAGGTTATTGTTGCCGGTAAAAAACACCGTAATGATGTAGAATTACATACAGACGGCAGTAGCAGGCATCTCGACATGTCAGTGCATTAAAGTGTTATCCCTGAGCTGTTCATCTGTTCACCACCCTGTTCTTTAAAGTGACATTTCATCTGGAAGCACCAAAATGTCACTTTTAGCTCACATGACTAGGCATATTGAAAAGACTACAGACATATGGCCTATATTTCATATTTTATCTGAGCGAGTCTGCACTTTAAATAACTTTGGTTTCACTGAGAATGTGACAGTGAATACGACAGTGCCAGTCAGTGTACTAGGTGCTTGGATGTTTTTTTTGGGGGGGGGTTGTTTTGTTTTTTTAATTTTTAAAATAATCCACCAGTAACTTCTTTTTAGATAGTTAAACAGAATGCAACCATAGTTCTCAGTGGAAATCTGCTATGTCTTTTAATGCTTTGTCTTTCTCCACAATGTAGAACTTTTACAAGGAAATAGACAGAGAGGAAATGTACATCAGGTAAGCTTCTGCGTGTTAACCATTTGTTATATTTGAAGCATTTTTGTCCCTGTGAGGCATTTTAAACACTACAACATAGATGTAATAAGGAGTCTTAGTTGAGCTACATTTTTGCCTCCCAAAGATTAAATAAAGTAGGTCTCCAGAGACCCAGAATAAAATATTTGATTTTGATAAAATATGTTTCCCAGTCTGCAATCTTACCTGTCAGTTTTCCATCTATTTTTCAAGCGGTATTTGAACTAGAAGAGCCTGTTAAGACACATCCGTCTGGCAGAGTTAACCCTCTGTCTGTTAAAGTGTGAAAGACCCCCCCTGTCATGACCCATAAATCATTGCTTTTTTCACTGCCAGGTACCTTTACAAGCTGTGTGACCTCCATAAAGAGTGCGACAACTACACTGAGGCTGCTTATACTCTGCTTCTGCACGCAAAACTGCTTAAGGTACCCATGCACAAGGCCAACAAAAAATAAATGTTAACGTGCATTCTCTAAAATATCTGAAACTGCACACAGAAACACTGAACCACTGTTAAGATGCTGTCAGGCAGATGTTAAACGTAGGGTTAACGTGTCAAGCAAATGACTTGATTGGGCTGCATCCCTTTAATTCCAATGTGGCACATGCGACACCTTTTAAGGAGGCAAATTTGCACAGCAGCCTTTTATTTGAACAGCCAGTGCAAGTCACAGCTAGTATCTGATCTTTAATTGAAAAGAAAAACCTGCTCATGTTCTAAAACAAAGACAGAGACAAAGGTAGCATCAACCACCCTGGATACTTGAAGATAAACGTGTACTTTGGCGATCATCAGCACCTCAAGCATCAGTGCAAGGCATCCCTACTTAAAGGTGGAAAAAGGGCAGCTTTCTGACACAACTTAAATTGTGCACATAAATATTTATAGATTATCAAGAAGCATTTCTTTTATGTTCGTACCTTTTTGTTAGTAGTCATGCTCCCAGCCTTGAAAGTTTCTATCTCCTGCCAAAAATACACCGCATCCACTTGCAAAACTCCTCATACAAAGAACTGCAGCGTCTATTCCCAGCTGGGGTTTGGTACACCCTAAATTTGAAGTTGTTCCTCTCTGCCTTTTATCCAAAATGGATGCATCCAACATCTCATCTGTTTTTGCATAAATAGCTGGCTGCTTCAGTCTTTGTGCAGGTCTCGTCAGGGAAGAGGAGGCTGTGACTAAATCACATTTTCCTCACTCGGGAGTCACAGTAGCATCTGTAGCATGAGTTCTATGTTTTATTATTATTATTGTTATGATTCTGCTCATCTACAAGTGACTGATCTTTATTCACGTCGAGGCCTGTGTAGACAAGAGTGAATGAGAGGGAATGCCATCCATCCATCCATTTTCTTAACCCCTTATCCCATTTGTAATTGTCTGGAAGAGGGAAGTCTATTCAATTTGTCATAGAGTGAGAGGCAAGGTACACCCTAGACAGGTCAACAGTCCATCGCAGGGCTAACACAACCATTCGCACACATTGATTCAGCAATTATCCTACCATGCACAGTTTTGGACTTCACGAGGAAGCTGGAGTACCTGGATGGAACCTTAACACGCAGAGGGAGAACTACAAAATTCCAGAGAAGGAATGATTTATATATAATTCTGTATCCTCCAGCATTTATAGAGTAAGACTGGCTATAAT
Organism: Pundamilia nyererei; assembly: GCF_000239375.1. Classification (NCBI taxonomy): domain Eukaryota; kingdom Metazoa; phylum Chordata; class Actinopteri; order Cichliformes; family Cichlidae; genus Pundamilia; species Pundamilia nyererei. The sequence goes on from NW_005187470.1 coordinate 2,597,028, forward strand.
TAGTGCCCCAGTAGAGTACCTGCAGTAGTGTAATAACATTGATGAATTCACAACATTTTCTTCATAGTCAGAGATGTATCAGCACTTGGGTTTTGTCGATACGGGGTCACTGCTCGTCCATGAATTACCAGAGATCCTTTTTAACATATAAATGCAGTCCAGCACTAAAGGATCAATAACGTAAGCCAAGTCTTCCCAGAATCCTTCCTTATACCACAGCAACGTGGTGCAATTAATTTTTCACCCGTTGTCCGTGAAGGCTATGCAAATATTGAAGCTTTGCTATTCAAATGTGGCTATCACAATAACGGAAGAAAAAAAAACCTGGTCAGAGATCTTAACTCTTCAGGTTACTCACAACACCATAGAAACCAATTAAAATTGGCCAGTAATGAATCAGCCCTGACAGAATCATAGGATTACGCTTGCTGTACACAGAGGCCAATCAGATTGTCTGTCTTTCTGCCAAGATGCTATAGGCCGTCAGAAACCTTATTAGTCTCTATAGTGTGTCAACAATAAGAACAAAAGAATATCCCTTGATTCTTGCAGGGTTATTTTTTCATTATCTTCTGTTTCTTTCATTGTTTAAAAATGAAAAAGCTTTTCTACTAAACAAGATTAAGTAAGTGTGTGACTCAGTTGTATCTAGTGTTTACACTGGTAGTAAAAGCCCAGCTTCTCTCTACCCTTGGAAGCTCCTCCTAATCTGTAGATTCTCATTCTAAATGCTTTTTATGGGGGGGTTGATATGCTTTTTCTTATCTAGGTTTTAGATATTGAGGTCAGCATATGTTCAAGTTGTACCTATGAGGCAAAAGCTCAGGCTTCTAAGAACTCTGTTTCAGACACACGCTGTTGTGCTGAACATCTCTAACATGGTTCTGCCAGGCACCGGCTGTGAGCACAGCTCCCCCTCCCACATCATGTTCAAAAGTTCTGTTGGTGAGGTACAACTACTCAGAAGACATTTGGCTTCAATGCAGAAGGAAAAGCACTAAAACGGCTGCAGCTAAGGGGCAGCACCGAGGCCCAGTATAAGATAGAGAGGGTTATTCTGAACTGCGAGTCATGCAACTCTGCTTCAGTTGCTTTGTGTGACTCAGTAAATATGGATCTCCGAATGTGCTTATAGTTCCCCTTTAACACTAAGCATTAGCCACAGGAATGCTACACTTTGCACTGATGCCATCAATGATTCATTCAGTATATACTGATATGGGTTTCTTGCAGAGTTGTTTCCATCTTGCATTGTCAAAGTACAGAGCAGCTTATAAAAAGAACCACGCATCACTCTAACCCATTTACACTGGATATAAGTCAGCAATTGATTTCTTGTCACTTTTCCTTTTTACTCTGTATCGTATTGTACAGTGTTGACCCCAGTGCTAACGTGTTTTCTGTAGTGGTCAGATGAGGCATGTGCAGCCCACCTGACACAGAGAGACGGCTACCAGGCCACCACTCAAGGACAGCTTAAGGACCATCTCTACCAGGAGATTATTAATTACTTCGACAAGGGCAAGGTAAGGCATCCATACACAGTTACTCACACTCATAAGCATAAGTGGACATAATGATTTTTCCTCGACTCCTGAGATGCTATTTTTAGATGTTGTCGTCTCAGCTAAATAGCCTTCCTGGCTTGAAAAGGCAGGTTTTTAAGACTGAATGGAAGTTTAATGTGCTGTTTCTGCAGAACAGGCACTGATACAGTGATAATCCCCTGTTTTTAGTTTCTGCTCTTATGGATGAAGGTGTGTATCCGAGCACACAATGTAGGTCTTACGCTGTTCCATTTAAAACCTCTTTTCTTTTAAATTTCTCTTCACTGTTCCCTTTTCTCCTTTTCCCTCATAGCATGTCAGGGACTTGAATGCCATCTCGTCTGCCTTAGCCAGAAAAATCTTCCAGCTTCATAGGACCAGAGCTGCTGTGTTATTTTGGTGTATTGCCTGTTATTTGTTCCAAAGGAGAAAAGTGTTTTTCAACCTGCAAGCTAAGCCTGGAACTGAATCCGTAGGACTGAAGCCACAGCTTCTCAAAGATGATGTCCCAAAGCTTTGCATGTGTCATGAGTGTTGGGGTGCAGTCGCCACTTTTGGTTCTGCAGCCAGCTGTCACTCAGCAAGATGTGGCTAGGGAGACAACAGTTTGAAAGAGCTGTGGACAAACATGCGCATACAAACCCACCAGAGTGATCAGTAAGTGTTACAGTGGCTGTAAGAATACATCAGCACTCCAGAGAGAGTGGAGTTTAAACTGAGGACAGTACCATGGGTGTCAGATGTGTCATCTAGAAAGCAGTCCCAGATGGTGTTGCCACCACCGCTCTCACTGATGGGAGGCTAATGTGAATAGCAGTCTGGACTTGGTCCACCTCCAGGCTGCCCTATATCAGTTCAGTCCAATCTAGTCTGTCAGGAACCCACTTAGAAGCTTTTCAACATGTTTGATTGGTTCACATGTACCTGTGACACAGTTCACTGTACTGAGTCAAGGAAACATGCATGATGACACATTTTCTGCTTCTAAGGACAGGTTCTGGATTTTCATTTCAGAGAAATGGGGGGGAAAAGTGACAAGTTGAAGGGATTAATTTATTTTAAAAGGACCGTAATACCTTTGTCTGGGAAAGAGTAGCCGGTACCGAATGAATGCTTGATTTTTATTTATTTTATCTTATTTTTCTCACTATTTATGTATCATTTAGATGTGGGAGGAGGCAATCATTTTGGGAAAGGAGCTGGCTGAGCAGTACGAGAATGAAATGTTTGATTTTGAACAACTCAGTGCATCCTTGGTAAGTAATGTTATGTTGTTAGTTAGCTTTACTTTCAAGTTGCAAACTGCAACATTATTAGGAGATTATACTGAATTTATGCATATGCATGTTTAATGGATTTAATCAATTTTAGGGAAAGTGAAAAAAAAGATCAAAATGCCCTACAGAGTGCTTTTTTAAAAAACATTTAAATCTGGAGCATCAGGAATGTTGATATTCAAGACCTGCAGCCCGTGTCTGGAAGTACAAAGACATGACAGCTACAGACAAGAAGGGGCACTAAAAACTTGGGTTAACCCTTTATTGCACAAGTATCATACAAACCCTTTGGAGTTATTTTGCAATTTTAGGTGGAAGATTATAAAATTATTCTGATGTTTTAAAAAGGAAGGGTTAATATTTTGGAAAGGCCAAACCTTTTATTTTCCTTTTGTGTTACCAATTTTTATAGCAAAGAAAGTTAAATATTCAAGTTTGAGATTTTGAATTCTTTTGGACTGATTGTCTAATAACTGTGCACACTGTGTATAATGACTATAGTTACTCATATATCACAGATACATACAGGTGATGTAAATATTACTGTAGTATGTCTAATTTGTAATCTCTTGAGACTAAAAAAGGATAAGGGAGAAATTTACCACTAGTTTGAGATAAAACACAACTGCATCTGTAAAATATGCAAGGAAAATGCATGTGCGTGCTGTCCCTGCGTCTAAAATTTATCTTTGATTCTCTCAACAGCGGAAACAGGCGCAGTTCTATGAGAATATAGTGAAGGTCATCCGGCCCAAACCAGACTACTTTGCTGTAGGCTATTATGGCACCGGGTTCCCCTCCTTCCTACGTGTGAGTATATACACTGACATACTCAAGGCGGATAAGCACAATATGGGTGAGCCACTTGTCAAAAAAAGATGATCAATAGATTTAATAGATTTACCTGTGCCTGCTTGGTTCTCAGCCTCAGCATTCAATACATACGTGCTTCACACATATCTCTCCCATGAATCTTGTTTTGTTGTGGCGAGGCTCACTTGTTCAAAGCCTCACCTAGTCTGGCATTAACTTACTCACTCACTGAGACAAACTCTGAATCATAGGCAGCTGCTCCATGTGTGGGTTGCGGAGTAGATCAGAATCATGCGCTGAGTGGATCCCCTTCAGTGTGGGAAAATGGAACGTTTCTCTTGGAAAAAGGCAGACAGCTAAGAAAGATACAAAAGCAAGAATGAATGAACACATCAGTTTCTATCCCCCACTTCTAGCATGTGTGCCTCGCTTTCATTCACCATGTATCACTTTTCCTCAGTGTTAAGAGACCTGTGTAAGTCACTGTGAGCCGGTCCACTCAAAATCTTTGCCTGCATTTGCAGTTGCCAGGAGTAGTTGTAAAAACTGCAGAGCTTTGAAGAACAGCCAAAAAAAAATCTTGTCTGTAGTAAAAGACTGATCAGACGGCAAGCAAAGCACTTAAGTCCATTTGCCAAACTACAGCTGGACACCATTTTTCCAACAGCACGAGCATCACAGTGTCGGGAAGATGGTGTTCCGGTGAAGTTCCGCTCAAGGTGTCCCATCACCACCTGCACAACAAAACCATGTACCCAGCACAGAGTGAAAAAGGCTGTCTGGTCCCATTGTAAATTGCTTTCAGTTGCTGAATCACAGGTTACATTCCCCTTACATTCAGCTCTAAGCTTGTTTAAGCAGATGGAGCTGCAAATGTTCTTTAAAGTGGTGGCACCACAATGAGAGACACTGATTTCTAAAATGACCACCAGAACTGAACACTGATTTTTCCGAGCTGATGGAAAATCCGCCGCCTATTTATAACAGCTACCAAGTAAAGCAGGCTGCTTAACCTGAATTGATCTCTTTTTCCTCTGTAAATGTCCCGGCTGGCCTTGTGCCAATCTGATCACGGCATATCAGAGATTAAATACGTGTTTAATTGGTGTTTGATATCTCAGCACAGTGTCTGAGGTGCTGCTGGGTGCATATCTGCCCTCTATTTCATTTCACTTGCTCAATGATGTGTTTTGTCTTTTTTTTTCTTCTTCATTTTAAATGTAATCTATATTAGATCATTTTTTCTGTGTTGCTGTGTCACAGTAAGCTTAATGTTAGGCCTGAGATTTTTTTTTTTTTGCAAGAAGAAAAATAACAGTGCTGATTAAATTTGCTTTTAATGTATGACCTGTTACGGCTGTTTTTCAGACTGTCATCTGGCATCTTACTGAAGGACATTTTATTGTACAATCAGCCACTAAATGGCCTAAAAGTCCTCGTGGAATAAGATGATATAAAACTCTAGTTTTAAGAACTGTGATCCCCGATCATACCCTTTTCATTCTATTATGAAGAACAGCCATTTCTCAAGGGCTTTGGCTACTTTCCGATCTCCGCAGCCCCCCCGTCTAACCCCTTTCATCTGGTAGGGCAGAAACTCCATTATAGACAGGGCAAGCTGCACTGGCCTAATCTAACAGGCTCTTTAAAGAACCTTTGAGGATAGCTTGGAGCTCTTATTTCTTTCTCTGTTTTATTCTTTTTTCATGTTTGCCCTTACCTGAAATAACCAGAGATGGTATAAAAACCAACACTTAATTTACATTTGTATTCTTCCATCTTTTAAAAAAAAAAAAAGAAAAAGTGGAGCATTCTTTGTACTACATTAGATGCAAAAGAGTTTACAAGCTGGTCATGGTTACTAGTCCACTGTCGTTAATTTTTTTTACTTGTTAAACATCAAAAAGCCAAAGATTTATGACATTTTAAATGTTGTTATGGCGTTGACATTGTTCTCTTATAAGGGCCCATCCTGAAATACTTATTAATTATATTAAAGGATTTCTGTGTAGGTATATTGGAAATTTGATGAGGTTTACTAATGGATAAATACAGTTATAGAAGAAGTCTTTCTCTATTGTTTGGCAAGATAGCTTCAAAATTATATCCCAATATGTTGAGGAAATGAGCAATAATGATTTTTATGTCAATATAGAAAAGAATACTGATCAAAAATAGATGAGTGCACCTTGCAGGCGAGAGCATTTATTAGTGCACACAAAATAAATGCAATTTTCCATCCGTCTTTCCCAATGAGCTACTGTCACTGATGACAGACTGCCTAATTTGAATTGTGAATCTAATACCATAAGGTGCCAGCAGCAGAAGCATTATAGTGCAAAAGTAGGGACATAATATATGGAGTGACACAACATAAGCCAAATGTAACCACAAAGTATTTTGTACCCAGAATGTTGTATTATGGGTCAACTTTTTTAACCGTTTCCTTTGGGAACCCTGGGCAAGATACTAACCATGAGTTACTCTCCATTGGATCCATCGGAGTGTGATTGTTAGCCAGAAAGCACTTAAGCATAGAAAAATGTGATTGTACGAATAGGTGTGAATAGGTGAATAAGACATGTTGTGTAAAGCGCTTTGAGTGTTCACGTAGAGTACAAAACTCTCGAATGGAGCGCAGCTAGCAAGGCTTGTTTACTCTTGGGTCATACACCACCAGCTGTTTGTATTCCTTCTTCCCCACTTAATAGCCTAGTTGCGGTAAGAGCAAAGCAGTAAAACAAGTTTGTTGTTTCCACCTTCCGGCAGCAACACTTTTTTGGATATATTTGGCAGAGTTGGATGTTGTTGAAGGAGCTGCTTTGTTAGGTATTAAATTGTCATCAGCAGCTGAGACTGCTTTCACTCTCAGACATGCCTGGGCTTGTCTCATTGGAGTTCTGGACAGGGAACACAAACATATGGGGGCGATCACGGCTCAAGAGTTGGGAGTTCATCTTGTAATCGGAAGGTTGCCGGTTCGAGCCCCGGCTTGGACAGTCTCGGTCGTTGTGTCCTTGGGCAAGACACTTCACCCGTTGACTACTGGTGGTGGTCAGAGGGCCCGGTGGCGCCAGTGTCCGGCAGCCTCGCCTCTGTCAGTGCGCCCCAGGGTGGCTGTGGCTACAATGTAGCTTGCCATCACCAGTGTGTGAATGTGTGTGTGAATGGGTGGATGACTGGTTGTGTAAAGCGCTTTGGGGTCCTTAGGGACTAGGAAAGCGCTATACAAATACAAGCCATTTACCATTTACCATATGGTGTTGCTATATGAATGATGATATGACACTTTGTCATGTGATAATTCATACTGGTGTTAATGTTGGACAATATGATAAGGAGGACCCCAAATTATCAGTATTGCTTTTTGTTGCAGCACTGCAGTGTCCTCAGGGGGAAAAAAATAAATTCCTCGATGAAGACATTTCGTAACCTCCCTCCCACATACTAATTGATTTTATGCAAGAGTACATAATTCAACTGCTTATGATTTATTAGTTGTTAATATAGTTAGTAACTAAGGTGCTAGCGGTAAAAGGCTACAGATAACATTTTAAAACATCAGACTCGATTAGGTCATTGACTCCAGTTGCTGTGTGCTACAAAAGAATATCAGAGTGGTTTTAGATTGTTTTCATCAATAGGTCTATATTGTATAAATGGTTATATTATTGTACAAAAAGATCAAGACCAGAATATTTAACCAAAGTCGTCTTTTTAACCTTGAAAATTACTTTTCCAAAAAGCTTTGTATCATTTCATTTTTTTTGTTATATTTATTTTTCTATATAAAAAAAACCTTACGGAGCAGTTTCAGCTTTCAAATGCTTAGTATTTCCTCTAACCATTGTTTCCCTCACTTATTTATTCCTTTCTCCTTTCTCTTCCCATCAGTCCTAAACTTTACTTAATCCCCGTATTAAGTTTCCTGTGACAGCTCAGCTTATAGAGTGGTTGAGGGTGTGAGAGTTGGTTTGAAATATGTATCCTAAGACTCCACATTCGGAGACACTCTGATATGAGCTGTCATGTTCTATCAGTCAAAATGTTCCTCAGACAGACTTCTGAGCACATTCAAGCAGCTGAAGGCACATTCATGGCTCATGCATTTCTAGGAGCATTCCGTGCACTCTTCTCTTATAATTTATTTTTGTTTTGGATTAAAACAAGATGACCTTTTCATCAGTTTATATGCCAATCTATGTAGTAGATTCAAAGGAACTATCCATCCATTTCCGTTGGCTTTTCTTTGTAAAGAGGGGTATGACACAAAGACCTTAAGACCTCAAATCCTGACAACATGAATTTTATTTAAAGTCCATGGCATTAAGTTATGTGACCTGTTGCTGTTTTGTCACTTGACCGTTGGAAATTGCTTTTTACCCACTAGCCAGAAAGAAAAGACCATTTTAGTATGACTCATTATCTCACTGAAAGTGGTTTTCTTTTCCAGAACTAGCCAGTGTGGGTTTGAGGGTAATGAAAAGGAGAATTATGACATTGAGATAACTGTTCACACGACCTGAATGCTCAACGAGCATAATGCGAATCTGCTGTCTTCTTATGAATAAGAAAACAATATGCAGTGCTGGAGAAAGACTAGCTGTCTTCGTCCAGATTTTAATCTGTCTTAGAGAAATGCAGACTCGTGACAAATTAAAGTAAAAAAAACCCAAAACAACTTGGATTGTCTTTGTAAAGTTTTTGTGCCCGAGGTGTTTATCATCCCTGCAATTCATCTCACTAATAAATGAAAAGTGCCTATGTATCACTGTGTGTATTCTTTGGCTTTTATGGATAGTCATTCACGAGGTTCGCTAATTTTTATTGTTCTTGAAGCCTAAGTAAGGGCAGTGTCAAGTTTTAAATCTTTGCTTTCTGCAGCATTCTGCTCAGAGGGGTTGCACATGAACAGTGAAACTGAGAGGATAAGGAAGAAACTAACGTGACAATTGAGACTCTCACGCAAGTCTGAAACAGAAATGTGCTCTGCCATCTGTGCATGAGAACAGATAGCACACATGTAACTCTTGTGCCATGGCTTATGGGAGAGAAATTACTAGACTTATATTCCTATGTGTAACCCTTACTTGTAAACTGTCTGTCGTCTAATTTCCTTATTATGCTTATAAACTAAGTCATATTCAGCCTCATAACCAGTGCACCACGTCATGGTTTCCAGAAGACACTTAACTGCTGTAATGCAAAGATGACATGTCATGTTACTGCACTAATATCTGACGGGAAAATTTTCTGTGTCTGCCTTCAAAAACATTACAATGTTTCAACCACATTAGAGGTTATTGTTAGAAAGAGCCCACAGCAAAATGCTAGTGGCCATTTGTATGTCAGTTGGGTTAAACAGAAATACTCCTCAAGCAAGCCAACTCTGATCTTGGCTAGGATTCACTTAACCGAATCACTGAATCGGTTCCGAGAACTTTCTGTCACGTGCATTTCCAAATGTTTAAAATGGAGATTATGATGATGCATTTGAACCCAGCGACAGTACCAGGCAAAGTAGATTTGCAAATCAAAGTGCTTTTCTCATTTCGTCATGGTCTTGCATGCTCTTTGTGTACTATTAGTGTGTGTACTTTAAATATATATTCATATTCATAAAGTAGTGTACCTCATGCATATATATTGCAAATGTAAATTCGAATTATGCATTCATGAAGATGTTTTTTACGATCTTAGTGTCTTCTTCTGTGTCCTTCAGAACAAAATGTTCATTTACCGCGGGAAGGAGTATGAGCGGCGAGAAGACTTCGAGGCACGTCTCCTGACACAGTTTCCCAATGCAGAGAAGATGAAGACAACGACACCACCCAGCGAAGACACAAAGTCTTCCTCTGGACAGTGTATCCTTAGAACATTTACTAAGCAAATCTTTACTTACTGCATAAAGTCACGTTTTCACATGACTTTATGCAGTACAAGTACACGCTTACTGCTTCCATTTAAATTAAATGGCTGGGCAGGTGCTGTTAATCAAACATATGTGGTGTGAGTGATCAACTTTGTAAAAGCAGAAGTTTGTGCAGTTTCCTGGTCTGGAGCATTCAGGTCTATTTTAGCACAATGCTACAATTTTCCAAAGACTGGATGTCTCCGCAAATTCACCCCAAGATCAGACTCTGCAGTGCACGGAAAAAGATTGAAAAATCCCAAGAACTACATCTCAGACACTACAAGCCTCAGTTAGGATGTTAAATGTTAAAGTTCATGAAAGTATAATTAGAAAAAGACTGAACAAATGTGTCTTGTTTGGAATTGTTGCCAGAGGAAAACCTCTAGTCTTTCATGCAGCATGGCTTAGGTTTGCAAAGTTGCATTTGCACAAAACTTGTGGAACAATGTCCTTTGGACAAGACCAGATTAGAGGTGTTCACCTATAATGGACAGCACCACATTTGGGAACAACCAAACACTTTGCAGTCTCTTAGTTGAACTCGTCAAAGGGTTCAAGGGTCAAATATCAGGCCACCTGTCCAACAGCAAATGACTGGCCAAAATTAGGTCATATCCCAAGCACAGCAGCAAATCTATGAAAAAGAAAAGAATCGTGTTGTTGCAGTGGCCCAACCGAAGTCCAGGCTTAAATAGATTGAAATGTTGAGGCAGGATCTTAAGAGAGCTGTGCACAATGCAATCCCCACAAACCTCAATAAGCCTAAGTAATGTTGTAAAGAAGAGTGGGACAAAATTCCACAACGGTCTGAGAGGCTGATGAAGTCAATACTTGAAGAAAACACTTCAAGTCCAGAAAAAAGAATTTTTTTATGAAAAAAAATGTTATTGCTTTTAAAGGTGCTTTGGGTGTACTTGGCTTTTCACAGGGCTGCAGCGAAAACTGCTCTGAAAACTATCTTTTTCAGATGGCTGTATAGGTCAGTCCAGAAGGTTAATAATATTACTGTCATTACTTTGTCATCTTTTTTTTTTTCCAGTAGCAATACATTACAACAAATTGTCAAGCACAGTCAGCAGTTGCGACAGATTAGCTGACCTCAGTGCCAGATGAAAGCTCGGGGCATGTTGTTTAAACTGCATTAGCCTGCATACAGTTATAAGATGCTTTGTAAATCCACCTCCACCCCAGCTTCTCCATTTCGTATCATTTCTGACTTGATATACAGCATAGCGATTGCCATTGATGTATGCTGTGTTCTGTGAGGGCGTCCTAGAACAGAGCTAGACTGCAAAATGTAAATTACTGCAGTATTAACTATAATGTTGAATCGCCACCAGCTTCTGAGTAACTTCTCTTCAGTGATGTGTGTACAACAGTTTCATTTATTCCTTGATGTTTCTGCTTAAGACATCCAGTGTTTTACCGTGAAGCCCATTCTCGACCTGCCTGCCAAGTTTCAAAACAAGTCTGTCTCTGAGCAAATACTCAGGTAATAACAAAGTCCCTGCTCTTCACTTCTTCACAGTTACAGTGGATAACTCAGAGTCACATAAGATTAATTTCAATCTGGCAAAGCCAAGTTTACTTGCCCCCAGTCATTCAAACGGGTCAGCGAGCTTGTGGTGACACACGAGTCCAAGTGCATTCGCATTTTCGTGTGGCGTTCTGACTTATTCTATGGAGAAAGGCGATTAAATCTTGATTTAAATGTGGGTCTCTGTAGAACAAACAGCGCTTGACCTTCTTGTCGTTCTAGTGGTTATTACCTTTCAGCAGCCATCTGCTGTTATCAACTGTGCCAAGTACAACATTGTTCCTCTGACATCATTAATACCATTGTGTGGCGCGTCAGGGCCACAGCAAACATTGGGCCCTCATGCTCCCCTTTGTACACATTCTGTACGCCAGCCATGTGCTGCATCGCTCAGCTGTGCAAATTCACTTAGGTATGCCATCCAACGCATCAATGGGCATAATTAAAAGAAGACATTTACATGGGAAAGCCTTTAGGCAAATATACCTGCGCAGTGATCTTATCAGAAGCCCAGTCAAGGCACTGGTCACATTCCCCTGCATTGATCTTTTCAGCACGCTGTTGTCTTGCTCGCTAAGTGTATCTGATCAGAATATGTAACTTTGTTAAATGGCCTAGATTAGACAGCCGTGTTTAGAGACTGACAGAGGATTGCTCCATATAAACTTTCCATGATGCGTTTTCAGCCAACTCTATAACTTCTTCAACTCTCGCAGTGCTGTTCTCTCTGTCCCCCTCTCTCCATTTTCTCTCATTTATTCCCTCATTCAGTGAAAAGATCAGTGGTGCATAGCAATGAGACTGAGCTGTTTGAGCCACAGGGTCACAGCAGCAGGCAAAGCATACCCCAATCTGACCTTGCTTTGCCTGACTATGCTACTCCATCAATTCTAGCCCGCCAGCTAAAGACATGTAAAAGGCGTAATTGGGGTAACGTGGCTGATTTTAAACTGCTTTAATAATCTGTTTATTAAAGCAGAAGTTCAGAGGCTTCATTTTTTACGTGAAGGCCGAACTTTTTCAGCTAGCTTGGGAATAGGTCTTATGTTCATTAAACAGTGTGCTGCCCTTTGCGAGTAAGCATAGACGGGAACATCTGGTCCTCGGTATAACATAAAAGGCTCAAATGTTGGGGCACCTGAGTCCAGCTTTTCTGTGTAGTCACAAATGGGTTTTTTGTTTTTTTGTGGTCTGTTCATCAAAAGGATTATCGGTCCTTCACAGAAAAAGTTCAAGCATCCCATCTGCACACATTGATCGCCATTTCTTTAATCATTATAGGGTTGTGGCTCTGGATTGGCACTGATTCAGTTCATATTTTCTTTATAATTATTTGCTAATAAAGCCAGTTTGCACGCTTTGAACCATATGGTGTGGTTTTGGAAATGGGAAATGCAATATGGTGTACTAATTTTCCTAGGAGACTGTGATTATGTCTCTTTATGCCAATAAGTGAGACAGATGAAGGTGGGCCGAAGAAAGCAAGTAATGAGCCTGTGTAAGGGAAGCCATGTATCCACAGCCACTATGTAACACCATCATTTTCCTGCTGTGAAAAGTCTGTTAACCTGATTTGGCAAATTTCCTCCCTGTTAGTCATGTGCCCCTGTCAGGTGTGCTGCAGCTTATCTGCATGTCTGACATCTCAGGCTAACTTTAGGGCCTCCCAGTTATGTGTGGGAGCCGAAAATGAATTTATTTCCCACAATGAGGCCATATCTCGGATAGTTAGTCAAAAGCCAAATGCAAATCACAATAATTCCTGTCACAGCTGCCCTGGGAGGCGGTTTGTCCTGTGTTTGACCTGAAGCAAAGCAATCAACCTTTGAATCAAGCTGTGGATTGCCCATAACAGTTTTAATTTACTCAGGTACTGATTTTTCTCCCTCCCCAGCTTCTACACGGTAAATGAAGTCCATAAATTCCAGTATTCCAGGCCGGTGAGGAAGGGAGAGAAGGATCCCGACAATGAGTTTGCGGTAATTCCCGTCTTTTTCTGTTTGTTTCCTGTTACTTAGTTTTTCCCCATTTATTTGGTTAACTTCAGACATAAAATTAACATAAAGACTATGTGTTACTGGACTACAGTAGAACATGTGAGTCTACGTTTACAGGAGCGGTAGAAATGGTAGGTTTAAAAAATGTGTACCAACCAGTAACTGTTAAAGAATTCCAGTTATACTGACAAAGAAAGAAAAATCTTTTTTCTTTGTCATTTACACACATTCAGAGATGAAACACAGGAAAAAATACAAGTAAATTTATGAAATAATTTCCCAGGAACAAATGACTCAGCTCCATTTGCAAGTTGCACACTTGCAAGATAATGTACTTAAGTAGGTTAAATTAGAGTAGGTAGGTAAGTAGCCTCCGAATCAAAAAGCTTCTCAGTGTTTTATGCTGAGATGTGGCAAGTGGAGTCGAGCTGAAAATGGATTTTCATTTTTGCCTGTTCTCATCAGGTTGCTGTTGTGTCACGGCCACCACCTTGAAATTTACTAGCGTAGGACTGAGAAATCTTTCAAGTTTATGATGCACGTATACTTACGTAGATATTTTCAGCACAGAAAATCAATAGCACCGCAGAACATAGAGCTAATTTACATAGGCAGAAGAATTTACACCGCAGAGGAGGGATAGACGGAGGATTTTATTCATCTTTGAACACAGGAGAAGGTGGTGCCAACAAGAGCATCCAAACAAAATAAAATCGCTGACAGTGATCTATCTCCAGTTTAGTAAATGCAACTATTGCTGTCAAGTCGTTTTTTAGTTTATCTAGAGAGTTATTCTTTGTGCGCACTTAATAACCAGGTAGCAATAACAAGGACGACAAATTAAAGCCAGTCACGCTTTCCTCTGTGTTTACTGTGGCGTCACTTCAGCAGAACAGGGTGATGAATTTCACTCATCTTGCTTCCCTTGTCAGACTGATTGGACTTTCTCTGTCCTGACAGAGCGATTATGGATATCTATTGCCTGACATATTGTGTCTGTCACATCTATTATGCATGTCAATAAACACAAATCCTTGTCATTTGCAGATGCTCCTGAGTGAGTAGTAAGTAGATTTTAAAGACAACGCAGTCTCTAAATATCTAAATAGAAGTATTAGTTTTCTTTTCAGATGTGTTGGTTGTTAAAAAGAGGCTGGAAACTACATTTGGAGCAGACCTCACTTGCAGGTGATCCCTGCCATGCAAGTTCTTTTTCTCAATGTGTACTGTTATTTGAGGTTATAAATATTTGATGCTTTAGAAGCTATCCAATTTCATATCATATCCCATATTACAACTCCAATAACAAAAAAGTTGGGCTGATGTGTTTGTAAATAAATAACAGAATGCAGTGATTTGCAAATCGCACAAGCCCAAACCTAAGAGGCGGAGCTTCTCAGAAGTAAAGATGGGGAGAGGTTCACCAATCTGCAAAAAAACAAACACATCTACACATTTTTGAAAAACAGAATAATGCCCGTCAATGTAAAAATTGTGAAAAATTGAAACATCTCATTATCTGTAGTACATAATATCATCAAAAGATAGAGGAAAAAGTGGACAAATCTCTGGGACAAATGACAAGACTGAACATCACTATTGGATGTCTGATTTTCAAGCTCTCAGGTGCATTTAAAACAGGCACGATTCTCAGTTGAAAGGCCTGCATGAGTGGTTTGCATTGGTGCTTTTGTAGACCACGGTCAGTGCAGAAAGGTAACTGCAAGTCTTTTTCAGGGACGGGCTTGCATATTTCAGTAAGACAATACTGCATCTGTTGCAATAGTGTTGCTTTGTAGTGGAAAAGCCTTGAACCTTTGCCAGCTGAAGACATTTGGTGCATCATGAAAGGAAAATTACGACAGAGGAAACCCAGTACTGCTGAGCAGCTAGAATCCATATCAGACCAGAACATTCTTCTCCCAAAAATCCAGTATCTGATCTCCTCAGTTGGCCCTGTGCCTTTTTAAAAAATGTCTTACTGCCATCAAATACAAAATGAGTTTCTTTGTTTTTTCCTCAGCCATAAAAAGGTGGATAATGGGGTGTTGTCATTGTCACCTGGTTGAATGTGCGGGCAGGCAGGCTAAACACCCGAGTTTGAGAATAATTTGAGAATAAGGTGACGTAGGATGTTTTAATTGATACCATAGATTAGTCTACTTAAAATCTCAGAAAGGTTCAAATCCCAGTGACCTTGTTCTCAAGGTCAGGGGTCAATTTTCTGAACTTTTCTGAAATTTCTTACCATCTACTAGGAGGGTGACTGGTAGCACTGACAGCATAAACATTTGATTTCTATGTTCTGTTGTGAATAAAATACAGATTTATGAAATGTGGAAATCATTGCATTTTGTTTTTATTCTAATGTTACATTTTACACATTGTCTCAACAGTTTTGGAACTGCCCTTGAGCACTTGAGCAAATGAGCTCCGATCCAGACGGGGAGGCAGTAGAGCAGTCTTCCAACCAAATCCATTGCGTCACTAAAATCTCATTTATGCAGCAACAGTCTTGTTTTATTGCGATATCTTGGCACAGCTGCAGCTTGATCTGTTTAAAGAGCCACATTATCTTGATTTGAACTGTGTTCCAATTTTGTGTCTGTCTTTGTGTCTGCAGAACATGTGGATTGAGAGAACCACGTACTCTACAGCGTACAAACTTCCTGGCATCCTGCGCTGGTTTGAAGTCAAGTCAGTCTCCACTGTGAGTATGAAGGGCCTGTGTGCCAAGCAAGGCTCCTAATCAGATGAGGATCTGCAGGCTTGCTTAAAGACAATCAATGTGATTTGTCCACTTAAGCAGTATAGACGCAGGGGTGCCACTCCCCGGGCTAACGACAGGGCACGTTCTCTCGCTGCCAGATGGCCCACATTGATTCACCAGGCACTCCTGTTTCTACTGAAAATTGCTACACAGCACAAATATAACTGGAGAACAGTTCAGGCTTTGCTCTCCTTTCACTTTTTGTACAATTACCTGGATTACAGTATTGAAAACCCTTCAGACAACAGCAGAGGACCTAAGTGTTGACTGAAGCTTTATCGAAATGTAATTACTTTATCAGTGATCTTTTAATATATATTTTTTTAAATGTTCATCCCCGAGTACGGGGGAAAAAAAGTGCACCATATAAGTCATGAGCACAAGGGCAGATTATAGTGTCAATTAAGAGTCCAAACAGACTTTTTTTTTTTCATGTGTTTTTAGTTTGTCCCAAAACAAATGCACTACTTAGTGCGATTAGCCTTCCTTTACCTCCCAAACACCTGAGTCCATGTAGCAGAGTTTTACTCTCCATTGTCACACTAATTCGGAGCGGACACCTCTTCCTTCAGGCAGAGTTAGAATTTACTGTCAGGAGCAGCTTGCCCTCCAGATGAGCCAGGGAGAGGCAAGGTCCCTGAGGTCAGACTCTCTATTTAAAGCTTAATGACTGGGCTGAGATTCACCAGGCCTAATCCTTCCATCTGACAATTCTTTTTATCGAGCTGGCCTGAGACATACCGGAGCAGATTGGAGATTTGTCTCGCTTGTACAACATCTTTACTTTTTTGGCTTGGGTCTAATTCTGACATTTACTTAACAGTCCATGCATGTTTTCTCTAAACTCTTAATACAATGAAGTGATTTTTTTCATCCATCCAAGAGATGAGATTGCCCCTATGTGGAGTTAAATAGATTGTGTCGAAATTAGCTTTCACACCGTAGTGAAATGAATGACAACAGTTCCAAGTACTTCATTCATCTTTTCCTCTAAATTGCTAGTCTTTTTTTTTTTTTGTTGGCATGGGATTTGAAGTTCTGGTACATGAACACACTATCCATCTTCGTTTGACAGTTCCAGGTTTGTATATGGGCACGGTGATCAAAAATTATTCATTGTTTCTGTTTGATTTATGTGTGTAGTTAAGCGATCCTCAGCCTATCTTCTTATAACCTTTCTGTAATTCGTAACACAAAATGTTTCGCTTTGATTGTTGTAATCGCAGGGATGAAAGCAGTGTACAGTATGTGTATTTGCACTGAAACAGGCGAATAAGCGCTGGGAATATCTGATATCACCTGTAACTTCTGTGCTACACAGGAGGAGATCAGTCCATTGGAAAATGCTATTGAAACAATGCAGCAGACCAATGAGAAGATCAGCAGCATGGTACAGAGGCATCTCAATGATCCCAACCTTCCCATCAACCCGCTCTCCATGCTGTTGAATGGGATTGTGGACCCAGCTGTCATGGGAGGTTTTACCAACTACGAGAAGGTAGACGAATGAAAATAGTTCTGGATGTGTCTAAATCATCTTAACTTTTATACATTCATGTCCAAATCTTTAATTTGAACGTTTCCACAATTCATGAAGCTTTATTTTATCTTGTTCTAAATGCCGTGAAGGTTTGTTAAACATAAAGCTAGAACCAGGAGACTCAAATCTATAGGGCCAGTGCACAACCTTAAGACTCGGTTTCTAGCCTTAGGTGTTGTAAAGTTGAAATAAATGATGCCCCTTTATCTCTCTGGGCAAGATTGGCAGGAGCCTACCACAGCAGACATGACTAAAGATGACCCTAAGATGACCTTGAGACTGTTCAATACACAGAAGCAGGGGCATGATATATAAAATTCATACACTGAGAGGCAAAGCACTTATTTTTTTTTCATTAGCCTACAGTTTTACACACCAGTGCTAGTCAGGTATTTTTATATTTTGAACAAGCTAAGCTAACAGTTTCCCCATTTTCCTTCTTTGTCGTAAGCTGAGCTAAGCATCCACTTCTCTAGCTTTGTAACTGCCATAAAGAATTCTAATAGACATGTCTTATGATCATCATCATCATCACAGAATCATCTCACACATTTTCCAAAAAAAGAAAAACATTTTCTGAAAACGAAACAAGAGGAATGCCTATGTTATTTATTGTTGCTTATAGTATATATTTTTGCATATAGTACACGTTAAGGATAAAAAGGTACTCCGTGTCTTTAAATTATCTCTAAGATCATCAAAGTATGTTTTAAACTCATTGTGAACTCTGGTTTTATGTTAAAGTGCATTATAAATAAAGGTGGTATGGTATGGTATTCAAATAAAAACACATTAATTTCCAGGTTATATTACATGATGTGAATTGGGTGTTATTATTAGAGTACCAAGTACCAAAACCCACTCATTTCCAGACCAGTGACCGACCAGTTAGCCTGATAAATATCTGATTAGTAACTGGTCTGTTTAGCATCACTCGCTGCCCCATGCTGGTCGTCTCCGAGTGCCGAGATAAACTACATGTGGGCCACCACAAAAACATTCATAACAACAAACTTAATCAGACACTTAAATCACCCTAACCCAGATGAGCACTGACATTTTTAAGAAGTCAGCAAAGGCCAAGTGGCTAAAGCTGTCCAGAGTTCAGAGCCAGCAACAAGCCAGCAGACTCAGTAAGAGCACAGCATTAATGCAGTTTAAGTAACTGAACATCCTGTAATTTGTTGCCTAAATTCTAAAGCTTAAACTTTTTTTTTCCCTGATCTGAATTGAAAAATAAAAGTCGGAATCAGAAAATTGCAATTAGCGCATCTCTACTTCTTCCTACTTCTTCTCATCGTATGCTTGCTGCAAATTCTTGAATCCCTATCACTATGATGGTTAATGTTTTATACCTTTTTATTTATATCATGTTCCTTGTAGGTCATCATAAATCCATTATTTTTTCATTTTCCAAAAGCCCAACTCAGTCTTCACTGTATCCTGTTTTTCATCATTTTTCACGTGTAATCCAAATACTATAGTGGCTCATGTGGTCTTTTTTCAGTTTTTTTTAACACAACCCTTTTACCCTTTTGATTATTTTAAAAAGCGATAGCCTATTGGGTTCTCTACCTGAAATAGAGTTATACCGCTCTTGAGGGTGCCTTCTGAGTCAGAGGAGAAGCAACGGGAATTCTTTGCCCTCAGGTCACTCCTTCGTCTCAGTGAAATAGTGCGAGCAGTGGATGAGAGACGGTTGTCTTGACTACATTTTTCACATCTTAACAGACCTTCCCAGTGCTTCACCCTTGTTTCATCTTTATTTCCTCCCAGTTTTCTTTTTATTTATATCGCAAACATCTTTACATTTTTACCTTTACCTAACTTTACTCCAGGTTTTCCTCCTTTCTATATAGTCATACTTACTCCAGTGTTTTTCTGTCTGCCTTCTTTTTTTTTTTCTCCAGGCCTTTTTCAATGACAAGTACATCCAGGAGCATCCAGAGGACCTTGAAAAGATAGAGAAACTAAAGGACCTCATCGCCTGGCAGGTAAGACCATAGCACTGAAGAGCCATGGGACACGTAGGTGAAAATGGCAAAGCATCATAAGGGTCCAGGATTCAGGGAACAGTGCTTTTGCCAGTTTGTTTGAAATTATTTACTTTAAACGATGTTACATTCTTTGCACTCTTTTTCCATAGCACAAGTAAAGAGCATAGGAAGACATGGCCGACAGGCAGTCAAAATGCTGAGTATGGATTAAATGGTGTGAAGGAGCTTGGGAGGCATGAAAATGTGCATTCATCCCACTCAGTCTTTTAACATCATTGGCACTGGTTTGCATTCATTTGCTTTGGGCAAGTCACTATGGTTAAAATTATTAGAGAAGTTTATTAATGGAATCAACACCAGAAATGTTCAAACCTTGCACCACCATCTACAGCCTTCCAGACATTACGCTGTGTGATTTTGAAATTTAAAGTAAAATTGCATTTATGTGTGACACTTCATTAAAGTGATTATACATAAAAAATAAAAATGAATCAGTGTGAAACTTACAGCTGAACATACATTATTGTTTGTGCAGTAGCAGTAGTTTTCAGTGCAGTAACTTTTGCAAACAGGGGAAATGTGAGCCTCTGTGAGCATCACTGAGCGAGATGCACATGCAGCAGGCAAGAAATGCACACGAGGACCGCTGGAAAGCAACATCCTGTTTAATAGAGTATAACTCTCTGGATCTGAACTGTGGGTTACTTTAATACTCAAGAAGTTGTGGTTTCCTGCCTTATGGTTCACCCAGGATCTGAACAGATACAAGAAAAGTCTGCTTCGTATTCTTCACTCCAAGGAAAGAGAAAGATCATTTAATTTCCTAAAGTTGTACCTCTCTCAGTTGTTTGTAAAATAGGTCGACTTTGTGCTCCGCATCTTTGGTGGAACTTCGCCGACTCTGAAAAGTAACACTCTTTTGTTTTTGTTGTGCCTTTTGACTTTACATGGTTCAGTGATTCACACAGAAGAATGTATCTTGTATTCGTACCTCGTGTCTGACACTGATGATGCTGCTCACATAATTGTTTTGCTCTATAGCGAAGACTTTTTTTTAAAAAAATACAATTTTCCATGTGTGCCTACTTTACTTAGACATACTTAGACAAGTGGCGCGTACATGGGGATCTGTAGGAAATCGCTGACTGAAGTAGAGGTTGACACAGCAGCGGCAGGTTACCTAAAAATAAGCATGTTGCTGCTTCATCACTCCTGGAACGTTGTGCATATCACAAAGACGTTATACATGACAGGGTTGGAGCAAGCAGCTGGATTTCATCTCTAAGACCTATCAGTTATTTTTATACTTATCATGAAGCAATGGCAGCAAGCAGTAATCTTGGTGTGATTACATTTGTGGCATAGGCTTTTATTTTTTAATTCCAGAGTACTACTCAGATAAGGAGCCATTTCAAAAAGTGTCCTTAAAATCATTGTTTCAAATTATTTCGAGGTTATTTGGTGTAATCATAATGCACACATGCCATAGAGGAAAGCCTATGCCAAACATACCCACAACAAACTTTAGAGCGATCACTAAAGCAGATTTGAATTGGTGTCAGCTGTCTCTTTGCCAGAGACTGCAGGCTTGTTTATCTTGTGTTTTGAATCCATCTAAATGAGACAAATGAAGGCGAGCCGGCTCCAATGAGCAAACTAAACGGGTAGAAATGAGCCGTTGAATCCTGAAATACCCATTGTCCTCATTTAGTAATTAGAGAGAAATGAGCAAGTGGAAATCAGGAAAATAGGTGTTGTAAAAAAACAACAACAACAACTCCCTGGCAAGTACGAAGTAGGGTTTTTTAGAAATGTTTATGTTTATAATTGGCTCTGGAAAGATGCCTAAATTAGTTCCTGAAACGCCTCACTTCTACATCGTTCAGTCTGTTTATGGGGAGCTAAACGATCAGGGGAATTTTCACCAGGGCATCAACATTGTATTCACTAGCATAAAAACATCATCTTTTAATGGCAGGTTTGTTTCCTAATAGGACCCTCTAACAGAAGCCTTTTTCTTTTGGTCGCTTCATCTCACATAAAGCGGAGTCTGCTTATTAGTCTGTCTGACTCGCCAAATGTTGCGTACGTCTCCAAGACCTGCGCGACCTTCACGAAAGGTCTTAATATGTCATCGCAGCTTTAATACCAAGCATCTCGAAGCCAGCGTGGCTGTCCTACCACCGCGGGGTGTGGCTCAGAAGTCTGTTTGTTGTGAATCAGAAAGGCAGTTGAATGACAGGGTTCAGTTAAGAACAGTAGGCTCTGTTTTTTGGGGGGTTTTTTAAACCACAGTGCCATTTCATTTATCATTTTTCAGCTGATAATACTGGCATTTGCCTGTTTATAAATGGGGCTCTAGCGTGATTTCTAATCGCTGCAGCCCACTAAACAAAGTGCAGTGAGAAAGATTGATGTTTAGTTCAAAAATTCTTGTTTTTATGGAAATATGATGGCATAATATGTGAATTCGGGACACAAAAATAAAACCAGAAGCTTTAATGGTTAAGCAGTCATAATGAATGACTAAATGCAGTCTTGTTTGCTTCTTATTAAAAATAAACTGTTATAGGTTCATGATAGTCCTGGTTATTTTGCAACCTTTAAAGCTTCTGTAAATTATCTTTTGTCATAAGGGGGTTACAAAAAAAGGACAGACGTGGCCACAATTGTACATTTGTATTGCCTCAATATTGCTGTATTGTATCGCCTCTATGTAATTTTAGCATAGTGTTCATTGCCAGTAGTTCTACATGACTGGCTGGTAAAGCCAGTGGCATAGGAAGTCAGTTGCTTGTGAGTGCACGGTGATCGTCAGTGTTCTTACGCTCGTGTCTAGTTTCTGTGTTCACAGAACAGCAAAGTCATGCTGTTAGGCTTGAACTGTGCATGTTCTATTTAATAACCACTCATTTTCTTGTACTTGTGACTCCTTTGTGCTCAGTTCGTCTGACCTTCTCTGCAAGCAGTCTGTAGTTTTACACACTGCTGTGTTGGTTTAGATACACTCTTCCACTGTTTTTGCTACCGTCATTTATCAATATCGGGGCAGAAAACTCAAACTACCCACATGTCAATATCCTTCGTGCCATTTTGATTGTGTTCTAATATATTAATGAATGCTATTTTCAAAGCTTGCATGAAAGGGGGCACTGTTAGTGACATGTTATTGTCACTGTGACTTATGATCAACAACAACACTCTTAGCTTTGCCTAGCCTCCCCAACTAGCATGTCATCTCTGACACCTCAGCTTTGCCTCTTTATCCCGTAAAATAACTCAAATGTACCTCTTCCATGAAGTAAACTAGTTTTTACAGTTTGTATTGTCATGACTCTGTAAGATAATGTTTACCGTGGACTTGGTGTTGGCTTTTTATGAATGCAGAACCAAGTCCCCAGTTTCTAATAATGACATTCACCTTAGCATCACGAGAGCTGATATCTCTTACTGATATGCCAAATTGTGAAACTGATAAACAGATATCTCTCTTAGACAGCCGGAGAGGATTAAAAGCATTTTTAAAAAAGTTAAGTTATGTAATTAGACTCGCAAGTTTGTGTGTGTTTGTGTGCGCATATACGCACGTGTGTGTGTTGACAACCTTGAGCCTAAGTGTCTTCCGCAATGAGCTTATCGCTGTGCAGCCACCAAGCAGAAATCTGTTGCCATGCCTCAACTCAGCCGCACTCAATCATCCAAAGGTCTATAAAAAGATGTGGGTATCCTGGGAGACGTGAATCTTGCCTCAGCTTTCACTCTCGCTGTGTTTTTTCATTGCTTTTTCATCTCACAACACTTCGTCCTTCAAAAACTCCTCTCCCCCCTCCTTTCTCTTAACCTTTTTCACCTTCTGCCTCTCTTTTCCTTCCCTTCGCCTTTTCATACCCAGACGCATCTTTTCCTTCTTCCGTGAGATCCCAGTGGTGATGATGCAGGTGCTCACTAACAGGGGGAATGCCTGCATGGTGTCTGTGGCCTCCATTTCATTTATGCTTTCGGGCCAAAGGTTTTGTGATTCTCATATCACAGGATGCTGTTTATTAGCACATCGTATCACATGCCTGAGAACATATAGCTAGGTGGCTAGTATCTTTTAACAGGTGTGTTTCTGCGCTGCTAATCTTCCTTTCTGACAGAAATTCTTATCTTGACATGGGTGTAAATAAAATATAAATGATTTGGGGAGTATTATGAAACATTGCATCACAAAAGTGCATTGGTGTTTTGGACAAGTTGATTGAAGTGGGCTCATGATATGATATGCCCTGGGAGGAAGTTTGTCCTCGGGGAATATAAAGAAGGGTAGGCTAGGGAAGGTCAGGTTAGCACACACACAAACACTTTTCTTTATTATCCCACCTATCCAATATGTCTCACGTCTCACAGATTATTTCTTCCATTTGTTCAGGTGAATTTGTTTCATTGTCTGACTGGGATCAGTAAATGCAGATGTTGAAATTAAATCCCGTTTAATGCAGTTTGTTTTTTTTTAAGCTATTCATCAGAGGGGAATTACAAACACCTTTTTTCAGCTTTAACTGTATTTCTCGTTTATAGAGGTAACGCGGTAAAGTAATATTTTTACAGTTGCTATGGGAGAGAAGGGATCTGCTGTTAACACAGCTGACTATAACATCTTTGCTTTTTTCTGCCAAAGATGGCATGAAACACCTCTGCAAAAAAACCCAGAAAACCCTTAACCTGTGATTTTAACCAGCAGAGAGGAAAATAACACTCAAATGGTCACTCTCCCAAGGGATGGTGCGTCCTCCTCTTACCAGATTTAGTCAGCAGAGCTGTGGCACAGGGGTTTCCTAATTACTAGTTTTCAGCAGTTTCAGTCTCCCCCCTACTCTCGCTCACTGCCTGTCTCTCTCCCTTTTCCTCTACCTGAGCTGCTACTGCTATGTGTTTAGATTTTGTTATTCACCAGCTTCCTACAGAGTGGGAGGCAGCAGTGTTCCTGAAAGGATGCATTATACTGTTTTTTGCAATCAGATATGGAGAAGAAAACATCCAACCAAACAAAGCAGATGCCTGTTTTCATTGCCATGTTTTAATTTATATGTTGCATTGATGTTGGTGGGGTCAGGAAGGCGGCGGTAGTGTCATGGCAACAGCTTTCTGTAACATGTTCCCGCTTCCACCTGGATAAGCTTGCAGTGCATATGCAAAATTACTGATGTACTTTTACTGCTGGTGCTGAATATGCACATCCAAGAGGGCAATGAGCCAAAGGACATGTGCATGAAATTAAGTTTATGAAGTTAATGACAGACGCTAATGCATTCCTCTGAAGGAAGAAGCAGCATGTAGCTGATCTCTCATCTCTGCAGTCCAGGGTGTGTTTGATGAAGTTGTCTCACGCTGCTGTTTTTCTTCCACCAGATTCCGCATCTCGCTGAAGGTGTTCGGATCCATGGAGAGAAGGTCACAGAGGCACTGAGGCCTTTTCATGACCGCATGGAGGCGTGCTTTAAGCAACTGCGGGAGAAGGTGGAGAAACAGTATGGGGTAAAGTCTCTGGTAAGAGCTTTTTCCTGTACTAGAGCTTCTTCTTTTTTTTTCTTTCTTTTCTTTAAACACAGACAGTGCTTTGTAGCTCAGTGTGCTAATTTTAACAGGGACTAATGGGATCTGCAGTTCTTTCTGGTGCTTGGCTAACGATTTCTGTGAGATGGACTTTCTGAAATATTTTATAATATTATTTGTTATTGTTACATCTCTCATACATCCATTATGTAGGATGTTGATCTTCCTTTTTCTGTGGTCAGATTGTAGTTTGTACATTTATTCATGTCTTTAATATTCAAAAG
>NW_005187470.1:2623079-2652819 GCF_000239375.1 Pundamilia nyererei
CTTGTCTTTATTTTTAGTTAGCACAAACACTTCAAGCTGTAAGCTAATGATAGTTATATAAGACCAGATGCTGCTGGTGCAATAAGCTGTATGCTGTATGTCCAATGGATGATGATCTGATTAGTCGACTAATCACAAAAATAATCGGTGACTAGTCGACTATCAAAATAATCGTTTGTGGCAGCCCTAATTAGAATATACCTAATTACGGGTGTATTCCCAGAAAATTTAAAGGCTTTCTTGACCCAGATTAAAGTTGCAAAGAAACAATGTCCATCTTCGAATGACGCTTTCATTTTCATTCAAATTCCAAATTCTGTCTCACAGAGCTGTGTTGGCAAAACATGTCCATAGATGCATAAACGCCTTTCAGAGTGCTCAAAACCATCTTTGTGGAAAGCAGACAAGATGTTTGCATATATTTTTTTCATAATGACACTTTTTTGGTTTGTCATTAAAACAGATACAGGTGTAGGTTGCACACAAACATGGCAACTGAGAAGGACTGACTCTTGTTAGGACTTACAGGATTTTCCTGTGTCATAAAGTGCTTCCAAACTTTTATAATCTGGCGTCTGAACCAGAAAATAGAGCGAAACAATTCGGTGAGATTTCTAAGTCGAGATGCTCGGGCTGACGTGATAAAAATGGCAAATTCACAGTTTAGTTTGCTGTTGTGTGTCACGTGTGTTTTTCTTTTTGCTCAAGTCAGCTGTGAAGTTAGTGTGTGTGTGTGTGTGTGTGTGTGTGCGCGCATGGTGGGGTAGCCTCCATCTCTCTCCTCTTTTACAGATTTAATTGCTGCTTGACCAAGCTTTTCACTCAATCTTGCCTGAGGTAACGGGGCACCTGCCCATTTTTAAAGTAAGAGGGTGGTGACCTTTCAAACAAGAGAAAAGCTATCTCTTTCCAGGGTGTGATAATGAGGTTACCCTATCAGGTGTGTGATGGCCCCTTTCCTTGGCTGAAAAGACTCTTTAAATGCAAAAGGTTCCTTTGTTAGAGCTGCTGTTGCGAGATTTTTCTTTTGTCAGATTTCAGCAGAAATTAATAGTCCTACAAGATTCCTTCTTTTTCTTTTTACCGCTAACCTTGTATGTTCAGATAAGCGGCTCTGTTACGAGCTCTGTACTGGACATCGGTTTAGGATAAAACTGCAAAAGACCTTCAGCTTTACAGTTTTCCTGTCACAAGCCAGCTATATATTGTGGGCGGTTTTATTGGCAGCTGGAGTGTTTTTAATGCTGTGTAAAAAAATTATCACCTTTCTTCCTGGTATGGCGGTGCAGACCATTCGAGTGACTGCAAAATGGTCGAGCTGGCAGTGATTATACTTTTGTATAATCACTGCCAGCTAGTGAAAGAGTGACAAATTAAAGGGGAAAGCCAACATAAAGTGTCTAAATGAAGTGTTGTGCCACCATGTGTCAGCAAAAGGCCTTCGGTGTGCCTCGGGCGTTGATTTCACAATTCTTTGCTGCAGTGATGGAAGCCATTTTTCCCCTCATTTGATGTAATGATGAGCACCACCTGACATCAAAGTCCAAAATCTCTCCCTAGGTGTTAATTTAGGTTGAAATCTAGTGACTATGAAGAAGATTCCTGTCATTTTCTTGCTTAGTATTGATTTGCAGTGACCCTTCCATCTAATGGGAGAAGTGGGTCTAGTGTAGGCCTTCTCCTGCATCTCCTGCTCACTTAGATCATTGCCACTTGTAGTTTTGATGGAAAAAAAATGTGATTCAGGAGCCCCCATGCAGGATTTTTATATATACCACAGAGGATGATTTCATGGTAATTGCTCCTCTGTACCATGCCATATATTTGTTCTTTCTCTACTCTTTTAATCTGGGATTTCCTGTAATTTGTCACCCACTGCTACCTTATTCACCGAGCACTTTCTAAGTAACTACAAAGCAATCGGTAACATTTAAACTAAATAATTTTCTGTTTTTTATTTGTTTGTTTGTTTTCTTCTCTGCTGCCAGCCTCCAGCAGATGAACGGCGGGGATCTCGTCCTCCCTCCATGGTGAGGTCCTTCACCATGCCCTCCTCCCAAAGGCCACTGTCAGTAGCTTCAGTCACCTCCATCTCCTCTGACAACGCACCCTCCAGGCCCGGCTCAGATGGGTAACACCATGCTTCACTCTTCTTTGGGGCATAAATTATGTCATCTCTAGCATTCGTTCTCTTTTTTTTGTTCTTGCAGGAATCAATGTTGTTTTTTGGGGGGGGAGAAAAATCGTGTCATTTATACACAGAGGTGCCACTTTGATTTCTTATCTAAGAGAATTTCAGAGAAAGTGCTTGAAAAATGCATCTGCTTTCTTTCTTCCAGTTCACATGCAGGTTGAAACTTTAACAACTTCACATTGAAATTGTGACTGAAGTATTCTTTGCGCTATTAGCTCTGTTTGTTATTTAATCAGAATGTACATAAAACACATGCATGCAGCAGATTTGTGTAGATCTTTGAAACTGATTACTATTGATAAAGGAATATTCCCACATGTTCTCTGGCATGAGTCGGGATATACAAATTAATACATTTTGTTTGAGTTGATGTATTGTTTTTATTCTTATTCTTATTATTCTTATTCAGTTTTGCGCTGGAGCCTCTTCTACCAAAGAAGCTGCACACCAAGTCTCAGGACAAACTGGACCGTGATGAACCCGAGAAGGACCGCAAAGAGAAGAAGAAGGAGAAGAGGAACAGTAAGCACCAGGAGGTCTTTGACAAAGAGATGAAAACAGCGGACATCTCTCTGCAGCCAGCTGAAGCTGTCATACTGTCAGAGACGGTACGTTTTTACGTCTTCTGTTTGGGTCGGTCATTCTCATAACTCTGCTGGCTTGTGTCAAACATTTGGACTCTGGGATAGATTGGAGTTTGAGGTCAGAGGTTACTGTGACCACACAAGGCATGATAAATTAAGAATTTATATGCTAATTATGACCCAATAAGACATAAATGTCAAATAGAATGAAATGGGAAGTGATGAAGTTTGAATATCCAAAAGGCCGAGGGTCAACTTCACTGCGACATCATAATGTGCTCCCAAAACACTTTTCTTGTTGTTATTCAGCTACTTCATAAATCAGGAACAGAAGGAGAAATTCTAACTGTATTTATAATTTGATCAGATACTCATTTGGTGACACTAATTTTAGGCGCCCAAATAGAAAGTGTCTCTTTTCTAGCTGTCACCTGACATAGATCCGGGTGAGAACAGATTTCTAAAACGATGACGGTCTTTAACCTGCTAGCTCACTAGTAGGAAGACCAAATGATGTTTTTGCACCAGTGTGCTAAAAAAGGTAGCTAACAGCCCAGTGCAATCACCAAAAGAAAATGGATGTGATGCGAGCTGTGGATACTCTCCAGGCACCTCGCTTGCCTAGACCGCAGAGTATTTCAAGTGGTGTGATCACTGTGGACTGCTTCCTGCTGGGTGAAAACAGACAGCTGTAGAAAACATCCCAACTTGTTTCCCCCAAAGTTCACACGGGAAAACAGGCATGTAAGTGCAATTTCACCGATTGGAGGAGACGTGCAACTGCAAGGTGAAAACTGTGGTTTCAAATTATTTTCGTTTGTTTTTATCAACCTTCCTTATACTCTTTTAAACCTTCTAAGAGAAAAGTATTAAAGGCAAAAAAATCCAGAAAAGTTTGGCAAGTAAACACGTGATCACCTAATGCAATCATAACCCGTCTTTTTCCACTTGCACATAAAACATTGTGCAATATATGTCGCACGGCAAACATCAGTGGGCCATAGAATAGAGAAATATCCCTGCTGTGTCTTTTGGTGTTACTGTGAAGGGGTTTGTTTTTTCTTTGTCTTCCCTCTCATGTAGAGTAAGAGAAGCTACAAACAAGAGTATTTCAGTTATGTTTTGTTCTCTTCAAATCTTTGACTTGGTCTTTATTTTCTTGCCTTTTCCTCTCTCCATGATGTAGCTCACAATTCTGCTTCTCAACTGTTCCCTCAGTTCTCTTTTTACTCTTCATATCTTCATCTCTCCTCTCTCTTTCTCTGTTGTGTTCATGTCCCTCTTCACCACCGCTGTGTCCATTACAGCCGAGTGGTATCACTGTGTTCTCATTGCCCAGTGGGAATGCTCCCTGGCTAACGGCAGTAAGATAAGGGCAGGAATGGAATCCAAAAGAAGCCCCTGGCAACGGTGGAGCCGTCTGGCTCATGATACGAGCGTCATGCCCCCGGGGTCAAGGGTAGAGAACCTATTGGTCTCCGGTGATTACCACATACTAGGATGTAGTAGCTCGGTGTGAAAGTATAATCTGGAATCAAGAAATTGCTTTTTTCACCCACAATGTGAATTTCATCTTCAGCATTCAAGAGAAAATTAAATCCCTGAATAAAGTGTGTTACTTTTAGTGTCTCCCTTGTGGCTGACTGTTTCAGTTGGCCAATTACAAAGTTGTTTGTTAATGTAGACTACAGAGTGGAATAGCCCTCAGGATACAGCTTTTCATATTCAAATTCCTGCTTTACCAAAGTGGAGAAAACACAGTCTTGCATGCAAACAATTATTTGTAGCCACAAATAAGTTCCTGCAGTCCAACAAGAACATTTATCTGAATGGTTTTTGCTTTCCTTCACAAATAGCCCGTTCAATATGGCTGTATATACACACATGTGAAAATAAAATGTTCCCCTTTAAGTGATCTTTTATTGGCTCCCTATGATATTTAATCAAAAGTCTCTTGTCAGTAAATTTTATTCTCAGTTCTATTTTATTGACTTCTGTAACTTTCGTTGTTTACTTTGAGCCCGCTGTAATATCACACTGATATCTTGTTTTCTTTATGTCTGATCACACAGATAAGCCCTCTGCGGCCCCAGAGACCAAGAAGCCAAGTCCTTAATCAAATTGTTGGAGACCGCCGTCTTTCTGTGTCACCTGGACCCCCTACTTCTTCCTCCAGCTCCTCTTCACAGTGCCCCCCACCCATTACACCAAGGAGCAAAGTTTCCTACAACCTGCATGCCATTTCCAGTAAGACATCGTACTTTGCTGCCATTCAGCATTATTTTTGTTTCTGTTTTTTTACCGTGACACGTTGTAACTGCAGTATTTTAGGGGTTTCTGTGTGTATATTCGCACACCAAGTAGTTTCACGGTAACATTACCATTATCATTTTCTGTCCATACAGCAAATCTAAGGCTGACACTTGTCTTTATCTTGATGACAGACGCTTGTCTTTATATACACACATATATATATATATATATATATATATATATACATACATACATACATGTTTCATAGGACTCCATACCTGCTGCAGAGCCAGAAAGTCCATTATTCAGTAGAGGTATACTGTTCTGTACTGTAAATTCCCCTCAAATGTGCGAAGTAATGACAGTCTCCGAAATTTAAGTCCCCTTTCTTCTAGTTTCTTTGAAAAAAAAAAATTTATTAGTCTCAATCAACATAAATTTCTCAGAAATGGACCCTTTTTGAACTCTTCTGGGTACCAGCCCTGCTGTGTAAGATACTCTAATGTAGTTCAATGACGAATGTGAGCTGATGAGTGCCCTCTTGCACAGGTCTGGAGCTGAACGGGATGGGATGCTCTGACAAAGGTGAAACCCCTCCTCCGCTGCCTTTGAAAAGCAACACAGCTGATTACGGCAACCTGCTAGATAATCAAGACTTGACGAGTCCCTCGACACCTCCACCACCCCCTCCACATCAAAGAGTAGGTGTTTTAATTAGAGCTGAGAGCAGCTCCTTAATGATGCATGGCACTTGTAATGAAACAAGCGACCGCTACACGCACTTGACATTTGGGTCAGCCTCCTCCACTATCCCCTGCTCGTGTACTTCCTGTGCTGACGTGTGCGAGTTCGTGCATGTGTGTTTTTTGTTTACATTTGGGCTCGTTGTGGATTTGTCCGTCATTTTTAGAATGTGTGTCACAGAAGAGTGTAGGCATCAGTCAGTTAGCAGCAAGAGCCCACACCCACCTGTCCACCCAGTGTTATTTATACTCATTGCCCCTGGTGCTCAGACGTGATTGATTGGATGATTACTTTACCTCTCACATCCATCAGAAGCCCTCGTGTTGTTAATCAGCGGCTCATCTCTCCACGCTCGGCGACTTCTACTCTAGCCAGCTTCACCACTCTGTTAACTAATCTTATTTATCCACTGTCACGGCCGAAGGACAGGTAGTAAAACAGAGCCACATGCACAC
Organism: Pundamilia nyererei; assembly: GCF_000239375.1. Lineage (NCBI taxonomy): Eukaryota > Metazoa > Chordata > Actinopteri > Cichliformes > Cichlidae > Pundamilia > Pundamilia nyererei. Next base: position 2,629,310 of record NW_005187470.1, read on the forward strand.
CGTGTGGCAGCAAGCTGACAGTAATGTAGTGAGCGCAGATGTCCTGAGACTGAGTGACAGCCATTCTTCATTTACAGTTTTGATGGAGGCAGAGGTGAGGTCACTGACTTGCATTACTCCTTGTCTGTACTCTCTGCTGGGAACTCAGGTGTTTGAGGAGGAGAATTCAGGTGGAGAGACAGGCTTAAACAGCTGAGACATTTTCCATCTGGATTAAATAAGACTTGTAATCACCTTTCACTTATCTCAACACACCAGAAGATCTCTAGCCACTAATCTTTATTCGTAACACCTCCCCGTTTAATTCTTTTTGTTTTAAAATTTTATCCATTTTTTCTGTCAAATTGTTCAAAAGTTTTTCAAATTAATTAATAATACAAAAATTCTAAGTATTAACAATTTTAAAAATTCCAAGATCATAAGGACACCCATCTGTTAAGAACATTGAAATTGTTCAACAAGGTTGGAAGCAATGTGTCCCCAACCCTGGTCCAGAAAATTGTGCTAAGATGTTGCATTTATCCAGGAATCACCTCCATCTTGAAGAATTCGTCAGACTATTTCAGGGTCTAAACTTCAGCAAAGTCTTGATATAATGCTAGCCTCAGAGGCTACTAATCCAATGCTGAAGCCCATAAACCTCAAGGTACATTTTGCATTTACAAAGCAGCAGTTGGAAAAGGGAGAAACTTTGTAGTCATGCAGTTTGTGCTCTGATAAAAAAAAAGACTTGCACACAGGGACAAAGTGAAATGTGGTGAGCCCTTTGGCAGGAAAACAAGTTTCAGTTTCCTTCACAAAGCATATAAACAGGAGTCTGAATAATTGTGTGCTTAACTGTTATCATTGGTTATCATTATATAGTAGTTTTATCACTTGATGCAATCAGGGTGGAGGATTGAGTTGGTGAAATAATGTGTGTTGTAAAAGAAGGTGAGAAATCTTTGCTCTGTAAACTCTATCTTACTTCTTCAGTCATTTGTAGAGCCATGCAGGCTGTAAGATAAGGTATGACCTGTTTTAATAAATCAAAGCCTTGTGTTTAATAAATTATTTAAGATGATCCAAGTATTAACCTCTTGTAAAAGAAAAAATAATATGGGAGCAATAGAACATGCTAATCTTGCGCTTTAAATCCAAAACTATTTTGTAAAAACAAGGTTTCACGTTCCCGTTTTGTCTGTTCGCAGCAATTTCCGCCACCTCTTCCGAGCAAGACTCCTCCTCCACCTCCTCCCAAGACCACCAGGAAACAGGCCTCCATCGATTCAGGAATTGTGCAGTAAACAAAGAAACTTGACAGTAGGACCAAACAACACACTGACAACGCAACAAAAACAACATCAACAGTAACCCCAGAAAAGTGGTTGTTTTTACCCACACATTCCTCGCTTCCCTGTCCCAGCTTGACAAGATGAATACCTCACCGCAGCCCGCCCCCTCGTACCATCTTTTCTTTTCCTTTCTTTTTTTTATGTTATGTTTTTTTTGCCTGCTGTTTGACGATGATGCAGTCTGCAGCTGGGAGCATGTTGCACAGAAGCATTCACTGAATTTGCAGATGCTGTCTAGGACCGACACAATGCCGCATCGAAATTTTATTGTGACATTGTGCTGAGACAGACGAGCTTGGACCAACGGCTTTCCAGTACTGACCCACTCTCAAATATATGAGAGCAAATGGCTCATTAAAGCATTATTTCCCTCTTTACTCATATTCCCACTGTGTACAGAGGTTTGTATATAGGACTATTTTATTTCAGGTTTTTTGTATGTGACTTGATTATGATTTTTTGTATTAACGTGTCATTAGATTAAGTGGCATTTATATGAACAAAAAAGGGCTTGTAGGTTTTGAATTGACTGGGGCTTTACAAAGTTGGTATGTGGAAAAAAAAAAGATGGATTTTATTGGTAAAATTTTGGAGTGCACATACAACTAACTCCTACCACGTTATCATTGTTCAGATCTTGTCCTTGATTGCTGTAACCTTGGATTTCAGTAATAATGACTGTTCCCAATTCACTACTGACATGACTTCTGAATAAACTTTCAAATGTATGTATTTTTAAAAGATGATGTCTCCCTCATTATTTCTGCGCGTGGCGAGAGGTGCTGAAAATAGACGCGAGTGTTTGCACATTTCAGAAATCCTGAACAAATTGGCAATCTGTATGTTTCCTCACTTCAGCTGAGCACTAAGTAACGAAGCTTTCTGCTTCTCCTGCTTAATTGACAGCCGTCGCCGCAGCCACTTCTTTATCAGCGCACAGGAGTGGTGTGTTATCGGGAAATGCCGCTTACATGTACTCAAATGCATTTTCATTTGCATAATTTGTCCTCTCGCTAAACGATCGTTTCTCTTTTCGAAGCCAAATGTGTGAATGTGACCCGTGTTTGAAAGTGGCGACGCGTCAATAAGCCAGCAAACAACAGCTGCCAGCTTTGTCCTGCCTCGTACGATCTTGAATTCTCGTTTTATGGGAGCTGCTGAAGGGCACACCGAGATTTTCATTTTTTCTTTCTTTCTTTTTTAGTCTGGGTGGTTTCCACGCTTCTCGAGTATAATGACGTGTCATCTAAATAAGTGGCTATCCTTGAAACTTCCTGGGATTTCTGTCCTGGACAGATTTAATATATTGTGACTCCAGATTAATAGTTGGAGTGGAAAGTCGGTGTATAATTATTACTTGGAGAGCAGCTTTAAATTACATTGCACTTTAATTACATTAATAATATGCATTGTTCTGGGTGTTGGTGCAATAGCTTAATATAAAGCCTTGTGGCAGCATGCCCAGATTTAAGGAAATAACTGTTGTTATAATGTTCTTTACCAAATGTTATAGAGTGCTGTTTTAATCAACAAATTACAGACTGGAAGGTCATATTGTGACAATTTTATTAATCATTTTAATAACCTAGACATTGATAATTACTGTTGTTTTCCTGTTTCCTTAACAATGAAATAAGTTTTACTAATTAGTTAATAGTTACTGAATTTTAAAAAACAGTCGTGTTTGTTGTAAAGTGCAAAAATTCGCCGGGAGCCCCTCCAACCAGTTTTCATCCTTATTATGTTATAAATAATATGACGCCAACAATATTAATATCTTTCAGCCTGTTAGCTACACTAACAAGTCCACTGCTGGTGTCCTGAGACTGACTCCCAGCAGTGCAAAATCAACTCAGTCATGTTAAGTCTGATTCAGAGTTTCCATTTACACCAAAATGTTTATTACAAGACAAAAGTAATATTAGGCAATCACTTATTAGTTACACCTTGCTAGTACAAGGTTGGACCATCTTTGTGTTTTTCTTTTCTCCCATGATTTTTCATTGCATACATTCAACAAGGTGCTGGAAACATTCCTCAGAGATTTTGGTTCATAACAACATGAAAGCATCACAGGGTTGCTGCAGATTTGTCAGCTGCACATCTATGATGTGAATTTCCCATTCCCAAAATGCGCTTATGGATCTTCTTCCAATAGAGCACCTTTGAGATATATTCTATTGCATCCCATTTAAGGGCAGTTACCTCATTGTCATGTTCAAGAAACCAGCCAATTACAGCACCAACACCATTACACGGCCAGCAGGAGCCTGAACTGTTGGACCCATGTTTTCATGTTACACCAAATTCTTACCGTCCAATCTGAATGTCGCAGCATAAACCAAGACTCATCAGAGCAGGAAACATTTCTCTAATTTTTTTATTGTCCGTTTTTTGGTGAGCCTGAGTAAATTGTAGCATCAGTTTCTGGTTTCCTGCTCTTTTGCATATCTTGGCTGTAACAAGTGGGGTTTTTTTAACAGTTACTGTTGCCTTCCTATCAGCTCAAATCAGCCAGCCCTTTCTCCTTTGACATCAACAAGGCATTTTTACCCAGAGAACTGCCACTCGCTGGGCATTTTCTCTTTTTCTGACCATTCTCTGTAAACCCTAGAGATGATTGTGTGGGAAAATCCCAGTAGGTCAGCGGTTTCTGAAATACTCAGACCAGCCTGTCTGACACCAACAACCACACAATGTTCAAAGTCGCTTAAATCACTTTTCTTCCCTTTTTGATGCTCAGTCTGAACTTCTGAATTTCTATAAGCCTGAATGCACTCTGTTCCTGCCACATAATTGGCTGATGAGATATTTGCATTTAGAAATAGCATTTAAACAAATGTAGCACCTGAGTCTACAGTGTATAAGTAGTACTAGAAATCTAATGGCTTTCACTACATTAGCTTTCATTCCACAGTAAGTCGACATTCACCCAGCGCATTCAGTCTTGTAATTTTTTTTATTAACGGTGAACCTTTTTTTTTCTTTTCCGGCTCTCATTTTGCTCCGGTGGCTCACAGATGCTGTAAAGTTGTGTTGTTGCACCTTAATTCTCACATTTGGTGAGAACATTCACAGACCCTGTTGTCTGCACGTTAAAATGAGCTTGTGGGACCTTTTTGAAGTGCTTGCCCCAGGTGGCTCATATTCCTCTGCTTTCCTATTCTGCTGACACTTTGTGAGTGGGCGTGTGCCTGAGGAGAAATACTGCATCTGTTGTTTGAAGGTGTTTTTATCTTCAGAAAGTTGGGGATTACAAAGCCTGTCCTAATTAGGAACACTGAATGACATCTTTTCCCTCAGAGTTTTTTCTGGGAAAAATAGTCATGAGACCACTTGTAGAACTGTAGCTCATGGGTGGTGTTAACATATTTTGTCAGACTATGAAATGTCTTATTAATGTGTTGGTAATTCACCCACGATCAGTTGCTTTTAAATGCTTTAGCAATAAACATATTAAGTATGAATCCCTCTACAGAGTCAGTGTCCTAATGGGTTAGAAATAAGTTGAATATTCATATTTACATAATTCTTCACTCACACAAACTCCCCCAATCTTCATATTTGCACATAATTGACCAGTAAAATCATTTTGACTTTAACACACATGTATGTTACCATTTCTGGATTTAAGGTTTGCTGCAAGGTATGTGAACTATATGACCTTCATTTGGAAGTAGTAGCTGTCAGGATGATAAATTGTTCTACAATGACAGAAAGAAATGGAAAGTAATATTCAATAAAAATGCAGGCTTTAGTGTGATAGCAATCATATCATCTTTCATTGTTTCACCTCTTTTGTCATTATTTCTTCCATTTCCTCTAAAGAGCACACTTTACATTCTTTCTTTAAGAAGCATTACCCTCATACTTTTCTTCCCATTGTGACTTATGGTTTCACTAGTTGCAATCAGAGAAAAGGTACAAGAACATTTCAATTCCATACATGGCTAAAGGAATGTATAGGGAGACCTAGCAGGTCATTGCCTACAAGAAAGTAAGGAGTGCAATAGTGTTGGCCACTAAACTCCTAAAGGAAATAAATGAATCTGCAACTAAATGATAATCTGAATGTCAAACTGTTAAAATTATTGTCTAATTTGATTCCATATACAACTAAAGGGGTGTATAGGGAGACTTAAAACCATCCGATCGATCGCTGCAAGCCAACGTGTAGTGCGCTTGAGTGTTGGCCACAGAGCTGTTAAATGACACAAAGGCAGTCAATAAGAACATTAACAATAGCTCAGTTCGAGTAGCCTGAAAATGAAGCCGCTAATTGCAATTCAGCCAGCATTTATTATTTACACCTATCCTCCATCTACTGCGACCTAAAACAGTCTCCTGTGAAAGACTTACATAACCGTCCTTTCCTGGCTCAGTTTCAATGTGACACACCTACCGTACACGTATGAGCAATAAGTGCGGGTGCGTTCATTTGTTAAATAAAGATTGCAGCTGACATCCAAGTGACGTGTGATTTTAGGTTGAATAGCAACAGCTAAACTTGAAAATTCCATCAGCTAAGAGAAAAAAAAAAATAGGAAAGTTGCAATTAGAGAAATGGTGCAGTGAAGTAACTGATTAAAAACAACTGCACAGCCTGAAGTCAGACTTCAGGTTGAACCAGTGTCTTCAGAAAGAGCAGGTGGTACTATAGATGCATTCACATAAAAAGCATAGCATCGCTGCTAGAGTGTATCAAAAACCTAAAAATCCTGTTTATTAAAAGTATTTTTTCTCAAGCTCCATCAGTTTGGATAGGGAACATCAGTGCACAGCTGTTTTCAGATCTCTGTAAAGAGTCGGTCAGGTTCAAGGCTCTGGCTTGGCCACTTAAGGACATTTACAGAGTGATCCCAAAGTCATTTGTTTGTTGTGGCTTGACTACCTTTTTACATGCTTTGTCCGGTTGGGAGATAAACCTTTGTCCTCTTGTTCGAGATCCAGTGTGCTCTGGAGCAATTTAGCATACTGCTGCATTCATCTTTTCCTGGACCTTGACTAGTTTTCTGGTTTCTGCTGCTGAAGAAACATCCCCACAGCATGATGTTACCGCCACCATGCTTCACTGTTACTATGGTATCCGTCTAATGATGAGTGATGCCTGGTTTTCTTTAGACTTTAATACTTGTTTCATCTGACCAGAGAATTTTGGTGCTCATGGTCTGAGAGTTCTTTAGGTCCCTTTTAGCATACTCCAGGCAGGCTGCCATGTGTCTTTACTGAGGAGTGGCTTGTGTCTGACCATACAGGCCCGATCGGTGGAATGCAGTAGAAATGATTGTCCTTCTGGAAGGCTCTCTTCTCTCCAAAAAGCAATGCTGAAACTCAGTGAGAGTGACCATCAGTTTTTGATCACCTCACTGACTGAGGCCCTTTTACCCATAATCACTCAGACTGGTTTGGCAGCCAGCTCTAGGAAGAGTTCTTGTGGTTCCAAACTTCCATTTACAGATGAGGTGGCCCGCTGTGCTCACTGGGACTGAAGGTTCCAACGACGCAGGAATAAATCTGTACCTTTCTCCAGATCTGTGCTTTGACACGATCCTCTCTTGGAGGTCTACAGATAAGTCCTTGGACTTCATGGCTTAGTTCGTGCTCTGACATGCAGCGTCATATACAGGACCTTATACAGACATGGACAGATGATCCATGGAGAAAAGATGCACCTGAGCTCAATTTTAAGTGTCTTGGCAAAAGTTGTGAATACCCATGTCTATGTAATATTTTTGTTTGTTTGTTTTTGAATACATTTCACATAATTAATTAATAAAACTCGTGTAAAAAATAATGTAAAAATGTAGTTGAATCATTTTTCTTGATAAGAATGTTTAAAGTATTGCTGCGTCCACGTGTAAAATTCATGACTGTGCCTCTGCTGCAATCGTTTGATTATCTATTTTTTTGCCTGATATAGATAACATTTTTTCCCCCTGGGATTAAAACAATTTTTGGTTGAGTGTCATCACTTTATTAAATTCACACTGATTCAGAGTTGTAGAACAATAAAACCTGAACAAGTCCAATGAGGGCCTGATACTTCTTTTTTTTAAATAGTCACTCTAACCTGGTTATTGGATTCCAATGATAAATCCATTCACTCCAATCTGTGAGGTGGGAATAAAAAGTTTCATCAGTGATATAATTCACTTATCAAGAATACCCAGTGCACACTCAATATCTAGCCTTGCAATTGAAAAGGGATAAAGGGTGAAGCATTTCAGCAGTGGTAATATTACATAGTTAACTGGCAGCTTTTTCAATAGGCTCTTGGTGATTTGTGCTCTGCCATTATGCTTCACCCTCTCTCTCCTCAAAGCATGGGGAAATGCATCGCTTAATTGAGAGGATTTCCAGAGGCTTTGTTGGGGGAGAACTATGAGCTAGCTCCTCTCCAGGAGCAATGTATTTACAACACACTCTGTCCCCATCTCATTTGTCATTTCAGCCAGGAATAATGTGTATATTTTCCTTCTCTCTTGACACACTGTCATTTGCCAGAAGGCAGCAAGTGTGCATGCTTCCTTCTAAATGTTTCCTTTGCATAATAAAAGACTATTTCCATAAATCAGCAGCCACTGATATATCCAATCACAACTGTCTGCGGTTTACATATGATTATTTTTTTTCCTAAATGCAGCCCCGGTGCAAGTACACTAATGGAAATGGTTAGTGTCTAACTTTTAATAACATAAGCTTTTAGGAAATTAAGTTAAGTTTTTCTTGTCATTTTTTTTAAAAAAAAGGTCAACTTCAGGTATTTTTATTATCTTCCTTATCTGTTACCTTATATGTTACATGAAATATCTTTTGTTTAAATTTTGATGATTATAGCTTATTGCTCATGAAAATACTTAGAGCATCTCCTAAGATCAAAGTATCCAAAAAGGATTTGCAATACAAAAAGCCAAACTTCTGATACTTAACTTTGGGCTCCATTACCAGAAATTACTGCATCATTGCAGCGTGACGTGGAAGCTTGTGGCACTGCTGAAGCATTACTGAAGCCCAGGCTTTCATAGCAGCCTTCAGCTCATTTTTTATTTTTTATGTAGGGTAGCATTTCTGGTCTTCCTCTTTCTTCTTTTTTTTAAAGATAGCTTTCTTTTTTCTCTTCTTTTTTAGTATTTTGCCTTTATTGGATAGTGAAGATGGACAAGAAAGTGGGGAGAGAGAGAAGGGGAAGACATGCGGTATAGGGCTGTGGATCGGACCCAAATCTGGGCTGCTGCTTTCTGACATTTGCTATGTGAACGCCTGCTCACCCAGTGAGCTAAAGAGGCACTCCTCATTTTCCTCTTATTGCCCCAGAGATTCTCTTGGGGGGTTCAGGTCAGGCAAGTTGACCAGCCCATCGAGCACAATAATAACATTGTAAGCAAACCATTTTCTAGCAGCTTTGGCACTGTGAGCAGGTGTTAAGTCCTGTTGGAATAGTAAATTGATATCTCCAAAGAGCTTGTCAGCAGGTGGAAGCATGGAGTGCTTCTGGTAAACACTATGAAGACTTTGGACTTGATGAAACACAGTGGACCAACCATCACCTACACCAGGAGATGACATGGCATGCTAAATCATCACAGGCTGCAGAAACTTCACGCTGGACTTCAAACACCTCCACTTTTCCTTCAGACTCTAGGAACTCAGTTTCAAATGAAATGCAAAAAAACTTACTTTCATCTTAAAAGAGGACTTTGGACTACTGAACAGCAGTCCAGTTTTTTTTCTTCTCAGCCCAGGTAAGATGCTACTGATCTTGCCTCTGGTCAAGGAATGGCTGCATATTAGAAATGTGAACGCTGTAGCTCCTTTCCTGTGTGGTGGCTCTTGCTGCTCTGACACCAGTGTCAGTCCACTTCCTGTGGAACTCCCCCAAGTTCTTGAATCAACTTTGTTTGACAATCCTCTCAAGCTTGCGGTCATCCCACCGCACCCTTCCGTCAGCTTTCCATTAATATGCTCTGCAAAGAGCCAGCCTTTTCAGCAATGACCTTCTTTGGTTTAACCTCCTTTTTGGAGAGCATCAATGATCATCATCAGGTCAACTCTCAACTCAGCAGTCTCCTCCCAGTATAAAAGGAAATGTCGTGAAATCGTTGTAAACGTGTAGACGATTGTCTCTATAACACTAAACCTGAATAGAAGCCCAGTGCCTTCTAGTTTTAAAGCTGCGTGCTGTACCTCCTTGTAAACAAACATGGCACTTCACCAGCAGTCGATAGACGTCGACATGACAGTGCAGTGTTGTATGTAGCTGTCACAGATAGCGTCATGCAAGAACCATAAGGCCGCTTCTATCTCTGCAGAGTTGTCACTGAGCACCTCAGTAAACTGACTGAATGAATTGTGTTCATCGACAGAGCAAATATCACTTGTGTCAGGAGAACAAGTGGTGTGGTGTTGCTGCTCTATTGTAATAGCTTCTCCATTGCACTGGAGAAATGTGAAACTAAGCATCATCACTGAGTCACTGCAACTACTCCCATCAGTATAATGTTTACTGTGGATTAATGAATGGATTAATTTCTTTGAAAACATAATTTAACTGCCTGCCTTCGTAGAATTAACCTACTATTATGTTAATTATATGAAGACAGAGTTTTAGTTGCATGTCTCTGTTACTCTAAATTAGAGCTGCATGAGATAGCTATGGAAACATGAATCAATTAAATCACTAATTAACCTTTGAAGTAAAAACGTGAGACATTTTAATAGAGCCACGCTTTCACATGTAAAAGTTTGCAGTTTGCAATTGAGTGTGTGTGTGTGTGTTTTGAGCTTTTGGACTGCTTATGAGACACAATAAGGTATTTCATCCTCATGGCCAAATTAACCCAATTACCCTCAACGGACTCCTCTACCAGTAAATTTTAAATTCTGTCATTGGATAGCTGATAGAACCAAAATCAGTTTGCAACAATTTTGCTTCTGAGTTAGAGAAGAAAAGCATCTTGAACGTTGCTGTGGACTTGAGGAAACTGATGAGTATTCTTTTTTTTTATTAAACAGAATGAACACACTCCTGTGAGCATGTTTCTGATCTGTGGGCAAACTTTATAAAGTAAACACCTGAACTGGCAGCCATGAGACAAGCCTTTGATTGAACACTTTAATGCTGTTTTTCTGTACTGCCTCCAACTTTACACACTCCAGACAGACACTCCATCACTCTTATCAAAAGCGCTTGTGAGACCAGTCGACAGTGAATATAGAGCACAGGAGAGAACTGATGGCATTTTAAATCTCAGGCTGTAAGTGCAGCTGCTATTTTGTGCTGCATTCAGCACTAAATACAAAATGTACATTCAGTACACACGTTTATTATCTAGATTTGAGGGAGAGAGCCAAGTGGTGCTGATCTATATTAGCTGAGCCTATTATGAAGCACTGGGTTTTCCCAGGCAGTCAGAAGGATGTGTTGCTAGGAAACATACCTAGAGATCGGGGGTGGAGAACTGGTTTGATGAGAAAGCAGAGTTCCCTGCCATTTTCAGCTTCACATGGAAATAACTAAAAAGTGCTACAGACATGTTGTCCCATGACAGAGTATTGAATTGAATCAGTCAATCAAATCTGGGTCATTTGGACTTGTGATCTTGTGTCTATACTTTTGAGGTTATTCACAAGTGTTTCATAAAAATCAAATAGATAAATCTTTTCATGGATTCCAGCTAATATTACTAACAACTGAGATTCTATTGAGAGCTGGGACCTCTCTTCCCTTTTCACTGTTTAATCTGCTTTTCACACATGCCAGTGATTACACCCAACTTTAAAGCATAAACTGTAAATAAAAGATGGACACAGCCGTCATGATTAATTTGTGAAGCCCTAATTTAAAGCTTCAGCTTTAGAATCTTCACTATTACCACGTTTATTTTTTTTTTTGCATCTAAAATTACCATATTATGATGAAAGGGTGGAGTGCTAAGTTATTAGCTAATGCTAGCGTGCTAGTTTAGCAAGGTGCATTAAATGTTAGGGTGCATCACATACAGATGCAGGTGTTTTGGAAAAGCTGCCAGAGCAGTTAACCTCACCCTGAGCCATTCGCTAGGTCTGTGAATCACATTAGCAGAGAGCTGCCATCTGCAGATGCATATTTAGACATCCACCTGTCAGTTAAAGTGATCACCCTTCTTGCATTAAGTGATAATAAAACTTGAACTATTTTGTTTTTATTTATTCCCTGTTATAATTATATTAGTTATAAACAACGAAACCATTTTTTCCTACGAGGCTGTAACTATACTCTTTTTTTTTTTTTTTTTTGGCCATGTTGACACAGGAGTCGATTGGGTTTGGAGCCAGAGAGTCAGAGGTTGCCACTTGCATTCTAACTCACCTGTATCTTTCTGTACCAGAGTTACTTACTCTGAAAAAGCTTTGAGAAATGGTAAATCTAAATTTTGTTAGTAATATTCAAGCAAAAGTAGTTAATAAGAATTGTTGCATGATGGACACAGAATCCCGTGTTGTTTTTTAAGCGCAATTACGTTTGTCTTTCTTGAACTTTCCCATGCAGAATGTGTATTATTGTTGTGTGTACTAATGTACATAATACACAGTGGAAATAAAATTGTCAAACTGTAAATGTCAGAGGGAAAAAAACCATTAAAGTGCATTCAGAGAGTTATGTTCCAAACAGTTTTCATCACTTCCCCAATAAATTCCTGGGTTCTGTGCCATTAAAATCAATACACTAATCAGATTCTGGGGTTTGATGTATGTTGCTTTCCAGAGGGCTGCACAGCATGACTGATGTGGTTTTGGTTTGTTTAGCAATGCTGAACTGTACCATGTTTAAGGTAATGCTGCCCTCATCTGGAGAATACAGTTAGTGCAGCCATCTAAACACTGTTTAGATGAGCAATTACCAAAGTGACATCAACTTAGCCTTGTTTAATATAATGAGGTGATATTAACAGTCTTGACAAGACTAGCAACCGACGTGAAACCGTAGTCGTAGAAACAGTTGGAATCCCTGCTTACAATCACATTTAACAAAATTCTAACTGTGCCTAGTTTAGATATGTTATATGTTTAGATATTTTATAAACCACGCTAGGATACAGTGATTAGAGCATACCTCAGCTGCCTGCAGCTGACAGTGAACCCAGCATAGCTATGATTTTGGCTCTCAGAAACCAGAAAAGTCTGTTCTCTCCAAGGATGTAATCAGTAGTAGAGGCGTAAATCAGAGGTTCAGAGGAGACTGAATCTAAAGGCCCAGCTGGTTGTATTTCTCTCAGTGTGCAATCTTCTAGACTGCCTGCCTAGCTCCTGGAGGCAGACTGTCAGGGCCAAACAGTAAGTGGTCAGAGGGGACTTCGCAGAGATGAACATGTAATTACAAAGAAAACAGATTCTCCCAGTTGGGCCACATAAGGAGAGTGAATATCCTGAGACACTTTCACATTTATGTGCTAACAAGAGCTAATTCGGTGCTATATAAACTAGATAGATGGTACAGTGCAACATTGCTCTTAAAGTTATCCCCTATTAACCCTTTTAAAACCTAGAAGTGAAGTTGAGAAAAAGCACAAACCTCCGCTAGAGATCCTATTATAAATGCTTTTTTGCAGTGGATGTGCCATGTTGAAGAAAAAAGACCACTGAGTGCAGAAGTGAAAGATGCTCTGGTGCCATACTGTTACTCTGTCTGCCAAGTTTGAGATCAGAACACTTAAATTGTATTTAATCTCCTGCACACTGTCAGAGAAAGCTTTGTGCAAAGTATTCAGCAAGAAGGGAAAAAAGGCCTGTTATTTTCGCATTGGCGTGCGGGCTGCACATTAATAGGCACTAAAACCGGCAGTTCTATTGCTAGTTTTGCTTCACTCGTCCACTAGGGGGAGACGCTGAGAAGGACAAGCTCCCGCCTGCACAAAGTCACCTTATTTGCACAGTCAAAATTAATATTTGTATCATATTCTTTTGTGTTTTTAATGGTCTTAAGTGCATCTTTGCCCGGTAACAGTTAGCAGATAACCCCAAAGGCTTTTGTTGCTCCCAGCATGTGTTTAGCTGCAAATGCAGTGGTAAAATGCGCTGAAACAGAGCGAATAGAGAAGAAGCAGAATGTTCCATTCTCCCATCACCTGCAGCGCAGATTTAAAACTGAAGATTGTGTGACTCCGTCTTTCCTCTCTGACCTTTCCATGATTGACACGATCTCCTAGAGAATAGCTCCCATGACCTTACAAAGCTTGAGGAAACAGGCGATGAAGACAGACATGGGCGAGCAAAAGAGCAACCCTTCCACCCCCCAACCTGAAAAAAAGGCCCAGCATTATTATTTTACAACCGAATGGAGGTTGGGGATTAGGGAGGTTAGGTTGTCACGTCGAGCCACACCTGACATCTTCAGTGTTAAGTCATACATGTGGCACTTTAAAAACCCAATTATTCACTTACAGATATTACGTCACGGCGTACCAGAAGGTACTGTAAATTGTAAATACAGATCTTTGCAGAGTTTGCTTGAATTTTTGAGATTGGGATTTCGAGTCAGCAGTAATTAGCTGTACTCGTTAGACACCTAACAGGTTGTGTTGTTTTCATCTGGGGGTTAAATGCCACTCCTCCCCCGTGGAGCCAATTGCTTGCCACTGCTGTAAAGCCTGTGGTCGGGACAACACCTTGGAGCCAAACAATTACATCAAGGTCATGGAGAGGAGGAATGTTCTGCCGATTAGTGCAGGAGTCCGGCAGCAAACTGCGACTAAAGAATTCAGATGAAATAATAATCTAACAATAACAAAAAAAAAATAAAACAAAAAAACGTGTTAGATTCGCTTGAAATTCAAACTTCGGCTGTGTCAGCGAGCTATGAAACAAATCGCAGCTCAAACGTTGAAACTCTTGAGCTACTTTTATCATTTAAAAAAGGCGAACGCGAATTATTGCAGTGAATAGATTTCAGCTATTGGCCTCTTAAGTTCCAGACAGGTTTTAAACACAGTGTTAAGAAATAAATGGTGCAGCACAGATTTGTCTGTCATGGTTGCGCAGTTAGGTTTTGATTTTTAGCACTTAAACTGGAAATAACCTCACATTCTGGACGCCTGTAGTATCGATGCTGTTAAAGTTGTTCCACTTTCCCGTCAGTCGAAACAAGGACCGTTTGCCTGCTGTTGCAGCCCCCCGTCTGGGTCGGTTACACACCACCAGGTGATTTCCCTCCAAGCAAATACACCAAATAAGTTAGTTCTGGACCAGATTTTAGTTTCTGTGTGCTTCCCTCGGTAGAATTATATACCTTTATACTTGTATGTACATGTAAGTGAATGGAATGTGTTTTTTTTCTTATTCCTGTTTTTCTCAAAAGTGCCTATAAAATAATTTTAGTAGAAAAAAGTGACTCCGCCCCCGTAGCCTAATATAGGCAAATTTTGATAATGCAGAATAATTAAATAATGACATGATTAGAAATATAATTGTTCCTAATTCGCAGTGGAGCTATAACCCGTTTTCCTGGGGAGCTTGCAGTGAGTATGCTTTCCACGAGTCACTTGTTGACACAAAACTTGTGGCACTTGTGAAGTGTTTATTGCAAACAAAATTCTTTTTAAGTTTTAAGCACGTGGAACTTCCTTGTTTGAGTCTGACACGGATACCAAGTTTTAAACGAAACTGATTTAAACGAGATACGTTTGTGACCTGCAGTTTTGATCACAATATTAAAGAAAATTCAATAAAAAATATTATTCTAGTAAGGAACAATTATTAACATCGTGCCACAACCGTGCTTTGTATTTCACTTTGGATTATTTGCGAAGGATTCCTTTTGTAACGTCTGTATACACTGTCAGCCAATTTAAGCAGCGGTGCGTAATTACGCGTCGTTATTGAGAAAGTTCGAAACCACTAACGTTCCTTAATGTGGGCATACTTTACAATTAACACGAAGTTCGTCGCTGCATTTAAAAGAAGTATCGATGCTCATTGATAGGGAGATTGGGTGAGTTGGGTGTAGCAAGACAGCGAAGGGGGGTGTGACCAAATCAAAACTTTTCTTCAATGGGCTACCTGTGGAGGACCCGGGCGCTGCGCATAAATACTCCTGCTTCTCCGAATAAGTTCTGTCCTGAGGGAGAGACACAGAGACGAAATTAGGTTTGGGGAATCTGTTTAAGGCGGATTATGAATGCTTTTGGACACCAACCATCTAACCCACAGAGCAGCCCTATTCAGCACCACAGCGCCCAGGAGCTCCTGGACATGGCCGTGTACTGCGACAACTACGGCGTTTACCAGCAGAATCTGCATCACCATCACACTCAGAGGCCGCCTACTCACCCCTCCGGTTACGGCCTCGGAGAGTACTCGTCCCCCTCTACAAACCCATACCTATGGCTAAACGGACCGAGCATCAACTCTTCTCCTTATCTTCAAGGGAACAACGGCACGTCTTATATTCAGTCTGGATACGGGTCTAACCAGAGGCAGTTCTTACCGCCTCCCACCGGGTTTGGTGGAGCAGACCTGGGATGGCTATCCATATCCAGCCAGCAGGAGCTCTTCAAAATGGTTAGACCACCTTATTCTTACTCCGCACTGATAGCGATGGCCATACAAAATGCCCAGGACAAAAAGTTGACTCTCAGTCAGATTTATCAGTATGTGGCCGATAACTTCCCTTTCTACAAGAAGAGCAAAGCTGGGTGGCAGAATTCAATTCGCCACAACTTGTCACTGAACGACTGTTTCAAAAAAGTGGCACGGGACGAGGATGACCCTGGTGAGTTTTTTTTAAAAATAAACCTCTCATAATTTTCTGTGATTATATATCAGAGAATCGTTACTACTTTTGTTTGTAAACTTTATCAAAAGTATTTCTGAAATACCAGAGACGTTTAATTATTGATTTTTATTTATTTATTTATTTTTAGATTTTAATGTGAAAAGTCAAGTGAACTGTTCAGTTGTGAGCAGGAACAAATTTGAATTCAAAGTATTCGCATGTCAGCGTTTTTCATCCCCCCCTTCTTTATTTCTTCTGTTTTTTATACAGGTAAAGGAAACTACTGGACTCTTGACCCAAACTGTGAGAAGATGTTCGACAACGGGAACTTCAGGCGTAAGAGAAAGAGGAGATCAGATTTGAACGGAGCTGACAGCACAGCTCTTCCACTTAAATCTGAAGACGGCGCACACAAGCTCGCCGACACTGCCAGCCTCCTGAGTGCCTCCCCGCCCAGCCTGCACGGCTCTCCGGCCTCCACTGAGCCCAAGTCGTCCCCGTCTCCCTCCGCGGAGCACAGCCCCTGTTTCAGCAGCTTCTCATCCAGCGTGAACTCGATCCTGGCGAGCAGCGGGGGAAGCGACGGCGCCCGGGGCGTAGAGCGTGGAGACTACGGTTCCGGGCACGTCGGGGGACTATCTCAGCCCAGAGAGGGCATGTCTGGACTGGGCTCCTACTCGCCTTCTGTGATCTCTCCTCTGAACTCTGACAACAGCAGAATGAACTATTACACATCAGTGCAGAGCCTCTCCAACCATTTCAGTGTGAATAACCTCATATACAACCGGGAAGGAACAGAGGTGTAGACTGCTCACAGTTCTTATGTAACCACCCGTTAATACTAATTTTCTGGTGTGGTTGGCCACCTTGTAGTATGACTACTGGAACTAAACTGGTGTTTATCACAGTGACTCTCTCAAACTGAGAAAATTTGCCAGTGCATCTTCCCACTGAGATCTGATGGGTAGATTTAAAAAAACAAAACAAAAAACAACACACTGTAGCAGCTGGATTGGACCAGTTAGTCTTTAAAGAAGATGCCTATGTACAGAAATTATTTTCATAAGAAGAACCATGTATGTTAGACTTAATTGTGTTTTATTTAAACTTGTGTCCTCTATGTTTGAATAAAAGTCATTTATTTGAACTCCATATTCAAGGCTTATGTGTCATTTTCCTGTTTTTCCCCTGGAGAGCTGGGTGCACTAGTCAGAAATAGTCAAGGCTTTGACTGTATGAAATTCTATATAATTAATGAGAGTTACTATGTTTTATTCCCCACGTGAATCTGGCAGTACAAAGCATTTTCAGACTTTTTCTGGATTTTTCCTCAAAATAAATACATTTATGTGTTTCCTTGGACACCATGTTGTCTGCTGTAGGGTCATTCATTGATGATGTATCAACATCAGCACATGGGGCCATTATTTATTAGTGTGTGATTCTGTGCTCAGAGCGCCCCTGCTTTGTTTGTAGACGTAAAGTTCAAAGTATTTTGGAGAGCCTGCTTCACTGTTGCTCAGAGTCTCAGTCAGATATATATATATAAATATATTTTAAAAAAGCTTTACAAAACCTCATTAGGTTCTCAAATCCATGAAAGCATAAAGTTGTACAAATATTTGATGGTCTGTCAGGAAATCTGAAGTCAAGTAGCTGTAAGCTGTAAAGTGTGTAAGACAGAGATATTTTCCACTTGTCACTTCCAATAGACCCATTAACAAGTAATCAGACCTTTAGCTTGCTTCCATGAGGTTCAGAAGTTCAGCTTTTTGTCTGGACTGGATTTGACTCAGACTGAGACTGCTTGATTTCAACCTTCATTTTTCTTTTACTGAATATTCCACCTGTCTCCATCTATTCCCAAAGTCTTGTCACGCAAAAGGCCGACTGTCTGTGTGAGGGCTTTTTGTTTGTATTGGAGAGCACTGTTAAGGAGCATCTGGCAAACAACTGACGAGAGAGTTCAGCAGCATGTAATGCGCTTTTGTCGTGCTTGTGACCCAGGGGACACAACAGAAAGGCTGCTATTGGGGGGAAAGGCTATTAAACAACTCATGCGGGGAAAATGTTCAAGTGATTTTACACCCGGCTTCTGTCTTATTTTCAAACAATATGGATACGCACGGAATCAAAGTCTGTAAATAAAAGGAAACACCTCTTAATTGGTTGATAATTGAATTCACCCAGGCGCTCCGTGGTCTGGAATAAAAGAAAAATTAATTGACAAGACTTTTGTGCCCCTTGTTGGAACACAATGGAAGCTGGCAACTCAAGAGGTCCCCTCCTGGGCTCAAATGAAAATATTGCGATCTGAAGATCTGGGAACAAATTATCTCACTCAGGCCACATTTTGCTCCATTATCTGTGGAGCAGGGCCACGGATCAGACAAAGGGGATTTTTGTCATACAGGAGGTTCTCACACTAACACGTTTTCTGTTGAAATCCTCATCACATCTAGTGAATAGAGTATAGAGCCTTTTATATTCTCAGGCCTTTCTGTTCATGGTGTAATTTCTTGATCCCTTAGTTCTGTTCTCAACTTCTTAGACTCAGTAATTCAGTATTATTTAAAATTGTATTAAGATACATTTTTTCCCCCACTAGAGCAACCAATTGATAAATAATGATGTATTATTTTATATTAAGCTACCCTGCAGTATATAAAGTAGTTTAGCATTATTACCCATTAATGCATCATTAGAATAAAATATAATGTTCTGAGTATTTTTGGCAGCTAAACTGCATTTTAACATTTGCATATAAAGTTGTGCACACTTGAGTATTTCTCCATGGTGGTCTGGCTAGCATTAATGCTTTCTCAGAAACTACTATTAAAGCACCACCATATGAGTGTGGATGCAGCAAACTGCAGAGTACATCTCCTTGCTTTCCAAGTTTGCCTCACCTTCCCATTTCTCAGAAAAGTAACGCTCCAGTGCCCCATGCCTGAAGGGCACATTTACCTGGCCCACATGAATATCAGTCAGGCCATGTCTACCTGCTTGAGGGCCCCTTGCTCCAGGAATAAAGACTGAGACTCAGGAGAATGCCTCAGCATAAGGGTGGCCTCAATCCCCATGCCTAGTGGGCTAAATCCATAATGATGGGTTCCATCCTCAAAGGGTCATGTCTCGAAAGGTGAGGGTGGTTCATAATTGAAGGAGTCAGTGTTTCAACATTGGATTATTTTAATTCTCTCTTTCTATATATGGGACTAGATACACTGGGAAACTTTCTTCATTCACTGTGTTTTAGTGAATGGCAATGAATCCAGCTGAAGAGTTACATAAATAAATGCATAAATAAAGATATTCCCCTGTTTTAATTTCATTTAATTTTATTTAATGTAAAAATCACAACAGGAGTGCTGATGTCTGCTGCCTGGGACAGTCAGTGAGGGACATGAAGTAGTGATGTATCATTTCCAGATAACTCCCATCAGCTGTCAACCAAGATCTCGACTGATACACAAAGATAACAAGCTGTACAACCTTTAATCTCCCCATAATCTGCCATTTTTATTTATTTATTTATTTTTCCCATGCCATGTGTTGTAGGCTTACTTCTGTGGTTTAGAGGTTTAGTGTAGCTTTTAGATGTACTTTGTATGGGAAATGATTACTTTGTAAAGCACCGGGAATTTCAAATAAAATCAGAGCCTTTTAATTCTCCACAGCCCATATAACACTACCTAACAGACAAATCTGAGGGGTATAATTTGAAAAGGGAGACTGTGCGTCTGACCTCGGTGAAGAACATGATAGCTCGTCCATGGGGGGGCTAAACAGAGTCTGGGTCTACTTTTAAATTTCACATCTGTTTGTAGCAGTCAGTGGGCATTATAGGGATGATTTCTTATATTACAGCTCAATCTCTTGAGGAAGTTAAATATTTCACTGAACAATATGATGACAGCTTCTGGGGAAGCAACGCTACACCTGTAAAGATAGAGGCAGCTCTCCAGACTTTACTTTAAAAGGACTGTGTGTGCAAGTGATAGCTGAGGAGAATGTCTATCAATTGGCATGACCTGATTTGGTTTCATCATTCCCCGTCTGAGGCCCATAAAAAGACTGATGTTTGAGCCGCTAATAGCATGGGATCCTGGCTCTGGCTGAGCAGCCATATGGATGATTTTATACAGAACAAGAGTCATCTCAGTGCAAATTGTTCAGCTATTGAGAGCACATGGAAAATGTCAAGACAACTATTCTAACCACACTTGATAAAGTATTCATGTAGTTGTTTTTTTTTCATTTCTTTTCTAATTTTGTAAAAAAAAATCTGATTTTAGTATATTATAAGCAGCTGTTAAGTCTTATCAAAGATGGGAAAAAATAGATTTTCTCAACTTGTTTTTGCACCATGTTGATTTGGTATTTTTCTTCACGTGCATGGAGTTTCCTGAGATTATTTTAATCTTGATTTTTCCTCTTTTCTAGCAGTGGAAACTGGCTCATTTGAAAATTAATGGCGAACACAGGAAAGGAAGCCACTTCAGAGCCCCATGAGGCTTTCCAGCTGAGGAACCTGCTGAAAGAGTCAAAGAGATACAAGGATTAACAGACTAGAACGAGTCCCAGTAAATCCACAGCCAGGACCTGTCTTCACATCACTCTGTCTGGAAAACCTATCCCCAAAACAATGTAACCTATCCCCTGCTCACTCTACTGCTGGAATATATTTTGAAAAAGTCTTTGTTCTCGCATTAGGGAACTGTAGGCAGATCATCCTTTATCCGTGACCTTTGTCATAACAAACCATGGCAGTGTTTTTACACACTGCTGGAAATCAAGAAAAGAAAGCTTGCTTCAATCATTTGATGCTTCTAACAAGTTTTACCTCTGTTTCTGGCTCGCTTGAAGCCAACCTTAAGTAATTAAAGAAGAAAATAATTACAAGTATCACAGCGGAATATTTTTTCAGCTATATTTCCTGATTATCTCAGTATACTGAAAGACTTACTCATAAGCCTCTCAGTGAATCTGCAACCATTCATCACTTACATGAAATTCCAAACCGTGACCTTCCGAGAACAATATCCAGGGTTCGTGGAACATCAATTTCTCTGTGCAGTGCAGCAGAGCAAATATCTGAGTAACAGCCAATGTGTAATCATTTTAGCCTGGTTCAGGGACTACTTTCACATGATAAGGGTCCATCTGACCTCGCACAAAAACTTGGAATTGTGATGGCTTGAGCACATGGATGCATTTAAACAAGAAATTAAACAATGTAATATTGTTTTAGGGAAAAATGGCATGTTTTGTGCTTCTGACACTTTGTAGTGATACCACCCGGCTTGCAGCACCTGCATGCTGTCATTACCTGCCCCTTACAGACAGGAAGTGGTGACAGATAACAAAGGAAGTAGCTACCCAGAGGGAATTCATTTAACTTACTCCAGCCTGCACTTTTGGTGGCAAGACGGAAGTCAGGTCATCATTTGGTACTCAGGGGACCCTCAAAATAGCTACCTCTGTTCCACTTGTCAGTCATTGTCAGTAGTTCTAAAGGAAGCCATCTCTCAGTTTGGAAGTCACATCGGATGAAGTTCCCGCTGTTAAAAGACGCAGCCCACCTGGAGTACCTCTGTATTTCGAGACACGTCTTTCCGCAAGACATTTTGTGTTTTTGCGAGTTGTGTTTTGCTGCACGAAAGTTTGCAGAACGCCAGTGAGAATTATTTCGTTTCACCTGCTTCCCATGTTCCTTTCTTCAGCTTCACTGCTGTGTGATGATGGTGCATCTGCCCCGAGGAATTCATCGACTGCTCCCTCCCAGAACAGCTCTCCCCCGGCCCCTAATGAGACCCCCTGCCTCCTGCCTCTATTGTGAGGGATGCATACCAATAGAGAGACAGGAGTGGGGAGATAGACTGAAGCTCGGAGACCTCTGGAGCCTTCCCTGGCCTAAACCATCAAACGCACCCCTCACAGAGACAAATAATGGGTATGATCAACATTTAAAGTTTTCACCATGTAAACGGCAGATGATCTATGGCTGAAGGCTCTAAATGATAGCCTTTCAAAAGAGACAGGCATGCCCCCTTCAAATGCTCCTTTTGTGTTTGCTACTAATCCTAGCCCACACTTCAAGGCCTTGGCTCTCTTCTAAGCCAGCTGCTATCATCTTAAAGGGGAGGGAAAGAAAGGCCCTGCTTTTAAAGTGCTTTAATCAACAAGATGTAATACTTTAATAGGTTGATCACCCCCTTAAGAAGGTAATTACACCTCAATCGCACAGTCAGTGATTCCTATCAACATTTATTGTTTTATTGCTGATGATTCTTGACACACTAAAGTTTTTGTACAGATCAAGGATTGTTTCCTCTTTTAATACTGTAAAATATAAGTGATATGTGGATTTCTATTTGTGTGGGCTCCTCTATTTCTCCTGTTTAGGGGAAATAGAGAGAGACTAATCATATGAAAATCAGCTTGGCTTGTGCAGCAGCAATCCAAGAAGCAGAAAGAAGACACATGTTTGCCAGATAAGTGTTTAAACAAGCATCAGCACACAGCAAGTGCTACGTGTTGACTCTGGTATTGAAGTCTATCAACCCCAAACAGCTTGGGTGTCAACTATAAACACACGACATGCATGCTGCCGGGATAGAGAGTCTTCTCTGCTTCTGCTGCAAAAGCTTCTCAATTAACACGCTAAATTGCCGTCAGTGTGGCACTGCAGCCCATGTTGTGTTTGTATGTAACAAACGAATTGTGTGTGTCTGTGTTATTTGTGTGTGTCTTGCTCCAATGGTGTGTACCTCTAACTCATTTAATACAGTCTCTTCCCTTTTGTCATGCGATGGCATTCCAGCACTGTGACATAATTCAGGATACACACGCACACGCACACCCATGCATGTTTTTATGTGTGTCTGTCCGCTCAACACCGATGCTGACAGCAGAGCCGAGAGGCCAACATCATCCAGAGAAGTGTGTTGACATGCCCCCACTTAACAAAGAGGCCGTTTTTTATTCAGCATGAGAGAAAATGGGTTTTTACAAGCCTGAGATAGTCTGAGGGACACAAAGGAGCAATTAAAACATTGACAGGGTAGGGCTGTATTTAACTAATGACGATGAGAGGTGTGCTGATTATTGTGCCATTTAATGGGCCATTCTCATGCCCTTGGTTTGACTACAGCACATTTATCTTAGGGGAGCCGAACAACAACAAAAAAAACAAGCATTAAAGAAATACTCGCTTTTCTTAGAGACACAGAGGAGAGCTTGGCATAAATTACAAAAATTGCAGTGAATTGTGCTGAGAGTCGGAGTATAATTATACTTTGTGATTTGAAAAAAGCATTTAGTGATTTGTAGGACTTAGATAATCCCACAGTGTCGTTTTCAGTCAGCTGTGTGTGTGTTTTTCTTGCAGTGTTAGTTAATTTTGAGATTTGTGGTCTGTTTGG
>NW_005187470.1:2655506-2664884 GCF_000239375.1 Pundamilia nyererei
CCGGATAAAGCGGATGAAGATGGATGGATGGATGGAAAAAATAATCAAAACAATCAACAAAGGTGTTTCTCATCCGTTAGTTACATTTTGTATTATCCAATAAAACACAGGAAGCAGCTTTTTAAAAATCATTTTTTCTTTTACTGTCTGCCAAAAGTCTCAGTGATACACTTACCAAACTTTCAGTCCTGTTTCTGTCCTTAAGGTTTGTTCATAATGTGATTTATATAAAATTCTATCTTCAAATAAAAGAAAAATAAATCAATACCATTTGAAAATAATTAATAAAATTAAATGTGAGTAACAAAGTGGGGACGTTTCATGGTCATTAGTGATTTTATTATATGTTGTATTATAACCTATAGTGTATGCTTTTAAGGGGGCTCCCCCCCCCACGAATCTCAGTGTGAAGTAGGATTTGAAATTGTCGTTAAAACATTTGGAAAACTGTTAAAAGCCAATGAATAAGTGAATGATTGTGACAACGTAATATTGTTTTCTTTAGGCTTCTTTAATCCAGAAAAATACTAAGTAGTTTTCTTTGGATTTGAAAAAATATGCAGACTATGTGTCTTATGGGCTATTAAAAACTGCTGGACAACATTCATTTTTATGTATTTTAAACTGCCAGTGATCAAATCTTTGACAGGGACATCAAGACTGATGGCCTACTCTCTTAATTAGGTAGGTCAGACCTTAGCCGAATAGCTTTGTTTAGCTGTCAGTGACCCTCCCTGTATAAATTATATAATTATCCCTTTCATTACACTCGGCTTCAAGGCTACCTGGTAGAATTCAAAGGGAGGTGTCACTACATCTTATCATTATGCTAATAGCTCTTGTGTTCAACATTTAAATCACAATGTGTGTGAGTGTATGTGTGTGTAGGTGGCTTGGTGGGGGTGTATCTAGGGGGTGTCTATAAAGGTAGTCTGCCTGTCTGCTGTAGTATCAGTCCCTGTCCCAGTCAGGTAGCTCTCTGTCTGCAGGCTGATGTGCCATGACATGTCTACAGTCCCACAGGGGATTCAAACCAGGAGGTAAGACAAAAGAACAAGTCCCGGAGGGCAAGTTCCCCTCTTCCCCCATCTGCATACTGGTGATCTACTCAGACGCCTCTTTGAGAGTCATTTAAATATGATTAGACATTAATGACCTTCGCAAATGAGCAGTCAGAGGATGCTTTGTTTGGGTATATCTCAGGACTTCTCTGGTGTTGAGGCATGTGTAGCTGGATTTTTAAGGCACCCTTTGGAAAAGGTAGCCCTTGTAGTCCAGCAGTGTCAAAAGTGGATGCATAGCGCTGTGGAAAGACTGTGATTAAGGGAAGGTGACAAGAGGTTAATTTCCGTTCTGTTAAATAAGCCAGGCACACTGCCCTGTGCGTACATGTCAACACTGGGAGCTCATGTGGGTCCAGCACTAATGACAATATTTACAGCTTTGTTCTCTTGTTTTATGGAATGAACACAAAAATGGTGCAAGTTCCACATCTTTAAAAGTCTAAATATATCATAATTGCACATCTTTGTTTTGAATTGATCAGACCCTCTGTGCTATTATTCAGTAACACAGAGTGCCTGCATGGCTACACATAGATGACACATGTTGAACTATGCAGGGGTTGGACTGCTTCTACAATTAGACCAAGCCATCTATCCAATAAATATAATGAGGATGAATCAGAGAGTTGTGATGTTTTTAATGGTCTGTAATGGTATGAGCGCTGACAGCGTAATAGCCCCGGCTCTACTGACTTTTTTCATTACTTGGTGGCAGAGGCCTTGTCCAACCACTATATTTAACCACTGCAGGGGCAATCATCTCAGGCCCATATTACTGGACAGCCTTTAATGAACAGCACAGCCATCGGGCATTTAGGTTTAATGAAAAGAGCCACCTGCTAAAGTGCACAGATAGACCTCAGAGACAGCAGACTGTTTAAAATGATCTTCAGCTGAAGCATGCTGCTCATGGATGTAATAGAAGCAACAATTGCATGTGTTTTTGACTGCAGATGCATGAAAGCCTATGTGTGTGTGTGTGTGTTCCATGAATTGGATTGCTCATTTACTGAGATAACCCCAAAAAGGCTCCAGATATTATGGGCAAAAACTGGTATTTTGAGATAATGTTGATGTTGTAGCAGCATGACACTGCCCTGGTTCTGGTGTGAAAAGCCTGATCGGATGTACGCTGTTGTTTCTGATTAAAAGCCAGCCTCATGCTAGAGCAGGGGAAACTGTCAGTGCAAGAAAAGATATATAGCGCTTACTTGATTACACTACTCTGCCAAAGTCAATATCATATATCTCAAGGCTTTCCAACAGAGCCCATGTGCTCATTCATTCTGCCGTGAAAGGCTGTTAAATAAGTCAGCTATGAACTTATTGAATGAATATCTGGGAAAGAAGATTCTCAGGCTAAATTAAAGCCTGACATTGCTTAACAAGATCTGCGTATGAAGTGATGATTTCAATTTTGAGACAATCTGATTTCCTCTCTCAGGTGTGGATTACATGCATTACACTTTCCTACAACACAGTTAGAGGGAAGAGCACCTGCATGTCAGGATCGACTTTAGTTTACAGTAAACAGCATTGGAGATTCACATAGGGGATGGCTTGAGAAATTTTATATTCTAATAACCTTCCTGGGTGATGGTCACCTCTGCTGCAGTTTAGAATTGAAGTCATTCATAATGTAAAATGTTATGTGCTTGACTTCAACTTGCAAAATGAGTCAATTTCATGCATCTGTTAAAAAACACAAAATAAAGAGATAAGAACAAGAGAAAAAAGGAACTTCGAAAAATGTGACAATCAAAATCAGAACTGCCATGAATAATCAGTTTTTTTCTATAAATTGTCAGAAAAGATTGGAAAACCTGTATATAAGCTATATATTTCACCCAGTGTGTATTTGGCTGTTTATTTTATCACTGTTGGTTCGCACCGTCCTTGTTTTCCTGGTTACACACTCTGGCTTTGTCACAAATCATGACCAGCTCTTTGAGGCAAAGCAGCTCCTGAGCATTTTGAGCTGATTATTTTGACATCTTATGGCAAGTAGAAGCCTCTTCTCAGCGGGTTGTGCTTAATCACAGAGAAGAAGCATTCCTTTGTTAAGTATTTGTGTCATACTTAAAGGATTAGAAAGCCTTTAAAAAAGCACAGGCAATAATGTTTGGAGTCACCTACTAAACTGTTTTTCTGCTCGTGTTATCCAGGTAATGAACTAGAGATTCATCCTGTGGGGCGGGGTATAAAATGAGCAACTTTTTGAGAATACAGCAAGCAAATACTCCCAGATCACAGTATGGGCACTGTTCCAGGAGCTGGCAGGGGTTCTTCTATGGTACAGTATGTGTTACCCACATGATATTTTACCCTCTTTGACAGAATGTACATTTATGCTCCCATATTTCATAGTTTCAGTCGGGGTCATCTTGAATTTCCTCACCTGTATCTCACATTTAAATCTTCACATGTAGGCATGTCTGAGTCGAAACTGGGAAAGGCACGCTGGGATAAATCACTGCAGACATTTCTACCTCAATGGTTCCCATACATCTCCTATTTTATTGTGCTTTAGGATCCTCTGTCTCTATGCTGCTTTGGCATGGAGAGGTTTTTAGTTTCTGTTTAGAGGGAGGAAAGGGGTTGGGGACCTCTGCTGGGCAGGTTGTGTCACTGATTAAAATTAGAGTAACTATAAAGCTGTTGATTTGCCCAGTTGTTTCTCTTTAAATGAGTTTTTAAACCGTAAACAATTTTTCCTGACTATTTTATGCTGTGAACTAAAACTACATTCAGAAAACCGGAATTTAAAAGATTTAATTTTCTTATGCAAATTTGATGGCTTGTACTTCCCAGGAATTGGAATCCGACTGCTAATACGTGATGTTTTCACTGCATTCAAAATTTTCACAGAGCAATATTTTATTTTTCAGGAAAATCTTTTGCAGCCTTTTGTTCACAATGCAAATATGCACTCTGCACACTGACAGGACAACAGCCCCCAAACAGGAGTGAGCACATTAAAAAAAATCATACTATCTGCATGGCTAATTGCCTTTCTGAATCTTTAAACACACAGTGGGATTCTGATAAAACAGATTTCTTAAGAGATCCTGATTAAGAGCTCTCAAAGTGTCAGGCACATTCTCCTGTTTCAGCTCTGAATGACTGAGAGAAGATGGACATCACTTAAGGATCCCCAGGGGAAGAAATTCCTCCAGGACTTAGTTTTTTTCCCTTGCTGTTACTCACAAATGAGTTCCCAAGCCATTTCCATTAAGAGAACCAAGCTTCACAAAATGTATAACCAGCCAAAGGGCAGGGTTTTGTCAGACAAACCTCTGAAGGTGTAATCCAGAGTGTTAAAAGCAGAATGACTGACCTTTCTATTTAGCTATCTGATGTCTATTTTCATCACTTTTATTTATATGTAAGTTTTTAAATAAATTTAGACCCCTAGTGGGGCTTTCTGTCAGATTTTTACACATAAGTACTGGTAGGATGAGCATCCAGGCTGGCTATAAATCACCAGAGGAGAAATGAGTGACGCGTCTTAAATGTTTACATGCAGCCCCCATTCTCCTGCTCAGGATCTGAGAAGCAGGTTGGCAGTGCAGCATTTCCCCCCCTATGCCTTCACAGAGGTTGTGTTACTGCATCCATACATCACCCTGACATGGGTGCACTCATTGAAATGGCCCGGTTAGACCCTGTCTCAGGACGATGACATATTTGCCATTCCAGTCAGTGAGGTGTGATTACATCTTATCACTCTTATGTCACTGGCATATATTCAGCAGCTGAAATAATGTGAGGATATGCTTTTTCTCGTTTATTATGTCTGATATTGTTTGATAGATTTTCTAATTAGTGGTAAGATGCGGACATTAAGGATTCGACATCGATACTCCCTTGACCCTGCATGGGAGTTCCCTCCAACACATCTCCTGCTCCTCCTGGGGGTAATGGAGGGAGGAAGAATGCAGAAGGAGGAAGTAAGTTTCCTCCAGGCAAGATTTGTGGACGGAGAGACTGGCTGAGAGACGGACAGATGACAATGGCAGGGAGGCCAGGGCCTGAGTGTCGCCCCAGGGAGACCTACACATTGCTAGGTGTTGGCTCCGGCTGCTACACTAAGTGCACAGAACAGAGACCTTCACAGCGGATTTGGCAAGGTGATCCCTTCACCCACCCCCATCCATCTCCTGCCAGCCCGCTCCCCTTCTACCTCTTTCCCACTTCACCCCTCTCTGCTCTTCTTCCCTTCGTTGACATCCAACTAGGAGGTGATGAGTTGACACAGAGGGTGAAGAAAGGTCAGGGAGCATTATCTCCACCATTATTACTTTTGGCTGTTTTTTTTTTTTTTAGGGAAAAGCACAAAAAAATCCAGCTTTTATTTAGACTACTTTTAATATATTTTGCGCATGGCTGAGTTTTTCCCTATTTAATCTTTGTGCTTTGTGTGCATGTTCCTGTGCATAATTTTTCATGCCTCGCTTCATGTATGCATGTGGCAACTGATTTTTGAAGCTGACACTGGAATTGTTTCAAAAATCCAATATTCATGTGTCATGACATTAACACACAGAGCAGAACTTTTAGATTTTAGAACCAAGTTACAGATTTCATGTTAAACAATTAATTTGCCATTGCTATCTGGTGGGCAAACCACTGCAAATCACTTCATACCTATTGCATTTTTTTGTTAAAAATACTAACATTGGCCTGGCTGATCAGTCTGGTATTATGTGTAAAAACTGTGCTTCGACATGCTTCGAATAACCTACTTACAGATGAACTTTTTTTGTTTTATTTTTGTTTTGCACGTAGCCACCTCTCTTGATTCTTAACAAAGACTGTATGTTAAAGATGGTGGTTGCAACTGTATAGTAAAGATGGCGGTTTCCAACGTCATTTTGCTTTTTGCTTGATAGCTCAGACAGAGCTGAGAATCAGGGAATGAGTGGGTGAAGGAAAAGCTCAGGTAGAATGGGAAACAGGTTACATACAGCCAATTGCTTCATGCTGTCTATGCTTTGTCTATGTCAGTTGTTTCACATCGAAATATAAGAGTTTATTTATTTCTGGAGAGGCTATAACTTCAAAAAGAATATTAAATTTAGCCCCATTTATCTTTTAGTGGATAAAGGTCATGGCTGTGGTCAGCAGGAGGTCAGTCGGTTATATTGGCTGACAAATTGTTTCATGTACATGCAAACAGCCCTGAGGATTTCTGATCAGTCCAGCGCTCAGACACCATGTCTCCACATCTGACATGGGACATTGTCTCCTGAAGAGAAGCTGCATTGTTTCTTATGCAGAAGTTAGAAATTTAAAAAGCAATATCAAGTTCGACTTGATTCAAAGAACCTCTGTTTCTTAGAAAGACAGACGCGTGATTGCAGCTTTCAAGGCTTTGCATCACAAGTTAAAATGCCACAGCAACTCAGCAGACGAGATGTGGAAAACCTGATGAATAATGGAGTGTGAAAGTATTGAATTGCAGCAACATTCCCAAACATGAACTTCATCGACCGAGGCGCTGTGATAATCTGCAGTGTCTTATGTCATGGTTTAAATCTCTGCTCTTGTTGCTCAAGGTGTTGATGTTAAGCTGAATGACTTGACAGATTAAGTTATACTCCTTGTGACAACATCGCAAAGGCTCTTCCCTCCCCCTACAGTCGGTGCTGTAAATTTCAGGCAGGTGTGGCAATGATTGAAGGCCTTATGACAGACCTTTGCAAATCCTTTAATCCATTCATGAAGCACAATAGGGGGCACTTGATGCACTTTATTCTGGTACTTCTCCCCATCTGGCTTCTGTAAAACACACTCAGAGGCTCTGAGAGCCTTGACAGGAGCCGATCACATGACATTTTGAGTGCTTTGACAGTTCAACATGGATTAAAAAACCCAAATTAAACTATTATTTGGACATAAAAATATAAGAAACAACTTTTTTCCCTGCATGTATTATTTGTTACCTTAAAGCTTACATTGCTTTTGCACATTTTTTTTGGCTAAACTGCACAGATTCTTTGCACAGAAAAGTGTTTCATTCCCAAACCAGGGTAAGAAAATACTGTAAGGCAGGCGAGAATTTATATGTCCTGTCCAAGGGTGCAGACTGCTGGAATCTCTGTAATTTTATGACCATATGGATTGGAGAGCAGCTTGCTATCTGTGACGGAGTGTCAGAATTACAGCTGAGTGTTTATGATCTATGGATTTGTGTCCCACTCCAGTGACTCTTAGGGCCGCTCCTTCACACAGAAGACTTGTAATATCTCACTGAGAAAGAGAATAACCTCAAAAGTGAAAACATGAAGGGAAATGAAAAACTGTTAAAGTCCCACATGTTTTCTGGAACATCACAAGCCTATTCCACATATATAATTGAAGTTATTTACTCTTAAATGTGATTTCATGCAAAAAGTATAACAATTAAAAACTATTCCCATAATCAATTCCCGGTTATTTGGCTACAAATCTGCATCTATGGTAACAAAGGTGTCAAGGGGTTTGTTTCATTCAGTTGATCTAGTTATTGTATGCTGCCCCCTTGAGCTGTGCTTGAGTACCTCACTATCCTGAAAGGTTTTCCTCCTGTGTAAAAAGTGTGATTATGTAGACTTGGTATATTTTGTTTAAAAAATTCAGTGACTTTTGGAAGAGAAGCAATGTGTGCTATATATATAGAAAATTTCTTGACAGATACACAGTACCGTGCAAAAGTCGAGCCACCACTCACCTCTTCACATTTTATTTCCACGGAAACAGACTGTCCTTTAATTTAAAAAATACTTTTTCTTAAAGTCTTTTGGACTTCTTCTTTGGACACTGACTCTTTTTTTTAAAACTCTTTCTTTATTCCTGTTGTTGTACTTGACAATTTTCAGAAAAATGTGTTTTCGTTTGTTATGTCATTGCCAGTGAATGAATCACGAATCATTCAAGGATAAGAAGGAAAAATTAGACACCAAACTCAAGGGATATAAAACATCTTATCAAAGAACCTTCAAAAGAATCTTCAGATACTTTCTTATTAGCAGCCTGTTAAAGAGATCAGTTTTACAGACATAAAAGAGTATTTTTGCACCAACAAGTTGATTCCCAAAGAACTATTAGCCAAAAACTTAACATATCCTGTCACAGTGTGCAGTGTGTCCTTAAAAAAATGAGGAAACTGGACATATGGAGGTAAAAACCTACCTACAGTAGATGAACAGCATCTGAAAGTCCTGCCATGTCCTTTAATGAAAAAAAAAAGCCCTATGAGATTGACTGACTGTTTTTGATGTTAACTG
The DNA here is from genome assembly GCF_000239375.1 of Pundamilia nyererei. Taxonomy (NCBI): domain Eukaryota; kingdom Metazoa; phylum Chordata; class Actinopteri; order Cichliformes; family Cichlidae; genus Pundamilia; species Pundamilia nyererei. The sequence goes on from NW_005187470.1 coordinate 2,663,839, forward strand.
TTTCTGTGTCTGGGTCAAATGGCTCCAATTCAACTGAACCTCGTGTTGTGTCAGTAGGTTAAATGTATCCATCCTTCCTTGAACCAGTGATCGCACCCGCCAATCAAGACCACATTAATCAACCATAGTGTCATGCGGCATGGGGCAGAGAAAGTGCTCAGCCCTGCATCCATCCATCACTCTGGCTGTAACATGTCAACAATTTGCATCTTGTAGGTATAGATACAAATACCATACAGACAAAATGGCAAGTAAGATTCTACACAGAGTGACTAAATCAATTTGTCTCCATCGCTGTTTGGGCGAGACTGAGCCAAAAACCCTTTCTGTCTTTTTCTCATTTTCTCTGTCTGTGCAGGTAAAGTGGAGAATTGGCTTCAGGTGATTTGGGGAAGATCTTATCTTCTGTTAACAGAGGAATGACACCATAATGGAGCAGCAGGGGTGCAATTACCTTTCAGCCCTCCTCCTCCTTCTTCTCTTTTTTCCCGCCACCTTCACCTCAGCCTTCTCTGACAAATTAAGATTAATGATGGAGATAAGCAAGAAACCAGCCTGCCTTCCAATATCACACAGTCGAGTTGAGTGTGAGAACACTTTATGATCACAGCAAGACAGACTCAAAGCCATGCGCATCCATTAAAATGTCTTAAAATCCAACTTATGTCCAAATTCATTAAAAAAAACAATTTTGAAATCACATAGAGCTGCTTTTCTGTGTCGACAGAACAAATTCATAAAATACAGTTTATTACAGATCCACCAGCGCTATAAAAGTTCATTACATCATAGAGAAATGCAACAGGGAGGCACACCTTGATAGACACACCTACCTTACTGCCACAGTGGAGGGAAAAAAGTCACGCCACTGTAATCACGACATCAAATAATTGAGTCTTGGCACATGACTCTATTTTTCGGGTTGATAAGCCTTATTATTTTGTTTGTACCACTTGGTTCTTGGCATGTTTCTTCTTCTTCTTCTTCTTCTTCTTCTTCTTCTTCTTCTTCTTCTTCTTCTTCTTCTTCTTCTTCTTCTTCTTCTT
>NW_005187470.1:2664968-2689736 GCF_000239375.1 Pundamilia nyererei
TTTAATCTTAGATGTAGAAAAAAATTCTTGCACAAAATAATGGGTGAATATGACATGTTGTATAAAGCTATTTGAGTTCTTCACTAGAGTAGAAAGCTTTATACTCCTACATGTATTCACCATACTGCTCACTTGCCAGCAATATGTTCCTAAAAGTGGAAGGTGGCCAGGCCTTCCCCCGTTCTACTATGGCCTACCACCGTTTACTCGACATGGCTGAATGTGTGACCCCACTTCCCCGCAGCTGGAGGTGTCTGTTTCACAGTCCTCTGTAATTCAGGACCTTAGTGGATAATGTTTCACAGGTACAAAAGTTTCTGCTTTAATCCTATCACACAGAGTGAGTGGTCAGGGCTTAGGGCTTCTGCCTAATCCCAGGTTTATCCATTCTGGTCAGCTCTGAGACCGAGAGTATGCAGAGAGGAAGAGATTACCGCCCATCACTGATTTTATTCAGTCAGTGTTTGCACAGCAAACGGCAAGAAGAATCCGTTATTAGTAGCTATTCCACACCTCAGTGCACAAAGAGGAAGAGCAGTAATAGTTACAGTTAAACATCTCTCCTATAGCTGCTGTTAAACCAGCTGATGTTCAGAACTGAGGAATTCTACTGTGTATCAACTTGAAATGACTGAAAGTGAAAGTGTGATTGAAGCTGTATATATATTTGCTAACTGAAACTAACTAACTAAATAAATAAATGATCATTTTAGAGATCAAGACAGGTTTATTGCATTCTGTCAGAGTTAAAGTAAAACATAAACTAAAAGGGTCTCTAATGGCTGGCAAATCCGTGCTTTCTTGTGAAGGGCTTGTCATCTTCACAGCAGGCGGTTTTGTGCTGAGACATGCTTTGACGTGGCTTCCTCTGGAGAACACAACCTGTCGCAACTTCACACTGCGTCCTTGTCACAGCTGCAGGTTTAAGTCAGTCTACATCACTCTGCAAGAAGGATATTTGGCAGGAGCTATTTGGTGGCATGTTATAAAACATAAGCTACAATTTGAAAGGTAATGACTGTTTTTTTAGACTAAAAAACTGGCTTTTTTCACCTCAAAAAGCATGGTGAGTTTTCTTGCTCTACTAACAGAATTTCTGTCAGGTCTGATATGTCTCTGAATCGCTGCAGAAAGCATGCAAATGCATGAAATTTAATACATATTCGCGCTGACGACAACAAAGCAAATTGCTGCATCCTTCCACAGGTCCCTTGAAGTGTGAGACTTTAAGGAAGAGTGGTTCTTTTGAAGGCAGGTAGAAGGCGTTGCAGGGCTGAGAGGTGCTGCAAAGGGCATGTCCAAACAGACTTTAGGCCCTGAGTGATGGGACAGGGGAAACGGTAACAGGACACCTCACCCTTGCTCTCATGTCAACACAGCCATGTGAATCACAGCCGTGAGAATGCCCGAAGATCCAGGAGACAATAGGCGCCAACTCTCAGCAAGATCTATCTGTGATCTATGTTTTTACAAAATCTGCAAGCTTTGTAACCATCAATACGTTGGTCAGCATCGGCTGCGATTTTTCCAGCCCTTTGAAATGTTTTAAACAGTTGAGTAATAAATCTTTATCTCTCATCAGGGGTTTCTGTAGTAGGTCTCACGTGGAAAAGGATACAGTTAAGATGCAATGCATCACTGGAGTTTAAAGGGCTCAACTTAAGCACCGCTTCACTGGTGAGCCATGAATTGATGAAGGTAAGAAAGGTAATCCATATGGCTTCTGTAGTAATTCAGAAGGTAAGTAGCTGTGTAGTTACCTGCTGGCAAAGCACATTTACTGGAAAGTAGAATAAATAATTATGTGCGGTGTAAATATATATTCACACTGACTCCAAGTGGAAACAGTAGTTAGATAAATGCAGTTGATTGAAACAGGGAGAACCAAAGGTAATATAGAAACTGACTGAAGAAATAAGTATCACAGAACACATGCTGCTTTTCAGTTATCAAGTTTATTGGCAGGTCTGTGGACCAGAACCAATGAAAAGGTGGGTACCAGTGGTCTACTCCATGTTGGGTAGACTGGGTGTGCCTTAATTCTCCCTTCTAAAGATAAATTCGAGCCTTCAAATGATTGTGCCAGTAATACATAATAGCAAATGAGAGACTTTAACTGAAAACAAATCCCTTTTCTTTTATTCCCGGTTGAAACTGTTGACTTGTTGGCATCTCTTTGCAATTACATAATTTCAGAGATAGAGGGCAGCAGACATCAGTAAAAACCCCCTCAGTGGGTTCATCCATTTTTTTGACTCGCTCTTTAGATTTTTCCAATAAATGTAATCATTTTGCTTGTTCGTAGTGAATCTGTAATGCAGTACCGCAGTAAATGTATAACATTAAATTGCAAAAATTCATTTTTTCAAGTAAAATCAATCCAATCTCATCACTTTATTCATGTTTTCTAATGTTTTATTTTGCAAGCTGATGTTAATGGACACAGAACACAGTAAAATCATTGAGGTTTTGTCTGCCTGACGATCTGTAAAGCATGTTTTGTGATGATTATATTACAATGGTGGTTTTTTTTAAAAGAAAAAACAAACTAAATTGATACATTTAATCCAAAAAGATTACACAAAATTAAAAAACAAACAAACAGAATAAATAGTTATTTTTTAAGAATGGAATTTCATGTCAAAAACATATGAATGAAAATAAATTTACATGGTAATATTTTTACTGTATCAGCAAACACTTTGCACTGTCATACCTTGATATCAAATTTGATCAAAATGCTGAAATTACATAATTGTTGCTCAAAACATGACATTTAAGTGTAAGGTACTTGATCCGACCAGACTATTCCTGATATAGTAAGACTAAATATTATAAATCTATCATACAATGAACAAGGCTTTACCGTGTATCCAGACCTTACTGTGTATAACCACAGTTGGTTATCTTTCATTACAGTAGGTTTCTTGAGAAAGTCTTTAATATATCAGTGGTATTGAAAACTCCATGGTCTCTGTTGCACTAATACATTGTTAAGTCCATGGGTGCATCCTCTGTAGGCTTCTGCTGCTCTTTTTTGCGTGTGTAGGCTGCATGTTCATATGTGTAGATCAAGGCGATGGCAATGAGAGAGAGCACTGTGTAAGGGATGACCAGGTAATATCCTACCTGCATCACTGAAGCCTTTCCCTTCAGGGCTACTGGAACACCCTCAGTATACTTTTCTACAAAGGTTTCTGCCATATTGGTCGCACTGATGTTCACCACAAACAGGATGAGGACTATCACAGACAAGCATGCTGCAGGAGAATAAGTAGCATTAGAAATATCACAAACAAAAGAATAGGACAAAAATCACACCTTATTTTTTCATGGAAATGCCCCAGCACTTCCGCTTGTGCAACTGCAACATGCTTACTGCTATAACATATCAGTCACTTACCACTGAGAGAGCTGCAGATGTAGACTCCAACAGGCCCCATGTAGGTTTCATAAGGATTGCTGACACTATTGTAGAGAGAGATGAGGATGCTGCATGCCGAAAACAGCAGACAGAGGGCAAGAAGGCACAAAACCAGACCGTGTAGGACTACTGAAGCAACTTCTCTTCCTGCCAATGTAGGAATCACTAAACACAGAAACACAGGTTATTATGGTCCTACATTTAATGCTGTACTGAACTTCCATGTTTATTGAGTACAAGAGGCTGGTAAAACTGCCTGAGCAGTTTCATTCTCCTTCACGATGGAAGTTTTGATAGCATTTGTCTTTATTTTGAGATATCTGTCTGGGACTTCTAATCATAACAGCTTGTGTCAGAAGGAAAAACTGTTGACAGTGTGTTCTTTTCATTATGCACACTAAGAGCGACACAGATTCTAGAGTAAGACCAGAAGCTGGTGGTCAAAATTAATCAATATATGAGAGAACTTTGTTGTTTGAGTCTGTTTCTAGTTGGTTGAACTTTTGAAAATTACCTTGGAATCTATCTGTAGCTCCAAACAGGGGGCAGGAGGATCTCTCTAATATTCCATCAAAAAGGGCCAAGGTGATCTCAGCAGATCCATTGTACAAACCAGTAGCCTTTTGTGCGCACTCCATGGTTGTTATAACCCACTTTGTTGACATGCCATATCCAATAAGCCCAACAGATATAGATGTAGCCAAAGCACTGGATATGAAATGCAGAGTCTTCTTTGTGGAAGGCATTATCACTGTATTCCAGTTACACTAGTTAAACACGAATCCCAGAGTTTCTTCTCTAAAGCTCTGGTGAAGCCACAGAATGAGATCAAGGTCCTCTGAGCCTCTAAAGATTCTCTAAGTAATTCTCATTTACCTTCCTTGTTGGAGGGGAATATAGATAGCTGGTCATAAAATGTCATGTTTATGGCTGCGACCTTTGGTTTGAAGGGAAACATGGAGCTGGTTGTCATAGTAGAGACACCTGTTTCACCAACAATAATACTGGTGCCATGCCATTGTCATGTAAAAAAAAAGAAGAAGAAAAGAAGAAATATACAGTTTATTTGTTTTTGAAGTAAATTATTGTAAAGTGCAGATGATGAATCTGAAGATCTGAGCCAAACAAAACCCAACAACTTCAAAACATGTAAAATAAATATGTCAAATCTTTCAAGGATTCTTGATCCTGTAATTCAGGAACTTCACACACCTTCTGCTGGACTTATTAAAAAAGGTTTGCAGCCTTTGGTTTCAAAGTCCTTTCCTTGATATTGCAGGGCAATAAAACTTATTGCAGATGAATTATTTATCTTGCATGAGAAAGAAAATTACTGGAAGAGGGCTGTCACTTAATAACACGCATACGTCATCAATAAAGCACTAAAGCTATCAGGGGAGTGTCACAGATTATAAATCACATTTACACTATATAAAATGTCAAAATTACAGAGAAATCAGATTAGCGTGTTTCACTGTGGATCACATTTCACAGTTTTTTTGCTATTTGCTGCTTTCTGAGAATAGACAGGAAGAGTGTTCTGCTTTTCCAGTATGACTGGAGCTATAAACCTCAGGGCAGGGATACATGCCTCCTGATAAGGACAGATAAGCAGCTACAATGATCGAGAGAATCATTTTTTTCCATTCCCCTAAACCATGACGCATTCAATTCTTTGAACGTGTATTTACTCATATTAACAAAAGACTCTTGTGTCGGTCTATCACCCATTGTTGCAGTTCAAAAAAATGATACATAATTCATTCACTTTATTTAAATCACAAATCCCCCTCGTTTCATCTCTAGTATGTAATCCTATTAAGTTAAAGCACACCTTCAGAAGGAACCACACGACTTTGTCACAAACAAACAAAAAAAGTGAATCTGTAATGCAGAAGTCCTACACACACGTTGTAATAAAGTTTGTGGCCAGACTGCGGCTCCCTCTCTTCGCCAAAAACAGAGAGGATCCGTGCGGTTGCTGACAGCTCTGTTATATTGGAGTAAACACAAACTCCTCCCTCCCGGTGACAGGCGGCAACACTGAAGCGTCGCCTCGGCTTTTCCAAGACAATCTGCGCTCAGGACTGAATATTAAAGCCATCTAAGGTGAGTGATGAGATTCCTTTATGGCATTGCATCGTCTTTTTTGCACCCGGACACTTGTATATCGAGGAGGTGAGGGAAACATCCAAATTTTCAGTCATTTTCCCAGTCACGTCAAACGCCGTGTTACCTGTCCGTTACGCACAGCAGCGCGTGGAATTTTCACATTTAGCGTCCATTTCAGGTGCGCATTCAGCTTTACCGTTGCAGTGAGTGAATTCCTCGTAGAAGTCACCATGTTTATCGTGTGCTTAAATGCTCTGAGCTCCCCTTTTGACAACCTGCAGCGACTTCTGTCAACCCGGTGCGTCAGTGAATATGGGTTAATGGATCAAGCGTTTGGAGTTTTATCCTGATCCCCTGTCTTGGGGTTTAGTCTCCCCCTTCTACCTTGTTTAACCGTCATGTTTTTATTTAGAAACCATAACAATAAAAATGATCATTCTTGTCTTCATACTTGCTAGCTGACTCTTACGTGGGCTGCAGTTGTGCCAGTTTCAACATGTCGGTGACCACGGCTGGATTACTACTTCAGATATCATGAATGGTCTCCTTAGACTTGCAGTCATAGGAGGACCCAGGTTTTTGAGTCAGGTTAAAATTTGACTCAAGTTTAATGTTATTTGGTTGCTGAATGCTCTGTTGGCTCCGAAGCATTTGAACATTGGTTTTAATGTAATGATCACCAGAAATGACATTAATCCCCAAAGGGAAGAACTCTCCCATGGGAGGTTAGAGGTCAGGGCCAGCAAAAAAATCAGCATCCCCGGAGCAGATTGCTTGTGGCAGTTTGCCAGTTCAATGCAAGGGGGAAGATGCTGTGCTGTATTTGGCATTTGATTCTTATCAGACCATGGAAATTAAAAATTAAATGAACCAAGACACAATTGAGTTTGTGCTCTGCTGACCTTCAACAGGAGCGGTCACTTTGACATCCTGTACTGATGAATGGACTTCAGTTTAAACACCACGCAGAAACAGATTTGTAGTCTTGCACTGAAATTAATTCTACATGCTTTTCATGTCACATTTTTCATTTCTTGCTTGGCCTACAGTGGACCAAGCTGCCACTGTACTGTCACTACACACTATTTTGGGCCATAACATTAGCCAAGTTTATAGAGGTGCTGTTACTTGTATTAAGTCTGTTAGTCATCCTGACACAGCCAGGTTCTACAGCCTGAGTAGAGCCGCCTCCAGAATGAACTTGGATTAGTATAGAAAATAACAAATGTCTGTAATATCTGGTTCATTACAACATAAAGGAGCTTAAGGATCTTGCCAGACAAACCTGAATACTCTGTCAAGCAAAGGTTAGTTCTTTGAGGACCTACCAAGATTTTCTTGCTACTAGACTATGAAAGACAAATCAATTACATGTTCTCTAGAAACCAGAGAAAAATTCTTAGAGGGAAGGTATTATGCTCGATTCTTGCACTGTATTCTGTATTCACTTTATATAAGGCCTTGGTGCAAACCCTTAGGTCATACGCTGTCTGAAACAAGCCATTTTTAACTTTCATCTTCTTCCTTTTAAGCCAGCTTTTTTTCCTGATTGGTCGCCCGTTGCAAACAGAAGGTTTGATCTGTTAGTGGCCAGGACTTCTGCTCCCAGCAGGAGCTTTGTGACTGGGATGACAGAAACAGATTGTCTAGAGCAGTCTGAGGCCGAGGTTTTTTATTCTTCGTGATTAACTGCACATACCGACAGCTTTTTAATATGAATATCTTCTATATGTATGACAGAAATAGGAAAACGCATAAAGGGTCTCTGTTAAATTTGAAAAATAAACTGTAATGTGTCTGTATTGCTTCATTTTCTTTTTATTTTGTAACACACCTTGCATCATTCTGCTGATTCAATATTAATGCAGCTGTCATGCAACATGTTCTCCTTAATGCTCATTTATCTTCTCTTTTGTCTCTTATGTAGACAGTCTGTGTCTGAATTTCATTTAAATTATACAGCATAGACCCAAGGAAGATTCTGACACTGCTCTGGCAGAAGCTAATGAGGATGCAATGAAATAAACAAATAGTTTGTGCTCGCCAAGACAAATGAGTCTGTGTAAGGCCGCGGGAAGAAATAACATTTGACTGCTGAGTGCTGCTGGCAGATTGATTTGGCTTTCATCTTCTTGCTATTCATATTTGACTCGAGCGAAACGCTATTCGTTGAGGGTAATTTGTACTTGCTCTGCTGAAGGATACCGGATGTAAGTTAATCTCTGGCATAATCAAAAGGCCCTGTCCGTGGTATGTTCTGTACCTCCTTCTTTGTTATATCTCGAGAAATAAGTGTGAGAGCGCGTATATGTTGTTTGTAATAGCGCCTTGGTCTCGTAACTACTCAACAGTTACTAGCTGCAGCAGTTATTGCCAGCTTACATTTAATTGGTGTTTTTATCACCGCCAAGATGTTCTTTTCTAGTTCTGCTCTGCTATAGATAGAACTGAAAACATGGTATGTTGGAATGTGGTGAATGTAAGTGCCTTTTAGTGTGGGTGTGCTGCGTGAAATGAACAGATGTGATGATTAATGAAATCCAAAGTGAGGTGGGTTGGAGTGTGATGTCCATACCTGGAGTTTCTAACAGCTTGCTGGATATAAACCTTAAACTGCCAATTCAACTATCTGCCACTTCTCTCTTAAGTTCTGGAAATGCTTAACTTTGACACATCATGTTGTGCTCTCTCCTAGACTGCAAATACATTAACTGCACTCTGCTTGAAGGTTTTTTTTTCAAGCACATGTTTTTTCACGCTCTTTTCAAATAGACGGAGAAGGAACTAATTGGTATAAAGTTGAAACATTTAGGGATGAGTCTGGTCTGACCCAGAACTCATCAGATATTTGCCAGCGGAAATGATCATAGCCTTGAAAAAGGGCTAATGAATTAGGCATGGGAATTGTCACAGTAAGATCTTCCTTTTGATGCAGATAGTATTTGTATCCAACCTGCTATTTTTTCTGCTTTCCTTGGTGGAAGTTTGTTGAAGCCCATTAAGCTGCAGCATGTTGCAATCGTAGGCTTGTTTGTGCTTGCGGCGAATGTTGCAGAATTCAAACCCTGCAGTCTTCCTTCTAGATGTTGGCTTCATCCTGAAAACACTAAATAATGAGAAAACATATCTTTAGTCATGCAGTGAGAGAAGATGGAAAATTAACCCTTGCTTTTAACCCTGCTATTCCATTTTACCTCCAAATACATAAATGAAAAGTAATGGGGAGGATTAACTGTATAGATCTTCTGTTTTTGGATGTGAGCTCAATCGACAGTTAAAGCAAACTGTAACTGAAAGCACTGACATAACAGTCAAACTAAAAAAGCAGAAACGGCATGTTAGTGGTGTTTTGCTTCCTGCTGTAGGGCTTTGGTAGGATACAGACAGGCCTGTAACCTCACAGTGAGGTGGGACTTAAATGACACACAAAGGGTTTTCCATGGAAGGAGGCCTTGTTACATGGATTAAACATGTGGCTGCTACAAGGGCAGACAAACTGCAAGCTGAACAAACTGGTACCTGCACTTGTATCTTTCTGAATCACAACAGTCCTCACCATCTGATCTGCACAGCTGCAAGGAAACGAAGAGACTCAACATCTTTTTTTAAAATAAGTGAAAAACATTTAATCATGTTAACATTCAAGGTTGCCACTCATTTTTTTGTAATAGCCTTATTTGGCATGTAGTTCAGGGTAAAGCCTTGCTAACATGCTTTTGTTTTTAAAGTGTGTAACTTTCAGTACATTTTGGCCCAGTACACACACCACTACTGTGTTTTAGGCATCCTTAAAAAAGAGCGACTTGTCAGAAATGCTGCTGGCCTACGTTTAGTCTGAAAAGTTAAAGATTGTTTTTGTCTGACTGAAACGCAGACTTTTTGTAAACAGTGATGCAGACAGCCACGCCCACTTCCTGATTGGTCTGCTTTTTGTTTTTGTTTTTCAATTTTTGTGTGCACTACTTTCCCTGGCAATGGATTTCTACTAAAGAAATCTTGTTTTGCTATTGTTGTCTTTTCTCTGTAATCATACACTATATGAGCAAAAGTACTGGGTATCACACAGCAATGCCCAGTACACTACACATTATGTATCATATCTCCAGGACCTAGTCCATCATGGCATGGCCACATGTCGTCTCCATCTGCTGGGCAGCCTGAGGTCTTTTGGGTTCTCTGGATATTTTTGAGGACCTGTTACGACACAATGACGGCTTCTGCAATCTTGTTGTCTGTTGGGGAGCTGATAGCATAGAGAAGGACAGGAAAATAGCCTTGTAAATAGGGCAAGTTCTGTCCTGGCTATTCCTTCTAGACTATATAGAGGATGTGGGTGAGAGGAGGATGTTAGCTAAGCTGATGTCCATTACAGACAACATCCTTCACGCCTTGCATGAGACTGCATGAGACGAGGCCCTGAGCAGCTCCTTCACTTGTAGACTGCTATAACCACTTTGTAGGACAGAGTGCTTTCGTTGGTCCTTCATCCCGACAGCAGTCAGACTGTGCAACACCCACATAGGATAAATAGAAGCTAAAAAATACATTTGTATCCATTACTACTTCCACTGCACCTTATGTGCAAGTAAAAAGAAGATATTTTAGTGTATTTTGTCTTATATAGTAACCATTTGTACATAGTATGGTACACTAGTCTGCTTAATTATTCTATTTTTATATTTTTAATATATCTCTAATTGATTTTTTTCTTCCTGACCCTTGTGCTGCTGTAATCACTGAAATGCCCCCAGTGCAGAATTAACAAAGTCCATATATACCATGTAAACACATGCCATGAAGCTCCCAGCACACAGTTGTTCTCCTGATGTTAATACCAGACGAGGTTTGGAGCTCAGTTATTGAGTTAGCAGAGTGTTGGAGCGTTTTACGTACAATGTGCCTCAGCACTCAGCAAACCCGCTCTGTAACATTATATGGTCTGGCACTTTATGGCTGACTTGTTGCATCGACGGCATCCTGTTACAGTACCACACTCAAATTCTTTGAATTCTTTAAAATGACACATTCTTTCACAATTGTTTGCATAGGCAGACTGCATGCTTAGGGTCTTGATTTTATACACATGCGGCAATTAGACAGAAAACACTTGAATTCAAAGATTAACCCAATACTTTTGTTCATATAGTGTTAAGTTGCTCTAAGTCGCTTGTGTCTCTTCTTGCTGCATGACTCCTTGTTGTTTTCGTGGCTGAAGATATCATTATGACTCAGTCTTGGATGTTGTTGCCATGCTCAAGAATGGATTTTGTGGCTGATCAGATGCTTCAGTTGCTTAGATAAGAATCTAAGCATTTTAGCGTCCCTGTAAGGCCAAATTGAAGTTGGGGAAATTTGCTTTTGTTTACTGTCAGCTGTGTTAAAGAGTCAGCTGGATAGTTGAAGCACTGAAACAGCTGGATAGAGATCAAAGTTGCCTCTCTTCAGATGCTTCGGAGCTCACTCACCTCTGTTCAAAGGAGGCATTGTAAGTTGGCCCTGTGAAAAAACAGTGGAGCTGAACACATGAGACACAAAAGAGGAGACTTTAAAATTATATTATTTAGGCCCTCCCCTTGAAAAAAACAAAATCACTAAAAGAGCTGCTTCCTGTCTCATTTATGCACCTCAATTATGTGTACCTACAATGATTATTCACTGGCATGATGATAATGATAACTGATTAATCATGTGAGTCATTTTCAAGCAAAACTGTTTAGCCTGCTAATTTAACAGGGGTTTGTGATGGCTTTGTGCTCTTAGAAACAGCAGTGGAAAAATTCAAGGACAGGAAACACATCTTAGCAGTTAGTATGAAATAATGTCTACTTGTGATGGTGTATCACAGGTTACATCCTGAGCATGACCCTGGATTGTAAGCATCAGTAAGGAAGCTTTTTACCTCAAAGATGGAGCCTCAGGAGAAACTAAAACTGAGTTTGTGCAAAAAAAATTATTATGTAACCATCTCATGATCCTTACTATTCATTTTAGGATACAGACCGCTAGGTTTGGCCCACCTGGTTTGAATAAGAGAATATAGCCCAGGGACATACAGAATTATGTCACTCCACAAGTAGTAATGCGGGTGTTACCTACCCCAGACAACGCATAGTTTTTTAGTTGTGTTTATGGAAGTTGATACATAAGAGCTTTACAAAGTAGACCACAACGCTTTTAGATGACAAGGTTTTTGGACAATGGTATACACATATTTCTGTAATCTTTTAAGTGTCTTTATGCTGGTGCTGGCTTGTGTTTTGCAGGAAGTGCAGCAGATGGACAAAATGTATTTTTTAATAATCACAAGGCTCAGCTGGCCAGTTTCTTAAGATATGATTCTAAAATAAAAATTAAGCATTTTTAGCTGAAAAATGGCTTCCTAAATCGGTGACCTGCTCAGTGCAGGTAGGGTGGAGCCCAGAAGAGATTAACTCCCTGCACACTGTGGCGTGACTTAGCTGAAGGGAAAGCAAACATATACCGCTCTTGGCTTAAAACATGTTCAGTCCATTTTACTTTATCCGAATGGATGACTTGGAAAAACAAATATTAGATTTTCGATGGAAAACAAAGGGCAGCGTAGAGGCTGGGTTCACATTGGCAGCTAAGAAGAAAAAAGACTCGGCTTTTGAGGATATCTTTCCAGGCTCGTTTGTATATTCTTAGCGTGATTCAAGATGCAGTCATCTTGGGTCCACAGATGTTACACCTACACATTCCATTATAGCTCGATGTTTATGATAATGTGCAATGTCTCCAGAGTTAAAAAAAAAAGAAAAAGAATAACGCAAAACTGAACCTTCCCCCTGTCCGTGTGTGGAGATTAGTGATGTTTCTAAATAGTATCTGGAATTACCTTCTTTTTAAATTTCAACCTGTACTGAACTTCCATATTCTTGCTTAGATGCATTTTAAGTGGCTTTTAATTGAGTCTAAAAGTGGCTGCGTCGCATGTGATGATAGCGCATATAGAAAGCATGATTAACTTATCTCATCTCTTCTGCAGCACAATTTACAAAGGGCTCACATGATCTTGTGACTTATGTTATCAGTCCTGTATAATGTCAGGTAGGTTTATTCTCTGCAATATGTCAGCATATACAATAGCCTTTCTTTTGCATCGCCATAAACTGCTCAGTTGCAGTGGCTCTTGTCTTTACTAAAACATTATTGCAGGGTTCTACTCTTTCAGCTAACATCAAGTGCAGTTAGTTTACTAGTTGTTGCATGTTGTAGAGTTTATCTAGTGTAAAGCATTTGGGAGCTGATCATATGGCGATAACATGAAAGCTGGGTGTAACTGGTGCGAGAGAAAGAGTGAGTGATGGTGAGAATAAGGAAATAATGGTTTGGCTGTGTCACTACAGAGGGTGTCGACATGGAGGAATACAGTGCTTAATGAATAATGGATGCTTACTAAAGAAGCTCATTTCCTATTCATTCTTTCAAGGCTGCTGCACAGGGAGTTGTTTGTGATCATTATGTCAGTCCTTCAATATTTTCATTGTGTGTTTTCAGAAATATGATACAGTTTGACGGCACTGGAATAACACCAGCAAACAATTTCACCCAAATACAATGGAGTAATTTAAAAGGATGGCTTATTTTCTTTGATCGCTTCACAACAACTACAGAACAACTATTTTAACACACAAGTAATTTTTTATTAGCTGACTATGTGAAGAAAAAAAATCAGAGTCACGCTGTTATTTTATTCCTTCAGAGTCACAGCCTTTCCTGGGTTTCTTTTTAACATTGGTATGCTGAGACTTGTAAAAATTGCAAATGTGCTGATCATCACGAAGGCCTCCAGCGACAGAGACGAACATTAACTCAATATCTGGGTTGTCAGTTTTTGTGTCGAGCTGAAAAGATGTGGAGTGTAGAACAAGGCTGGATCTCGTTCATTAAAAGCACCTTTTAACTTTTGACTTTGGGAGGCTGGATAGTGTCGAGGCTTCTTCTTTTTTTGACTATGATGATTGTGTTGAAATGAGTTTCAGCAGTTCGATACTGCAGTGAAACAACAGTCAGGGGTTAGCCAACATGTAGTGTGTGCTGATAAGCATGAAGCATGTGCTATATTTTCACTCCAGCCTTTCTGTAACAATTCTACAGGGTAATATAATCACTGGTCTGCTCCTCAAAAATGTGCTTATAGCTGTTTGAGGTGTTATCACAAGAGATGTTTTCCATTAGAAAATAAATCACCAGTTTGCAAAGGCATCAATAATAATTTAGATGTGAGAGTATAGAAGGCATCGAGCTCTAGGGGGTAGTTTGCATTGATTCATCTATGTAAGAAAATACGTGCCATGACATGACTTTGTCCCACTGACCTTCAGCTATGGAAATCTAATCTATAACTGCTGAAACATTTAGACTTTAGAGTGTTTTGAATGACTTGCAGCTCATAATTCCATGTCTATTCTCTTGATTTGTATCCAGAAAGATTTTTATGCTAATGAGCAAAACTGTGCCGTACTGTCTGTGTCTGATCATTGCAACATTTGGTCATGCAGTATGTTTTCCCACTGGGAAAGCACACTGTCAACAATAACACTCCCCCAAACGCTGCCAAAGCTTTTTTGTGCTCAGTCACAGACAAAGCCACATCTACACCATTTGCTTACAATGAAAGGACATTTGTTTTTCATAATTACTGTCAGCTTCGATGCCAAGTGAGATACAAAAGTGGAGACAAGCCACAGAACCACAAATCGCATCGCTGTAAAAGTTAAGAATCTAATTTAAAAATGTTTATTCGTGATATTATAAAACTATAACTGGTTATTTTGACTTCTACTCATTATTTTGTCAATCAGCAGGTTAACTGTTGTGTTTAAGCTAAATATCTGTTATTTTTAAATGCTGGGTACCTAAAATAAACATTGGGTTACATTATAAACTTTACAAAAAGTAGCTATATCTCACAAATGATAACTTCAGTAAACACCTTCTTTATACATTTATATGCTCAATAAAAAGTCTTTTTCATACAACATGATGTTTATTTTGTAACTTACAATTAAAAGTTACAATAAAATAGAAAGAAGAATATGATTCAGGGTATGTGGCTACCTTTACAAGTTGCTACCAGTTGGCCAGGCAATGTGATGTGTTTCAGAATTACATTGCCTGGCCAAGTGGTAGCAACCTATTAAGGTAGCCACACACCAGAATAAAGATTTAATATTATACGAAGTAAAGAAGGCATCTTGCTAACAATTCAGCTACCAAGCGCTACAGTTAGTCAAATGTTTGCATCCAAATGTGGTGGGCAACAGTCAAATAGCTAAACTCAGGGCTTCAGAATGTTGGTACACAAAATACAAATTACAATGTGACTTTGTCTTTTAGATCAAGCCTCCGATGTTTATTGATATAAAACAGAAAAATGGAAAGAGGATCAGCAAAGCCTCAAAGAGGAGAAGCTAGAAAGAGCAAATGTTTGACCTTTTTGCTTAAAATATGATTCAGTTTGTTAACTGATCGCTAAAATGGTTGCTGATTCAGTGTCTTGATTGGTAGATTAGATAGTTATTTCAGCTCTGTCTGCACCTTTACTCAAAAAGATGTTTTTTCGTGAGAATAAAAAACAAAACAACACTATGTTGGTGTATTTTTTTTCATATGTCATTAGTTTAAATACATTCTGTTGGCTAGGAAAAGCATGCTTTTATTCTGAAAAAAATCTGTTGTATGGAAAGTAAAACTAAGGCATCCCCCTCTAATGACATTTCATCATTTTCAAAAAATGCATATCGTATTCCAGAGCCAACAACTTGGATGTAAAGGAAATGCTTTTCATTTGCTCTAGAGCTGATAACAACCTCACTCACTGATGCACTACAAGCCCTGGAGATACAGTGATTGCAACATATGGTGATAATAAGTGAGCAATGCGTGCTAGCAGACTGCTTCCTCCTGTATTTGGCGGCTTGCTTTCGTGGCCTGCCTGTTTCATAATGTCTCATAGAGCTAGATAGTTGTGTGGCAGTTAACAGGGAGCAGGGATCACAGTCAGTCATCAAAAAGCAGAGTGGTTTCTCTCATGGAGAATCATGGCAAGGAGTAAAATGAGGTTGGAGATCAGGGTGATCATAATAATGATGTGTCTCAGGGCCGATTTTCACAGTGAGTCTCTTTGTGGGCCAAGCCTAGTCAGTGGGTGGCTCTTCACACAAACGTCTATTTTACCGCTGGTGAACTGAGGATTGTTCGAAACTTCTTCCTCCCCACGTTCATTCTCTCTGCATCTGGAGACTAAGCAAAAGACAAATATACACCATAGGGGTATGTATTTTTAATGCTGCTACGCTATATGGCCTATTTTTGCAAAATAACAAATTTGTTATTCGGCTGCAAATGTCATTCGTCCTACTTGAAAACACGACCTCATTTATGCTTCACAGTTTATATTATTTTCCCTGGGGATGTTTGTGGCTTAAATGCATTAAAAGAAGTGGAAAAGGGTGTTTGTTTGCTTTTCATCATTGTTATACCACTCTATTGTTTTAGATATTGAACATATGGATTTTATCTAAAATTTGTTTCCTTGTTTCCTACATTCAGCAGTTAGGCTTTTTATCAAAACAGTTTGGCAGTAGTGGGTGACACATGGCTGGCATTAGAGAGGGAAATGCGCTCCGTTGCAGAGAGAGGGGCTCAACAAGGAGACAGGAAAGGATTTGATCATCAGATCTGTCTTCCCTTGAGAGGGAAAACGCCTTGCTCTCTGAACATACTGAGAAACCCCCTCATTTGCAGTCTTTTATGACTGCCTACTGTAAGATGAGGAGGAAGACAAGAGAGGCTAGGACTGCTGGTTTTCTTTGAAGCACAGCATGCCATCAAAGAAATGCTAACCTTTTTTGCATTGCTGCGCTGTTTATTTGCGGGGCCGAATCTGATACGAGGTAAATGTTGAGTCTGTTGTGTGCTGAGCAGCATTTTGAACCAAATCTGACACATGCGCTCTGAGCCATCAGTGATGTCTGTCCAACTTGGCTAAATTACAAGAGGAAATAAATAAAAAGAGCTCTGTACTTCTGCCAGTTCATCGCTGTACTATCGCATCCAGCAGCTGGGCCACAGCAGGGGACTAGTTAGCTGCTTAGTTAGCCATAGAGATGCCTTCAGCTTCATTGCAAAAACTCATTAGTGCAGACTAGTTGGAGTCCATTTTCATCATGTTCAGCTTGAGTGGCACACTGTTTCTCATGTGTAGCTGCACCAGCAGGTGTTTGGTCCTTCGGCGCTTGTGCACTTTAATCCTGTAAAAAAGCCAAAACTCCTACATATCTGCTTGGTTGTTTTTCATTAGTGCACTTCCAGTAGCTTGATACTTCTGGCTACCAGAAATATCAAGCTACTGGAAACGTTAGTGTGGTAATCAAGGTGAAGCAGAGGGTTGTTTTTATAGTTTCCCCACCCTTGTCGTTACTATCATACCGGTGTGGGGTCTGATATAAAATCCTACATGCTCCAGGCCACACATTTCATCCTGCATTCCTGTGTCTGTAATTGATTCTTGTCAAAATATGGAAGGGGGTTGGGTGTACGCTGTGAAGGGAAATGAAGACGCAGAGAGAAAGAAAATAGGGAGTGGATGCACATTTGACATCATACAACAAGCCCAAGCTGGGGAAGATGAAATTTATGGAGCTATGGTAACTGGTGCCAAAATGCATCCCCCAATGATAAAGAGGAATTTTTAACACATCTTTCATTTGCATATGTCCAATTAGGTTTCCTTTAAATCCTGCTGGGGTGATGGCAACGGGGGGTTTCTGTTTCCGGGTTCCCTCCCCCAGAGACGTCATTGGGATGCAAGCCTTTTTACATTTTGATCCTGAATTCATTTCTGTGGGTTTTTTGGGGGGGAATTATGTATACAGTTAGTTAGCACTTGGCAAATCTACATATGCCCCATAAGCATTTTTATAAGGAACCAATTTTGACGTCTTTATTGCACAAAAAGCACAAATATTTGCTTTTAAATGTGAAGAGTTGCAACTTTCCCTGTTCTAAATTTGACATTACAGTAGTTTGATTGCTGAGAAATCAAAATAAGAAATCGAACAACCTCTTTTTCACGTATGAACTTTCAGTTTTGGTTTAGGTGATAGTTCTGGCAAGACGATGTGCAGGAAACTGTGCACACAACATTGCTTTCTCACTAGTAATTCAACTGATAATTAATTATTGTGTTCAGTTGGCTTACACGCACTCTTTGGTGCTGGGGAGCTTGCAGATTGAAGACCGTTTGATGTCCAATCAAACCTCACGTGACATTTGCTTTCTCACATCTTCACACCTCAGCACCTCTGTTGGGTGACATCTAGAATAGTTCAGGGCTGCAGTCCGTATTTGAAAATGGCCTATGCTGGTCTCTCTAAAGTTTAGAGAGACCAGCATAGGCCATTTTCAAATGAATGGTTTAGAGTCCAAACCATTAATGCATCAATAGTGGGGGGAAAGTCAAGCAAAAGGGGAAATTAATTGTCACTCACACTTCCAAATTACATTGTTTAAGGAGACTAAATATGTCATAATTACACACAGTTTTGCTGTCTGGATTTACTAATATGCAGTAAATATATTCTACTGTGGGCCCTTATCACTAGACTTTCTTTCACTTTTGCACACCCAGTTTGTCAAGTATAGATGAGATATCTGTAGCACATCATCTATCTCACTCTCAAACACACTGCATATCATTAGAAGACGGTTAAAGTTGCTGATTCAGGCGTTTGCTTTTAAAAAAAAACAAAAAAAACCTTTTTCATTCAAGGAAATGATGCCCCCTACTGTATTCATTGAAATGTTAATTCAGGCGCAGTGGATTACAGAATTGATTAATTTGTATTTTATTTCTAGTGAAAGATGTTGCAATAGTAAAACTTTCTCTTAAGGGCTTCAACTGCATTTTATCATTGAAATCAGCATTGATCTGTTTCTATAGAAACCGACTATTAAAACGTGTTCACATTGTTGTTCTGGAGCAGAAGAGAACTTGATTAGCAGGGGCATGTTTTACTTTCAACCTCTGGGTTCTCACAAGAAATGATTTTTTTCTATATCTGCATTCCACAGTGTGTAGCACTGAGAGGATTTCCCTTTCCAATTTAAACAAAGGGTTTTGTTCACATCTCATTTATACACAATCAAATTTTGAACTTTCAGATAAACTCATAGTCGAGCTACAAAATAATAACACAAATATACAGATCTGATATTTACGATTAAATTGCTAAAAGTTCAGAATGCAACAAAAATGGATCGTTTTGCTAAGCCTTGCCTGAATAATTGTCACTTTTCAAGCTTCTGTGATGATTTGCACAAAACGTTAGAAATGCTGTGTCCTTGATTCCTTACAAGAGTAAACAAAAGCCGGCCTCTCATCTCTGGTTTGCTCTAAAGCTAAACAGTGATTCCACTCAATAAGAGGACGGTGAGATTGTCGGCTTCTAAATGGCAGTCATTGAGAATTCCTGTTGCGCTGCCATTTGTGATGGTTTTTGCATTGTCACCAAAGATGCGTCTAATTAAAGCAAGCCACATTAACCAGAGTAATTGCATTTTTTTCTCGCTGTTAATGTGTCTGCGCATGAATTGGAGTGAAACGGTTGCCGGATTGGTTTACATAAGCTATATTTTTGCACAAAGAATAAAAAGGCTGTGGGTTTTTATTGTAATGAAACAATTAGATTCTATCAGAAGGCAGATTTTTAAAAATTCAGTAATTAAAACACTGTTAGCTGAGTTCAGTTTACAATAATATGCAGTGTGATTACAGTTACCCATTTGTCTCCTTTTTATAAAAGTTACAGGGAAGTGTCAGGAACAGGAAAATAAAGCTGGGGTGAATTCTGACAGCCTCTCTGAGTCACATCAGCTGATTGGCAGCCACCCTGATGTCATTTGTTTTTGTGGGGCAAGGACAGGTCACACTGACTGATCTGTATTCCCTCTTTCTTTCCTTCGTTTTGTCTCTCTCTGTCTGTTTCTGAGATTGTCTCACTTCCCCCTCTTTACCTCCTCAGGCTTTAGATTTTCATGCCTTTTTTTGTACCAACTCCCTCTGATACCCTTTGTATCTCCACTTTGTTTCCTTCTATCTTGTGTCTTCCACTGAAACAACGCCTTTTAGTTTGAATGAAAGAATGATAATGAAGTCCCAGATAGTAGAACAAGAGTTTGTTTTAATGCTAGAGATTATCCTGTTCCCAGTTCCCTCTTCTTACATGTCTCTTTGAAGCTATAAGAAAGGAAAATGGGTACTGTTTATGTCAGAACAACACAATACTTTGTAAAGGCGACCTTTGTGTCATTTATATTTCTGAGCTTTAAGGTTTTTTGGAAAGTAAACAACTGCGTTACGACACTGTAATCAGCTTCAGCGTTTAAATTTGTGGTTCAGTTTATTAGAACTGAGGATAAAATTCTTGGACTTTTTTGTGGGAGGCTAATAAATAATGCATCAAAAGCATGACTGCAATCACAATAGCCAAAATGAGTGGGCTGTCATCACAAGATATGTGATGATGTCTAGACAGACGGGTGCCATTTGTATCAAAGCTAAGTGGTCCTGCAAAGATGTGTTGTGTTAATACTAAATCTGTTTCCACTACAGCGTCATGTTGTAATAAAACATCTTCAAAGGGTAGGCTGATAATTTAACTTGTTTTACAACGGCAAGCTGCACTAATAGGCTAATTGTAGTTAGGTCATCAATCGATCTGACAAATCTTGTCTGATACTAGTGGATTTTGGGAGATCTTGGGTCTCTCTATGAGCTGCCAGTTCTGCCGCTTGTCTAATCACTCCTGACCCTATTAGAAATGAGTCTCTCTTTGTTACTGTGCGGTACTGTCAGTTCTAGGAGAACAAAAAGTGCCATTGTCTGTCATTGCCCTTGCTGGGATAGAAGTAATCTGTGGCAGTTGAGCTGCCTCAGGATTGTTATAATCCAGATTCAGTATTAATGACAGTCTAATCCGTGCATTTTTGACCCTCCAGAGAGGCTGACATGGCATCTCTGTTGTTATTTGCTTGTGTAATGTCACTAATTCTAAAAATGGAGGGGGCTTGCTTTCAGCTTATGTCATTTGGCAAGCGTTACTCTGTTCAGATTTTTGTACCGCCAAGATGCTGCACTTGCCGATACCGACAGACAATGCACCTCTATGTTGTTGCTGGATTTGCCAGATATATCCATAGATTCACTTTGAATTTTAGCAGCTTTGAGAAATGCTTCATGTCCTTGGTTTTCTTCCATTCCTGAAAATATTCCAGCATGAGACCCATGTGCCTGAAAAACATTAATTGTACCCCGTAGCACCACGGGGTGTGTTTGCTCACCCATGCACAATGTGCATTGAGGGCAAATGACATGAATGGTAAAATAGTGCTCCTCTTCATCAGAATGCACTTAGAAGGGGGCTCTTTTGCTTTTTGTTCATCACAAAGGGATTCAGAGATAGATGAGAAGATGTGTGCGAAATCCATCACACAGCTCCTAGCTTGGCACAGTGATCAGTAACCCCCCCTCCAACCAGAATCCCTCCTACACTTTCTTATCTTCTGTTCTCAGAGCTGTGCACGTGGGGCCTTTTGTTTACAGCTCTTCGCAACGATTCACACCAGTAATCCCTGTGACAGATAGCATGACTGTCTGACAAGCCCGCAACCTATAACATCCTATTTAATAAAGCCAAGACTGATACTGGGTACAACTTAGTAATAACACTGTGCCTAGCCACAATATGTTTTCACGTTGGTATTCATAAAAACGGCTTTCCACACTTCAAATTGAGAATAAAAGGTCATATTTAACCTATTTTTTTTGTTAAACTCCACTAAAGCATATTTTCATGATTCAAAAGAACCCGTTTACCCTTTAAGGGAACCATTGACCAAATTAAGCTATCCACACGCAGTAATGTTAAAGAGCGCAATGAACAAAAAGAATGCCTGAACAGAGCGTTCAAAGCAGTATGAAGACTGAGTTAGCTCACGACGATCACGTCTACATTATTTTAAACTTTGGCTGTTTTTATTACGAGCATCCAACAACAACAAGCCTCCCTTAATCAAATAAATGGCATTTTTACTCGATTCAAAACCTGCGACCACAAAAACTGTCCATGCACTAGAAAATGAAACGCACACTGAACTGCACTGTATTCTACATGAAACACAGCAAACAAATGAGCTCATGTTCTTGCTGTCAGGAAGTGAACCTCAAGCTTCTGTGGTGCTTGTATAAAGAGTGTCTGCACTCACCACATACTGCCTTTTTTGTTTCTGGAAATGGTTTAGAGGGTGAGGGCGGCATGCAGCACTGACCAGGCCTGGAATCAAACCAAGACCACTGCAGTAAGGAGACGACCAATACCACTGAGTTCACTCATTTATTGTGCTGTAAAAATCAAAGTGTTGTGTTTTATTTCTGATAATATTAAGACGTTTTTAATCGGTGGAAGCTCGGTGGAAGCATAATACTTTGTGACATGATAAGTACTGTGAAAAATGTCATTAAGTGGGACTGTACTTCACTGGGAGTACACAATATGAAGGCTCTCGATATGTTTATTACTAGGAAACATTCCAGTTTACTGACAACAACACCAGTGTTTCATAGCAGGAATGTTCCAGCCTTGTGAATAATCTCTTTAGAAGTCAGCGGAAAGCACACTAGAAATGAAAGTACACATTTGATGATAGACTGTAAATAAATAATGAACAGCACCAGACAAATAAATCACTATACTGGAAATAAATCACATTGGTCAGTGTGTCTGAGCTTGTTTATCAGTTTAATCTTCTGAATTTATCGCAGCAATATCACAGCAAAGCCTTTAAAAATGTAGCATTATCTTGAATCAGCAGTCTTGGGTTTTATGAGGAGGAAATCAATGGTGTCGCAGCTCGAGTGTGACTTGCCATCCATCAGTCTGCAGGCTGACTGGAGCAGCTAATGTAGCTGATATGCTGAATGGCCAATTTCCTGTTACCTGTTAAAGAGGGTACAGCAGCCCCTCTCCCACCTCTTTGTTTCCCCGTAGGTCACTGCAACACAGATAAAAAAAAAAAACAGCATAAAGTAACATGCCGTGGCTTTGCATCTGTAATCTGAGCATCTGTATGATTTGCAATCCAAGAAGAAATCCTATTTCTGATATTAATTAAGTTGTGGCAACCAGTAAATGCTATACCCTGAAGAACTAGGCCGAAATCTCTCAGGTCTGTTTGAGATATCAGGATGCAACACTATCATTATTTTTATTTTCAGGATTATTGACATTGTGGTCCATGCATCCTGCATATTTGATCTGCTAGCCCTCCAGGCTGGGGCAGATCTCCTCCTACACGTTTCATGTTGCATGTCAAGTGATCACACTAGAGAACATTTACATCACTCCTTCCTGGAAGGAGAGTAGGGTGGGGGATGCAAGGTTATCTCCGTCTGATGACTAGATTGCAATATTTACTTGTGCTTTGCTCGAAACCAGATCAGCTGATTTGATGCTTTTGAAGAAAAAGATTCAAAGAGGTTTCAGAACTTTTTTTCAGGCTACTCATTGCTCCTGAGTGCATTGAACGTTATCCTGCAAATCATCCATATCCTGTTGACTTAGATTTCCAGGATGTTCTTTCCATCATCTCCTACTTCCTGTCTGAAAACACACTTTGGTTAGGACCATATAGGGGTGTCCAGCTGTTGCATGGTGATCCCACAGTTGACTTGAGTGCTTTTAAGTTTGCAGGTTATTACACCATGCTTTCCACAGCTGTTCTTTCATCTTTTTAGCTTAGACAGAGGAAAGATGGGCCACATCCAGAAGAGGCCAATTAGATCAATCGGTATCCAAGCAGGAAATCATTTAAGTGCCTATGAGCAGAACCTTTTATATAAACAATCGATCACATTATATAAAACGTTACTTTAAAAAGTTTAAGCGTTCTTGTGGCGTTGGTTTAACTGCAGCAGACAGCTTTTTTTCACCCAGATTGCAGTAATAAACTGAATATTTGCACCCACTTGGTAACACTAAGTGTACTAACTTGAATGGCCAGTTGAGTCTGTCTCCAAAAGCATAGCAAACCCAAATGACGTCCATGTTTGTAGAAAAGCCAGAAAAAATGTTTGCACACAGTCTATATATGCTCATTGCTAAGAAAGCTTACAATATGTTCATTACTTCTAAAACCATGATGACATTGGCTGTAACGCTAAACTAGATGCTACAAAAAATGTACAAGCTGTTATATACAGCCTTTGTATGCAGCCTGTATACACGGTGAACATTGTGCAGTATGTAGCAGCTAAAAGTCAAGCTATTTTTTCCTTCTGAGGTAAGTGGATCATTATGATGAAACGTCTGTAAATTTTAAACCCCTAGGATTTTGCTTGTGTGTATTGGAACAATTTAGCCTTTTTTTTTGTCACTCGTCTGGTATTTTTTAACTCGATTTTATTACAACATGAGTAATCTTAGACAACTAATTCTTGGCCTATGACTGTGTGGCACACCCACAAATAAATATTACTGTCATAGCTCAAAAGTACACAGTTTTATTGAGCTATTCGGTTTTATAACGTGGCTTCATATGCTGTACAGCTGAGCCAATGCTGAGGCAGAGATGTGTTAGTTTAGTCAGTGTTTTTACACTCAACAGTCACTCAAAGCTGAACCAATAATGGCTCTAGCGCTTTTCCTCCCCATGTTCTTTTATGTTCCTTCATCTGATTGGCCATTCTGTCTCTTCTTTCAACCTCACTCTTTTTAGTTCTCACAGTCCAGCTAATTTTACACACCCCCACCCACTTTTTTGCTGCAAACCACAGTTCACACACAGGATATGATCTGTTGTTTCTCTTCCTGCTTGTGGACTGCAGGTTTTCTGTGTCGGCTGCATACAATGACAGTGATGTGATGCTTGGGGAGTACTCCTGACCAGTGGTCA
The DNA here is from genome assembly GCF_000239375.1 of Pundamilia nyererei. Classification (NCBI taxonomy): domain Eukaryota; kingdom Metazoa; phylum Chordata; class Actinopteri; order Cichliformes; family Cichlidae; genus Pundamilia; species Pundamilia nyererei. The sequence continues at coordinate 2,689,480 of NW_005187470.1, forward strand.
AAAGAGTTAGATTTACCCCACAAGCTGGACAGTGGTGTTGAGGTTTTGGATAGGATTATGTACGTGCACACCACATCAAGAATGTACCTTTCACTAGTTTTGTGAAAGGTATTCTAGACATGCAGCAGATTAGATATAAATATAGCACTTGTGCCTCTTACTAATCATTTAAAAGACTTTTACAAGGCTCACGTACACACTCATATGGTTTTTTCCCCCGCAGTAACCACAGATGATTACATAAGTTTTTTTTTTTT
>NW_005187470.1:2690156-2721434 GCF_000239375.1 Pundamilia nyererei
AGCATGAGAAATCCTCAAGGGTTTTTTTCCTCCCTTGTGTAGGTGTATATGTTTCTTACATGCCCTATAATGTCAGTCTACTGTTCACGGTTGTTTTGGCTTTGTCTGTACTAGAAGATGGTTTGTAGATGCCTGTGTGTGGCGATGTGTTTGCTCCCTCTTGTGCTGGAATACCACTGTTTCTCTGTTTCTCATGAATATTTACCACTTGGGGTTCACGGAGTTTAAATTTTGCAGGGAATTCTCAGCTGGGATCTTGTATAATCTTAACCCAGTTCTGTCTGAGGTGCTCCCAGGCTCCTGGGAGAGCAACTTTGGGAAGGATGTGAGAGGAGGAAGGGAAGACAGACACTGCCACTGTGGGGATGTGTGTCGGATTATTGGATAGAAGGCTGAATAATAACTGTTTTTACATGCTGTACTTATAATGAACTGAGGATTTGTAAAGGTTTTTTGGGCAGCTGTTATGTCTGTCACGTTGTGTCTGGGTTGTGTGACTGAAAATTTGGTTGACAGGCTGTCCAGACTGATCCTTTTTTTCTTTTCTTTTTTTTTGCTGTTACAGACGGGCTAAATGCACAATTCAATCCATAATTTAAGGTGCTTAGGCGAATGAAATACAATTAAAAAGAGTCATATAAACAGTTTGCTCATTTAAAACGTAAATTTTACTCACAGATGTGTCTGTGTGTATATGTGCATATGTGTGTACACACAGTCACCGGCCACTTTATTAGGTACACATATTAAATGGCTTGTTAAGGATAATGCAAATCTCTTATTAGCCAATCATGTGACAGCAACTCAATGCTTTTAGGCATGTAGACATGGTCAAGAAGACATTCACACACTATATATATATATATATATATATATATATATTGCCTATTCTCTCAGCTTAGAACAGAAAAACTGAGGCACCACAGAATTATTATTGATTTGTATTACAGTTCTAGTTTCATTTTGACTTTTTGTTTTACATTTTGTTTAGTTTCAGTTAAGTCTCAATGAACGTGCCCATCAGCACCTCATCTGGCGAGCTGTGATAACAAATTTGACCTGACTCCTTGTTTCCTCCTATCACAAAATCCTTTCAGTTCTCATTTTTTTTTCACATTAAATTTGTATTTTTATTCTAGTTGAATAAAAGTTTTTTTCCTCATCGAATTTTAGTTTTTTCATATTTTTTAGTTAACATTACTCCACAGTCACCAAATAGAGAAGGGGAAACTTTGATCTACCCTATGTAAAAAGCCAGATACAGTTATTAGGTTTCATCCATTGATTGTGTTTTCTTTGTTAGGGCAAAGCATCCAATAGATGCTCAGAAATTTCTCTAAAAACAAACAACGTATGTCATTGTGAAACTAATTTGATTAGAAATATCTTAAATTAATATCTGAAAGGACACCAAAGATCTCCACAGAAATCAAAGGAAAAATGAATTAGCGGTTGTGACCCATATCTCAACAAAGTAGAAAGAAAGAAAGAAAAGAGAGAAGAGAAGACAAAAAAAGAAGAAAAAAAAGAGAGAATAGAGAGAAAAAAAAGAAAGAAAAAGAAAAAGAAAAAAAAGAAAGGAAAAAAAAGAAAAGAAAAGAAAAAAACCAACAAAAAAACCAACAAAAAAACCAAAAAAAACCAACAAAGTATGCTGTAGTTTCTTTCTGTTCTGTCTGATTTTGGTTTCTTTGTGCATTTTGGCATTTCATATTTACATTCACTTATGTCCCTTTCTTTCTAATGTGGGACCCAAATAAAAGGTTTAAATGAAGGGATAATCATTCATGAAGTGGAAAATCTGGGCAGGCCAAACACACAGGGTTAGTGTTAGTTTCTGCTAAAGGTGGCCTTGCTTCAGCGAATCCTCATCTTGCAAATAACCTATTTTCTGCTATATTAAGTTCAGCTTTAAGTTCATTGTTTCCATCTCACCCCACAGATGCTCAATTGTTCTGAGCTCTGGGTAATTTAGTGCCCTATCACGGTATTGATTATCGATCTGAGAGAGCCACAGGTGCGTATTAAATCAGAGTTCTCATTTAGCTGTCCACTAAATAAATATCAGTATCGATGTGGCCATCCACAGTCTGTCTGTAAAGGATCTAGTCCTGACTGGCCCCTTTAGGAAATTTTGAGATACTTGATTATAACTCCAAATGCCAAGTTTGGAAGAGCTGCTATATGATCTTATCACATTCATATCCTGCTTACTTTGGCTGAGGGCCACTTACTGGTGCTCATCAAACCTGGATGCCAAGATCCACCGGTGTGTTTGGAAGTGACACAGACAGGCGAGGGGGTATCGGATAACAAAATCACACTCTTCATTCCTGCCTGACCTCTTGCTCTGGATTATTAAGGCAACAGTGTGGTGACGGCTAATCAGGGACACGGCTCCATTCATAACAGATCAGAGAGCTGGCACACATGCTTTTATTTCTGAAGTGCCATTCATTATCGTTTCTGCTGCTGCAGTTCTCATAAAGGCTGATTTTAGTCCCTTTCAAGTTTGACTCTAAACACCATAAATCACAGTGCACCTTGCCACTCTTCTCACTTTTACATTTCTATAACACTTTGTAAAACAGCTGCTAAACTGCTCTCATCTCCTATAGGCCTTAACTTTTAAAGTTTACCACCGTCTTTTAATAATTTCCATTATGTAGCACTTAGAAAATACTCAAAGCGTCAGGGCTCTGTGTGCAGGCGGATGGAGAGGTGGATCCAAATGCAGGACTCAGACACTAAATTGAAACTCAAAAACCTCAGCTTTATTGCTGGTGACAAAACATGAACTGACACTGAATCACTAGAAACTGAAACACACAGGCAAGTCTGATGGTATGACACAACACTGAGCACAGGAAAAAACAGGGCTAATATACACAGGGTGGTAATCAGGGAATGGGCAACAGGAGGGAGACACAGCTGGGAGAAATTGGACTAACGAGACAGGGGAGCAGTAGAACTGAACACACTCAAATGAGACACAGACCTTCACAATAAAACAGGAAACAAGAAACCACTAAACAAAGACGCAGACAGAGAGGCAGACAGAATATAACACATGCAACTCAAACTATACATGAAACAACAAATTCTTAAACATGGATAAACAGAAACATGAAAATCATCATCATCATCATCATCATCATCATCATCATCATCATCATCATCACCACAAGCACTACAGGAGAATAAGAAAACAATCCATAATGCAAAAACACACCAAACTAACTGAAACACAGATTCATCATAAAACCCAACAAAGCATCAGAGAAACATAAAGAACAATCCATCATTCAAAAAAACCCCAAAACATAACAACTCAAAATACTGGGTCAAACTGACCCAGAACCGTGACGCAAAGGTCATATTTTCCTTATTGCTTGGAAATGAATCAGTCTCTATCAGTCTTTGGTAAAGTTGTGAACTGTTGATAGAGGCTTTGTGTTTTTGGAAGTGACACATAGTGGCAGGTCAGAGAGGACTTTTGTGCTGGACTGATGCTGGGGCCCGATAGCAGCTAGGGTGAAGTGACATCTCTCTCCTCTCTCATTCTATGTGTGTGTGTGTGTGTGTGTGTGTGTGTGATGGGAGTAGCTGCCCGCAGAGCTTATCTCTATAATTGGATTTGTGTTAGTGTATTCGGAAATCTCAGTGTGATGCTCTAATCTGATTGACCACAACCCTGGAGAGGTAGATGAGTCAAAGATGTCTGCTACATAGATATAGGTGTCCATCTGTGTTTGACCTGCTGTTTGTCACCTTGGTTCTATTTGGGTTGAACTTAACAGGCTTTGGCAGGGAAAATGACAGCTGTATGCGAGATTTGGTGCAGAGCTGTAAATCTTACACCTGCAGGAAAAGCACATATGTTGCACTTGCACAATCTGTTCCTCGCTGAGATGAACATCAGAGTGGAAGATGATTTTTTTTATTAAGTTTCTTTTCTATATATATTCCTGTTTGACTATAATTTTAACTCTATTTGCTTTTAATCCCAGTAGCCGAGCTGTTGTTTGCGTATCTTTGTGGAACACATGACCTTTTGGCTGTGTTTACTTATAATGCATATTGAGCTCAGAATGTATTTTATACCCCTCTAGGTGTGCAAATGATTTCGTACCCTAGCATATTTTATCTGACAAGTACGACTGATTATTTATGGGCTGTTTTATCGCATGCGCTGTTTGACGAAGTGAGAGCTGTATGCAGTCATCACGGACAACCTGGCTTGCTAAATACAATTGGTTATATTGGTCTTGCTTTAGTTTAAATGATATTTATTTTGCAACTGTAGTGGAGAACAAGACATTTTTTTAAAATAACAATAATAAAATGTGCACGCACGATTGACTGACTCACTTCATCGTATTTCCCCCCACCTGTCACAACTATGCATACTTTGCCTTTTTCATGTGCCCCGTAAGAGATTGAGTTAAATATTGTATCTGACACAAAATTTTTGATGTATTACTGCTTTTCACAGTAATTCAGTTTTACACGTACAAAGTTGTACACGTTTGTATTCTGCTTTTAGCAGCTTTCACGGTTTGCAGTCTTTTGCTCTCAGTGATGCACTGCATCTGATTGCATTACAGGAAGGTTCTTCTATTATTCAACAGTTTGCTTGATCTGGCTCCACACTGTCAGACCTTATATTATTTATTTATGCACTTTGAGACGATATGAGATTTAAAGCAGTCTCTCATGGTGCTTCCCAGGAACTTTGTTATAATCTAAAACTATATTGTGCAAACTTAACAATATGATATTTCCTTTTTGGGGGCAGAATTTGGTTTCTGTTCCACTCTGTCCTTCCTGAATCTGGATGTTTTGGCTTGTGCTGTTATTTGATTATCATGGGAATCCTGAAGTGTGGCAATTCATTTATTACAGCAAATGTTGACTGCCTGTTTTCCAGTGGGAAAGGGCAGAACAAGGATAGGGCTTTAGGAGATGTTTCTATTAGTTTATTGTAACAGCTAGAGAGAGGGAGAGAAACCCCTCCATCCGCACCTTCCTTTCGCACGGCTAGACGTGACAGTCACCATAGCAACCACTCGGCATGCATGCTCCCCATCGCTATCAACTGCTGAAATCTTTTCTTTTCTTCTGTGTTTTTGTGTTTTTCTCTTTCTTTTTTAGAAATTTGATTTTTAAGAATTAAAGTTTTATCCAAGAATCCTTCAGCTGAAGGTGAAACTTTATTTATAAGGTTTCCACATAAAAAAAAAGCTTCCCCCAGATTCTCAGGTAGATAAATTATGTTCCTTGTCCCCATTTCCTCACCCATCCTCCCCTCCTTCTTTATACCCTCCTTTCAGGTCTCCCATGGGTAACGGAGGGTTTTCTCACACATTCAGACTGAAATTGTTAAAAATGTGTTGGCAGACATACAGGAGGTGGATTTATGTAAACCTATGCTCCATTTCTGGCACATATAGAAAAGATGTGGAGCCTTTTTTTTTTAAATTTGCAAATGAGGTGAGCTGGGATACCAAGTGTTTTGAAAGAGTAATTTGTATTATAGATGGCTTGCAAAATGGGACTTCCCAAACATAAACTAATGAAAGTTTTTCCCAGTGTGTGTGGATTCAGTGCATAGCCATCCATTACCACTGTCTTGGACTTTGTGCCATCTCCACCATTCTTCTTTTTTTTTTTATGAAGACAGTGTTCATGCTTCCTTCTCAATTTACATCAAAGCTAAATAGCATCATTATGGATGAAAGGCAAGGTGTTACTGTCTATATACAGTACCATTACTCATTACTTTGAGGAGGCTATCCTCTGAAATTTGTGCTCTCCTGCTTGCCACATACCATTTCTGCTTAAGACAGGAACTACATCACCCCTCTAGCTTCTCGTCCTCATGTTTCTCTTTGTTGTCAGTTGTTTAATGTATTCTGTGTCCTTCTCCCTCTCTCCTAAAATAAAGGTGGTGAGAATCCCTTTAAGGCTTACAGTGCTGCTCCTCAAACATTTTGGCTGACTCCTGCTTGATAAACTCCTGGAAGTGAAAAGCTGAGACCCACAAGTGATCCAGGGATTCACGTCACTCCAACATGCCTTCTTCTGTCTAACTACTCCCTGGAGATAACTACAACAATGTGACCACTCGAATCGATCAGAACCATGTGACCTGCTATTATGGATACGAGGAAAGGCTTACACTGAATTAAAACTCATCCAGGTAATTCAGCACATTGTGACCTTTGCAATCTGACCATTTGTACTGTATAGCAGCTGCTGACTTATGTTTAAAAAAAATCTTTTCACTGTTGAGATTAGTGTTTCACATCTTTTGCTTGGTACAGGGCTTTTCATTTTCTTTGTATATTAATAGACCTTTTACTGCACTGCATCTTGGCCATTCCGTGACTTCCTCAATCTGGATATTCATGGCTCCAGCTTTTGTCTGCGTCAGCTAGTAAACAGTGCAAACAGGAAGTGGCACCATGGTGCATTGCTGTTAAAGCCTGGTCAGCTTAGTGCAAATTAAAAGGGTATGAATATAAAGAGTATAAAATGCTTTCGTTTGTATTTTCAGTATGAATTTGCCAGGTTTTTTTTTTCTGCCTGAAAATGGACTTTAGGGAGTAGACTAAGCACATAAGTGCAATCGTTTCACCTAAAGTTAAAAGCAATGAGTGAACGTCAGGAGGGGCTGGAGCCTGTTCCAGCTGTTATGTGGTGAGAGGCAGGGTATAGCCTCGACAGATGACCAGTGTATCACAGAGCTCACAGAGAGAGATGCAGAGAGCCAATCACACCTACAGCCAATTTAGAATCACCAATTAACCTAACAAGCATGTCTTTGGGGAAAAAAGAATCTCTTAGCAAGAAAAGCTCTGCATGCAACCAGGAGTCTGGAACGAATCAAAGTCACTTTTTTGTAATAATAATAAGAGAAACCTGATTAGCACCTTGTTCTGGTTAGATTTGATTGTCTTGCCCTTTAAAAAGTATTATGAACCTCATATTTTTTGCTTGCAGAATCATGTTGTGACATTAAAGTCGGCAGTGCTAACACTGAAGACTCACTGCTTAAGGCATGAGAGGAGAACTAATGAAGACAGGCATGGAAGTGAATCCAGACAAAAAGGAATGGGTCTTGTCCACCTTTGATACAGATGACAATTAAGTCCTGCGGCTCACAGTTGATATTGTATTGTGCACAAAGCTTGAAAGCTGAGGGGTGGTGAGATGCATAAAACAGGGTAAAGAAAACAGACCAAACAACAGAGCCTTTAACGAGGCAAAAAAACCACAGAGGATGAGTGGGAAAACTCTTTTACGAAGTCAAAAAGCTAAGCTTTTAGATTTCTATAAACTGAGTAAAATATATTTTTAGGGCTTTATTTGCTTTTACCACTTATGTGTTATGACCACAACGGGGCCTTCTGCATTACCTTTATATATGAGTCACCTGCTCAACCCAGTGAGCTAAACCATATGTAATAGAGACAGCACATGTTAATGGACACGAGTATAAAAATATAAGATATAAAGATGCTAAAAGTTTTAAAGTTTTTAGCAAACCTGGTGCACGTGAACCAATCGACAGGCCAGGGATTCGAATCAGACTGACTGGTAACCGGCTGGTTAACCACACATGTGTTTCATTACTTGCCCATCTAGTTCATGTGTGTACAACATGCACACAGCAGTGCAGACAAATAGTCATGCACTCATAACCACAAATTAAATTAATATAGAACTTATTTACTGTAAAACAAAGACACAATGCACACAAAGGTAAACCATGGGGGGAACCACCACGAAAGTGTAAAAACAAACCTTTTAGACACTTAAATCAAAGGTCACCGCTTTAAATCTTTGCTCAGTATGAGTGAAGCAGTTACAAGAAACTTTTGGTGATAAGTAAAAAAAAAAAGAAAAAGGATCAATATCCTGTTATCTGGTGAGGTAAAATATGTCAGGTAAAGTTAACTGTTTGTACCTCTTTGCAGTAGCAGAGCTCTTTATTTTCAGTTGTTTAAGTGAGAGGAGATCCTGTAACTTACTGCAGATTTTACAGCTGCAAAAGCGCCACAAAATCCATGCTTTTGACTTTTCTTTTATTTGGCACTCTGCTTTGTTTTTGTGCAGTTGAAATATCGTAGTGAGTAATGGTGATTCAAATAAGGAAAAGGAGAACAATACAGTCAAGGGCAGAAAGGAAGACAAGCCTGAGATGGGAGGAAGGAGAGAGAGAGAGAGAGAGAATCGAGAGACTATCTACATGCGTTTTTGTGGTACAATGCGTGGTTAAATCATCATTGTGCTTCCAGCTGCAAATGCATGTGCACGTATCTTATCCAGCGAGTTTGCAAAGAGTGTGTGTCTCTCTTGCTCCCGTTTCCTCTCTGGAGCAGAGCAGTACAGGAAGGCCGGCTGGTTGGCTGGCTGCACAGGAAAGGAAACAGTCTCTATCAAACAGCAGATGGAGGACAGCATGTGCTTACACTGCAGAAACACACACATAAGCACCGACATGCACACACATGTAGCCCTACATACACAACGAATTATGTGCGAAAACAGTAGCTTTTATTAGTAAATGGTAAATGGTAAATGGCCTGCATTTGTATAGCGCTTTTCTAGTCCATAGGACCCCAAAGCGCTTTACACTACATTCAGTCATCCACCCATTCACACACACATTCACACACTGGCGATAGCAAGCTACATCGTAGTGTGACCCAGATTGTACGTGTCAGGTGCTGGGAATCTGAACCTTCCAGAGTTGATTTGAAGGAGGAAAATTGCATTTTATAGGAACTTTTGAACTGCTTCCATAACGGCAAGGACGTTTTTTTTCTTCTTGGAAGGTTGTAATGCCCTTTCAACTTTTATCAAAGCATTTTCCCCCCCTAGCTACACATTGCTACAGTCTCTTATAGCTTTTCAGCTTTCAAATGTCTTTTCACGATTGAAAAACAGGCCATGGTCATAGAATAATTGTGCATAGACTTTTGTTTTCACCTGGTTCAGAGCATTGCTTTTGTTCAGAGTTGAAAAAAGGCAGATATGGAAATTATTCCCAAACAGTGTGTAAACTTCTATCAGTAATGCTCCACAGCTGTCCGACCCATTTCATGGGTGTAGGCATTAGCAAAGCCGAGATCTCACCTATTTGTTACGTTTGTGACCTGCTGATCAAAAGTGTTTGTCTGTTGCCAAGATTTAGTGATACCCAGTATGTCATGGCCACCTCTATGGTTTCTGATGCACTGTAATACCTCTGTCAAGAGTTATTAGCAACAGGATAGCTACCATACTGGCCTGGTCTCAACAAGCTTTTGTCAGCAATACGGAGACTGGATGTTGCACTTCCTTTTTCCAAACGGGAGCGAACTCTCCAAGAGGCTTTCGACTTAGGCTCGTGTGTGTGTGTATGTGTGTTTGCTCACTTGTGCAACAAGCCTGCTTAGGAGCAAGGACAATGAGGCTCACTATGGTGCCCAAGGCCTCAGTGAATGACTCATATTTCTATAGGATTCAGGCCAAACAAAAAGGTTACACAATCTTAATCAACAAAGTGGTGCTCATAATATGCTCAGCAGAGGCAGTGATCCCGTGAAAGAGGATTGTGAAAATTTGTTAGGTTCAAGTTTGGGTAACATAATTAGTACGCTTCCTCTTTCACTTTCTATTAAAAGGAAGAGTGTTGCTTTCTTCTTTTTAAGAAGAAGAAAGCAGTCAGTGCACATTCTGACTTTCTAAATTCAGGATTATGCCACAAAAGACTGGCGTGTTTTGTTTTTCTATATGTTTGTCACCAGGTGTGTGACAAAGAAGTTCAAGTGACTGTTATTCCTGAAGATGAATAACACCTCTCATTGAGGAGCAATTTTGCTATGGCAACTGGAACTGTGCAAGAGTAAAATTTAGCTCTTCCTGCAGACAGTCAAGAGACATGATAGAAACCGAAAGACAGTCATGGTGTCTCTTATTGAAAGGATTGTTCTAAAGAGAAGGATTTTAAGGTCTGCGTCTGCACCGAGCAGACACGTCTGCTCAATCTCTGCAGAGCAGCAGAGGCAGGCTCCTCATCCTCTCAGCGTGAGCCTTTCACTTATCCCTTCTGGTCCCTCCTCTCTTTTCCTCGCTCAGAATCAAGTGGCTTTTTGTTCTCCCGCAGCAGTGCTTATCACTTGTTTCTCCACTGCTGCCCTCACTCCCTCCTCCCCATCCTTCTTGTGGTAATGAAAGGATATTTTGGGGGATAGATCTTGTCTGCCCTGTGAAGATCCCAAAGGAGTGTGGTTATCTTTCTGTCTGTGTCTGAAAAAATGGGGTTCTGTGCAAGAACACCCCCTTCTCTGGAGGGCATTCTTCCTCTGAGAGCTAGGTCTGTTTTTAATCCAAGTCTTTGTGTCCGTGCGAATGTTAAATAACTCCCATACCAGAAGAAAAGCTTTGTGGACTCATCATTACAGGCACTAACACTGCACTTTATTTGAGTTCATCTGAATGAAGTGGGTTTGCTCTTTCCCACAGGATTTTTCAATTGCCTGTTATTTCTACGCTTGGATAACATGACATAGGGATGAGGCATACATTGTCAGAGGAGGGAATCTGTTTGGCCGAATTACTCTTTAAAACCTGATTCCCAGATGGCATCTGACTCAGCTGTTGTTTTTCCACATGTAACTACAGCTTCACCTGTCTAATCACTTTTATTGACCATAAAACCACCCAAAACAAATTTACAGTCAGTTAAGGAGGTTAACTTTCCATAATGTGACCGGTAGTCATCATTTTCTTTATAGCTTTTGCTGAGATGTTTGCTGAATAAAGGCAACTGCTGAGGCTTAGACTCAGAAAGGCTGAAGTTTCTCAATTGATTTCTTTCTATTAAATGCATCAGAACAGCTAGACCCATAAAAGAGAATCTAACTGAATTATTATTGCGTGGACATGCAGAAGCTTTGTATGACAGCAATAGCTTTCCACTGCTAAACAGTATCTCAGTATAAGACAATTTCTATTAAAAGCAAACATAATATAGCATGAGCTCTAAATATATCGTCATGTAGAGCCTCTGAATGGAGTCTGGAGCTGCTTTCTCCCCGCTTAATCACCTCTTGACTCTCATGATGGATGCAGATTGATAAATACCATAATTATCTTGGAAGTCATGTATTTTCAAGTAATGTAGGCCGAGCATACACTCAAATACAAAGAACCCAACAAATGGTTGCCTCATATACAGTAATTTAGGTCCTTATTTGACCACTATATGTTACACTTTGTGCTTTTAATGGCCCTACAGGTTAACAAAAAGATTGCTATATGTCATATTACTGACTAGCTGCTACCTATCTTCTTGTCTCTCTTTCCTTCTGCATGTCTTTTGCCTGTTCATAGCAGAGAGGGGATAATCACCAAGTTGCTGTGCAATGAGAAGTGTCACAAGCCTGTTTTGTCACTTGCAGCCCAGCTGCCATGCATTACTCAGACTATAGGTGGCTCTGATTCGAGGCCATAATTGCCCTGCCTCCGAATAATTGAAAGAGGGGAGGAGGTACATCCCAGAGGTGTCAGGATGGGAGAAAGATGGATGCTGCGGTGTTCAACTCTGTCAGGTTGGAAGATATAAGGGGCTGGGAGGACATGATGAGAGTCTCACAGGGCGCCTTTTTCACCTGCTCAGACAAACGCATAGACACACATGTTGTTGATGATCGACCACTAGCAAAATTATTTCTGACGCGGCGGTTCTCAAACGGGCACATGTGTTTCCCATGTATCCTTATTGTAGCTCCATGTGTTTGTATTCCATGGCAGGCAGTGTCGCCTTGCCTGCCAATTGTTAACAGATTTGGTGTAGAAACTTATGCATGGAGAGTATCTGTGCAGGCGTGCAAATCTGTGGATCTGAAATGATTAAAAACCCACTGGCTCTTTGGAAAATATTAACTGTGACTGTGTGCATGTGTGTGACACGTACGGCTGTGTGAACACGCAGACTAAATGAGACTCAAAAAGTGTACGCTCAGATGTGGCGTATGCTGCAGACACCAGACTGGAGTAAATATTTACTACCAATTATGCTCTTGGTTTCAAGGCCTCACCAGAGTGTGACGGCAGCTTCTAAATGCTATAAACACTGGAGACATCAAGTCCTATGCTAAATTTGAGATACTCTGATATGTTATGACCAGAATGTTTTTAAGAGGATTATCAATAATCGCTTCTGATCTCACTCTGTGTTATTTTTAACTAATATGTAGCAGATAAAAGCTCTTATTTTTAGGTAGGGCACTCTAATGGCATTGCTTTAGGGTCAGGCATAGAAACGGCCACGTCTCAGTCAGCAGGATATTTTGGCCAGGATCAACCTGGCAACCAGCTATAACTCTCTTCCCCTGGCAATGGGTAACAGGGTTTTCTCTTTGCTATTTTGCTAAGTACACAATGCCTTATGCATTTATACGTAACAGGATAAACAAGTGCAAGCTTTTTCACACAGCTTGGATCTCTGTAGGAGATGATACATTTGTTCACATAGAGGTAGAAGGCTGACACTGCGGAGTGGAGCCAGCGGGTCCCCAAGGTCATTACCGCTACCACGGCATCTGAGCGCCTTGGGAAAGGAGGCACAAACTGATTAATGACAATGCTAGGAACACAAGAGGGGAGAAACCCACTCTGCAAAGAGAGCAGTGCTGCAGAGCTAGAGTTGTTACTGTAAAATGGTGCTATAGATAGTGTGAGATACCGCAGAGTGTGTCAAAGTACTGAACTGCATCTTATAATCTCTTAAACTTGATGGACGCTTAATGCATTCAGTGCTGAATGGTTTGTAATTATAGCCAGTGTCTCAAACGTGCATTCTTTCTAATGGTCAGCCAGGGGTTGCAAAGAGAAGGCACATTGGACTGAAGTCTGATAAAATTACCTCAGGAAACACCTCCTTGATGGATTTATGGTCACAGTTCATAGTTAGGATTAACATTTAATACAAAATTGTGTTGATTTTGTAAATTATGGTCACATTTACAGTAAAGAAGGTTATGTTTAAGGGTGAGCCTACCATGTGATTGACAGTTGTTCCTGTATGAGCCTGCAGTATGCCTTGCTTTTTCAGTTTGAGTCACCTGTTTCTTGTGACATGTGTTCACAAATACAAGATGACGCCAGTCGGCTGAAGCTTAAAAGAGGACTTGGGCAATGTCATGATGGCTACACTCATCTTTTATATACAGTGATAGTGAGCAACCAAGCTGGACTTATCTTATCTTGATACCTTTAGCACACTGTGCTAATATAAACCAGAAATCATTCCATGTCCTTGATTGACTAGAGACTCTTTGAAGTGCATTTTGTTACTCTGCACTGCTTGTTACTCCTAAACTAATAACATTAATATAAATGGCTTTATCTTTACTTGTCTCTGGTTGCATTGAACCTAGCTGGTGTAATTTAGACCAGTGATTCCAAAAGTGTGACTCGGGGCCCCCTTGTGGGCCACAGTAACAATAGAAATTCAGTTTGAAATTGATCAAGTATGTATAGTTACATATTCAAGGTAATTTATTCATTTATATAAAAAGTAAATTAAAGCTGGTAATCTTGCAAGGAACTCTATCTCGGATGGAGTGAAGATGTAAGATTGGGTGGGTCCCTTGTGGATTTTCTGGATTTTAGATGTGCTGCAACACTTGCAACTTTAGACTGTCATACTTTAAGGACCAGTAGTGTGGTGAATGGCTTTACCATTTTCCCTTTTTCATGCTGTTATACTTCAGTTTTGATACATGTTCAACTTTTAATTGACTTAGAATCTGTAGCTGATCAAGGAATCAGATAAACGTATGGTTTATCATAAGTTCTGTATAGAACAGAAATTAAATTTACACCCAGTAAATGAAACTTTTCCCCCAGTTTTCTAATTTTCATTAGCCTTCATTAGACCTCTACTGACTGATACCTGACCTCATTAAAATGCTATTAATTTGCATTTTAGCACACATGAAAGGTGATTCTAGTTAGAATCAGAATATTTTCATTTACTACTGAATGATCCTGCCCTCTTCTACCACATAAACATCATTTTAGCAATTTTCAACCATTGTTATGTGGTTGCCAGGCAATGTGGCGGCATACTAATATATCAGATATCATAATATTCAAGTTTTGTGGGTGTAAATGAGATTTTATTGCCATGAAATGAAAATGCGATATGATAAATGACAATGCAGTGTTTTTATAACATGACACAGTAGTAGGTGGTTGCTAGGCAACATGATGTTATAATATCTGCTATGGATAAGAACCTTCAAGTGCCTAAGATGTACCTTTGTGCCAGATTTGGTTGCTTAACTCCTGATCATATTGGAGTCTTGAGAAAACTGACAGAGATTTTGTGTATTTTAGTAAGACTTGCAGGCAAATATGTAAATCAGTGTCTAGACTTTAACGTTAAATAAATATGAAACAGAAATAAAAGTGCCCATAACCAGGGGTCATGAATTGTGTCTGGGCATGTTAAATGTTAAAACTCTCTCTTACACTTTTTACTAAAAGGCACTTTTCTTTATGAAACAAAAGGCTGGATTGACATCAGCTTTTCAGTTTTTCATTTAGTGCCTCTGTGCAGGGTTTTCTTTTCTTTAAAAAAAAAATGAAGCGTACATGTGCAACATCCAACAGGTGCCACGCTGGTGGCAGCATTGCTGATCAGGTTGCCATGGAAACACAATTTGAACAACACCTTTATACATATTGGAACAAACTGGTGGTATAATAACTGAAATCTTATACCGGATTCTAATGGGTCAAAAATGGAGAAGACCGGGCTCCTGCAGTTTCATTTTAAACATTTGCATGGAGTAAATCGTGAAGCAGTCAGAGTTTAAAACCTTGTATGTTGTCTTGAAATCAAAGAAAAGCAGAAGTTTAAAAAAAACCATTGAAAACCTTGTGTAACTAGGTTACATTGCGCGAGAAACCTCTGCACATCTGTGTGCACAGATGGACACTCCAGCACCATTTCCTCTGTCAATGCTGTGAATGTAGTGCACTGTCCTTTAAATAGCTAACCCAGCTCAGGTTTATACACTGCAGCTCCCCAGTGACTGAGACCACAGAGACAGCGAGACGTGTCACAGGCCGACTTACTCAAATAGAAAGTGTCAACTTGTTGACCGTGTTTTCTGGTCAAAACTGGTTGATTTAACACTTGCATTCTGCACATTTAGGGGCTTTATGACGTTCTATAAGTTAGGTACCCAAACACCATAACATTTTATTGCATTTCACCAAAAGCTGGGATGTCACTACAGAATAAACATTTTAGGAAATGATTAAAATCGATAGAGCAGCTGAACTATTCTAGGTTTCAGTCCACAAACACCGCGAACCATAATCATACAACTCGCAACATCACCGTTTATTTTCACACCTATTCCTTTTTTCTGCACCTTTCTGCCCCGATGGCAAAATATTACAGTAAAAACTTTACACAGATACAGAACCAACCACAGCATGTCACACAGGACAGGTCTTGCAGCTTTCTGGATGAATAGTGTTTGTTGAGTTCTGTTGTGGTACTACCGCAAAAGAGCAGCCGAAAAAAAAAAAATGCACAAAGTCACCTGATCACTTTTATTCTTGTAACAACCACAATTTAAGTGTGTTGGCACTGCCACCTGCTAACCGCGTCTGTATTAGTGATGTTTTTTTTTTACCACAATAACACATGCACAGAGCAAAAACCCAAAGCGCATTATTCTGCAGATATGCATATAATTTACTTATTTTATTATCATCCAGCACAGAGCTCTACTGATTTCTAAATTCCAGAATTTATTATAAGAAAGTATCACCTACTTATATTTATGGTCGTATTTATTGTGTAAATGAGTACATTCAGTATAAATATCAGTGAATATTTTGATATTTTGTGACACAGGTTAATATTCTAGTAGGAAGTTTGAGAAGATTTCTTTTAAGTGTGAAGTCACAGATAGCAGAGTGTTGGCTTTAAGTGGGTATTGTACACTGATGCAGACACGTACAAAAGCAGCTGTGGACACCAGGGACAAGGCGACATTCCTGTAACAATACCTGAAGGGCTTTCTTACTTTGCATTGTAAAATAAAATCTCAGTGTACAAGTGCACTTGGTCAGAAGAAAACACCATCGGGCAGTCAAATGTCCACATGGATGTTGAAAATTGTGTTAGTTGGACTCAACTGGTGGATGTAGATTTTTTAATTTTTTATCTACATGCTTACTTACATTTAGTCCGAGCTGCACTATGTCTAATAACTGTATTCAAGCTTGAAGACGTTTCATGTATTTTGTGTCAAAAATCTGGTAAAATTGCTGGATACAAAGTTTGATCTACTGTGTGGTGTTTGGTTATCAAATCTCTTGAAGTACAGGCTGGCTCGACACTAGCACCTGCACGACTGTGGTGTGCACAGTGTCTTTAGCTAAGCTAACCTTTGTGATAGAAGGTTAAATTACAGACATGAGATTGGTATTGATTGTTTAATTTTCTCCCAAAATGTAGTCTTAAATAGGGCATTTCTGAGTAAATAAGTTGATAATGTTTAAGTTTAGCAGGACTGTGCAGGAAGCAATGAAAAGAAGGCCTGAGATAACTTTTTTCCCCTTTTAATAATCTGCCCTGCAGGTTTTGGCTATAAAAAAACTTGTGTCCTAAAGGGTAAACAGTCTGGCATTATTTTGCTCGAAGGACACAGTGTACCTCCCGCCTCTTCAGCCTGTCACATCACCCCTACACCCACAACCCATTCTCTGAATTCCCAAGCTGATGTATCTGAATGGACAGAGAGACTCTGTGCCCAGAGAAGTCACGTTCAGTAGAACTGACAGTCCCGAGAACACCGTTTCTGTCAAATGCAAGGACAGCCAATTTCTCTGTCTTATCTTCTAATTGTAACAAGCTTGTCTTTCTGACAGTTAAGATCCTAGGGCTAATTAGTGAGACAATGGAAGACCAGGGGTATCATTATGTCACTTCTGTGGTGTTTTTTTTTTAACCTAGACTGAAAGAATGGCAGAACATGGAGCACACCACAAGGAAAACACAATTCCACAGAGAGCAATAGCTCATCCTCCAAAACACAACTGTGTCAGGGAAAAACATTTATCAGACTACTGATTTGGGAATAGATTCACCATGACTCAGAATTCCCACATCGCCTTTTTACAAAGCCTCCCTGGTGACATGAATAGGGAAAATATTGCCGTGTCGCCACAAGATGTTTTTGCTTCACGCGATATTATCTCTACAGAGCTCTCCAGCTGTGGTCTGTAAACAACAGAATCTGTATCTTGTAGCCACGCATTATTAAGATGTGAACACAATCCAGCTATCACGTTCCCACGCCTTGTTAGCTCATAGCCAGGAGTCATTGATCTTGTTGCCTCACAACAATATTTTTTACCACTCATGTAACCAGGGGGCCTCCTTTTCATTTTTAGAGTTAGAATGAAGATCTTTATATTTGTGTGATTTGTCTTACTGATATCTGGGCATGTGTGCATATGTTATGAAGTACGCTGGTTTTCAGAGGAAGCAGGGTATAATCAGTCAAATCAGTTGTGACTCACACAGTGCACACCACGTGCCAAAGGTCTCTGCTAACAGTTTCCATAGTGGTGACTTTTAGGTGAATCAGTTTTATGGTATTATGATAAAATGATTTCTTATATGGCAATGAACATATACAGGAAACAGTCAGGTCAAGTAAATCTATTTATAAGCACATTTAACTACACAGGTTGACCAAAGTGCTGTAGGCGAGGTTATTCAGACATATTGTGTCATAGCAATGGTTGTCATTTCCTCCTGAGATCCCAAGGCATTCTAAGACCAAATTAGATATGTAATCCCTCTAAAGAGTTTCCTGAAAAATCTCTAAAGAAATGTTGCTAGAAAGCCTTCAAAGCAGATGCCTGAACCAACTCAGCTGTGAAGTAATTCCTTCCTAACAGGATTTTTACGAGAAATGTCAAATTTGGGTCTTTTGTATTTAAGTTTTCCCAAAATCAAGTTGGTAAATTTATAGTTCTGTTAACACAAAATCTTGTTTAGTGTTTCCCTGCTCAGTTGTGGTAGAGAAAACGCAAAAAATACATTTTTCCCTAAAGGACTTTGCTGTCTCAGATTGGCCTTAAATGCACTTAATTCCTGAAATAAGGATTGTGCCCACTAATACCGTATGTAGGCATGCTAAGGAAATAAGGTTAGGTTTTGACAGTGACCGTAAACTTCTTAATAGATTTAAAAAAAAAAAAAAACAGCAACAAAAAAAACAAATTATTAGAAAAATCAAGAAAGTAGTGCGAGCTTAAAAATTTGATGTGATACTGATTTTTCCTGCTGTAACTTCTCTGTAAATTACATGTTCCATGTTCTCTTTAACTTACTCTCATGTAGTGTGCCTCATATTAAACAATTTCCTGTAGTTGCACAAAACCACAGAAAGATACATGAGTTAGAGCCAGAAATCAGCCTTTGCACCCTGTCAAAGAATATGAGCAATGACATTATCTTTCCTGTCAGTGTCCACTAGCCCAGTCCACTATATGTAGCATTCTTTTTTTTTTAAAGATGTGTGTGGTAAAGCAGCGCAGATTAGTCATAGGATAAATGGAATATACTAGAGTAAGCATAAAATGTGATTTATTTTTATAATATTATTATACATAGATATATATACATAATATATAGTAAGCATTTCTTTTTCCAGTATTCCAGCACATACACAGATGGTGCTTAACTAATATTGCATTGATTTATATTAGAAATCTCATCCTCTACTTTTATCACATCCCATCTACACAAGTTGTTCCTTTTCTATAGCTGATGCCTTCCATTCTGTAGCCCAGGATAAGCAAATATGCCACAGAGGTAACTCTATGCTTCGGTAACCTGGGTCATGCATGCCACTGAAATGAGTAGCTGTCTAGCTGGCCAAGACAATCCCCTTCCCCAAAGCTAGTTGGACATGTCTCCTATAATAAAATAAAGATGCCCCCCCTCCCCGAAGCTTCCATCTCCCATGACCTATTTTCTTTATGGCTAACGGTTGGTGGCTAGCTGCTGAGTGGTAAATGCACAAAGGACAATACACAGATGAGAGCACACAAAATGTGATTATAACTGTTTGACTAGGATCTGACCCTAACTAAAAGACAGCTGTTTTTTGCTGAGTTAGCTATCCAGAGTAATAGTCAGTAGTGTTATTAATAGTATAATAGTGTGAGAAATGTCCTCACAAAAAGAGAGGAAAGGAAGTTGGTGATCTCCTCAAAGATGCTAATGAGGTCAGACAGGAGACCACTGCACCGACAAGACGGGAAAAGCTGGAAAGCAGGAGCTGAACAGCATGTAGTCCCAAAGGAGTAGTTGAGTCACACAGGGGGTTGGAGGCAAAAACACGACAGGGTGACATCTCTGGAGATGATACGGGAGCCATGAACTGGGAGAAGCTTAGAAGAAGCAGCAACACTTAACCACAAGACACAGCCGTAGGCCTGGCTGTGAGCACTCCGCTGGGTGTCCCTGCTGAGCCATCGTATACACAAACAGACAGAAGCAGGATACATAAAATTCAGTGCAGCCTGTGTAGAGGAAAGTCCCAAATGGTGCTGCAAATCTATTTCCACATCACAGATACACCAAGCCTACCCCAAGGATTCACACACTGTACAAACTCAACTCAATAACCTCCCCCCTCATCCGAGCCTGTGACATTTGCAGAGAAGACCTTAAAGAGGGGGATAAGAGCAAAGACAGAGCTGGAGAAACGGGGGTGGGGAGGGGCTCCTCCTCTTCCTCTTTTCTCATTAGAATTCTCTCATCAGTCTTCCCCACAGAGCAGGGGCTTGACATGTCAGGGTTTATTAATTGCTCCAGGAAATATTATTGACCTGGACCTTCTGCGCCTTCTCTCCCCACTGCGGTCGGTGTCTCTGCTCTGCTGCCTCCGCATTCCTTTGGTGTCCTGCCTGGACCCATTACAGGACACTGCGGCACAGCGTGGAGGCTTCAACACAGTGTCTTCATTGACTATGCACTTGGCCTGGGTTTTCTTTTCACTGCAGCTGCAAAGCTCCACCTCACACACACATACGCTCTCTCTCTCAGGCACACCTGCAGCTTTGGGGAGAAAAAGCGCACACTTCATTATGGTGTGATAGAAGCTCTGTGTTGGTGCCCTTTGCTGAAATTCCAACTTTTGGAATGCTTTGGTGAAAAAAAAAATCTTTTTAAAGGTGCAAACATCTCAAGGCTTATTGGTTTTTAAATCCCACCAGTAGTTTTTTTTTCTTTTTTCTTTCCTTTTTTTAAAAAGAGGTGCTTAAATCAGTCCGATGTGAATCCAGTCTGACTGCTTAAACATTAGAATCAATTAAATTATCAGGTTCCATCTACGAACGGCAAAAAGATAATTCAATTGCGACTCTTGGATGTCACTGTACAAGGACAATCTGAAAATCTGTGTGTGTGTGCAAGTCTTGTATATTTGTGAATTTGAACAAACATTTGTGTTTGCGAGCAGTGAAGGTGACAAAAGGAAGAGTATCTAATGTTTTTTGTGAAACCTCTTGGTGTGCGTCGCTTGATTTCATGCCTCGTGATCGTACTCTCAACTTGGATAGGACATTCATTTATAGCTCAACGTCATATGACATCTAGTGCTTTTGCTGGCACACATGGGGTGTGACTGTGGGAGGTTTCTTTAACTTTAAAGCCCTATTCTTGGTATATCCTGGAATTGAATTGCATTGGAAACTGCCGAAGGAAAACAGTTGTTAAGACTACTAACTTCTTTCCTAATCTGAAAATACATTGATGAGTCGAAATGGTTGTAATAATTGTGCTGCCATAACCTTAACCATCATGTGAAACCCCTTTCATATGAAATTACTTTAAATGAAAGCTTTAAAGGATGTGTTTTTCCTTGGCCTGTGTATTACCTTTGCATGCTTTATTGCTGGATTTATTAAGGAACTATGTTTTTTTTTTTTTTTACCAGATTTAAAAAAAACAAAACAAAGAACAATAAAAAAAAAAAACTGGTCTATTGTGCCACCATGTGGACATGTTTGGCATTACACTGGGGTTTTTATGACAGCACTAATGAATGACCAGGATATGAGTGTGTTGTTCCATTGTGTCCCAGCGAACTTTGCACCGATGAACACATTCCTGAAAGCAACGGTCATGAATAAAGAAATGAGCCTCATATCAACCAACCATGGCTTTTGTTTCCTCTGAATAGTGATATTATCCAACTCCCACATCAACATGAATCTTGAGTTTGCAGGCATGTCTGGCACTAAATTTAATATCCGTCTTCATTTTGTTTTTCTGCAGTCACAATGGTTCTACTTTTGTTTGTCACGACAACAACAGCAAACAATTCCACAACAGTGAACAACAACAGTAATGAGGGTAAGAGCACAAACAAGGTCACTTCTACCTTAATGTGTGAGACTGCACAGCACTCAACAATCTGTGACAGCGACCAGATCCCATCCCCACACACTGCACTCGGTGCTTTAACATAAGATATAATTATAATGCATCTTCTGCAATGCAGGCATCAGCTTGATAATCGCCTTTTTTTCTTACACAGCCTTGTTATTACCAGATCACAGTGAACTTCAGGAACCCTGGACAGTAATTTAAGGCTTATTGTACATCTTTATAAACACAGATAATGGTCGGCTGTGTGGCTGTGACTCTTGGTTGAGTCGCCACTCTAAGAGTCTGTTGTTTTCTGATCGACACTCCAGGAGGATGAAATATGCTGATGCTTATCTCTATAGACAAAATAATGCTAAGGCCAGTTATTAAATCAGCTCTGTGGCCACAAGAGTTTACTGGAGGTGCTTTGCTTCATCAAGTATTTATGTGATGAGTTCATGTGATGCACACATGAATGCTGCAGAGCATTTGCGCACACAGGCACATATATTATCAGTCTTGCCCCCTCTTCCTGTTTCTTTGTTGGTGGTGTTACATGACCCCTGGCTTTGACTTTCCTTCTCCTTTAAACAGAAACCACAGATAACGGATACATCATCTCCACTGTGCTGGTTGTGTCCCTGCTGGTGCTCATCATCGCACTGCTAGCCTGGTACTTCCTCAGGTAAAAACTCCCACCCTGCTGGGATTCAGTTACTTCACCTTATCCCTCTCCCTGCTCTTCACTCACTGGCTATTAGCCAGGCTCAGGGGCAGAGCTCCGGTGACAAACACTTCCTCCTTTAGTCATTGAGGCGGAGCCCCGTCAGGAAGTGCTGTAGGCTGACTCCCTCTCATGCTTCGAACAGAAAAGACTGTGACAGTAGAAGTAGGCAACTTAACAGAGTGAATAACAAATTCTGTACCGCATTCAGACTACAACTCTGTCTCTCCTTGACATCAGCTAATGAGAAAAAATAGCTTCTCAAGTTTCAGATGGTAGGTTGGATAGCTTTTTTTCCAAGGTTATCTTTTGGCAGATGTTATAATTTAACTACAATGAAGAACTTTGGTTAAACGAAAACAGTGTAGATGATTTTACCATGTCATCATCTTTTCTTGTGTTTTACATCGCGGTAACGTCTCTGTTCTTTTCCTTGCAGGTTAAAAAACCAGAGGAAAGCTGTAGTCACAACAGTTGACAAGAAGATACCAAATGGCATCCTGGAGGAACAAGGTAACACTGTGAGACACATTGCAGGTTGTAGAGTTAAAACGTGGTGCACAGAAACAGAAACTTGAAGTGAAAAACAGGCTAGAGATTAAGATATGCATCGATAGGGAGCTGCAAAGAGGTTTTATATTTGTAACTGTATATGCAGGTTGTCCCACCATTGCCTTGTGGTTGTTTTAAACTTCCTGTGGTTGATGTGAAAAACAAAACGCTCTATTATCTTTACCACTTTGTATAGCTTTTTGACAGCGTATGTAAGATTAGTTTGGAACATTATTGGTACAAAGGGTAGTTCTTCTCTCTGAGCAGTTTTTGACAACTTGTAGCGACATCATAATAGTTTCATGTAAAGTACCACATGACAGGAGCTATCAGCTCTTACAGGAAACTCGCTGAACTCACTGAACATGTTTCAATCTTCTTTTGGAAGTATATTTTTGTCTAACGCTACAGAGGAATGTAGAGAGCATGTTGTATTTATCCAAATGGGAAATAGTATATCACTGAGCTAAGGGGAAACAAAATACACAGCACACCCCAAATTTGTTGTTATATCTTGTTGACATCTTGCTGCCGATCACAATAATTTTTAACATGAAACGGTGTCATATTACAAAAGTATTTTATATGAAACTGAAACTTTCACTCGATAGGGAAGTGTAGTACTTAATTGCTTTTTAATTCTAAATTCTACACGATTTGAAAGATTGATTAATTAAAGTAATATGTCTGTATAATGAAACTATAAAATATACACTGTATTGCTTTTTTTTTTTTTTTTTTTAATTTTATCGCTTATTGTTGTCTACATTCATTATACACTCACTGGTCACTTTATTAGGTATACTCTGCTAGTCTTTGGCTGGACTTCCTGTTGCTTTTAGAATGCTTTAATTCTTCATTGATTAGATTCAGCAAGGTGCCAGAAGCATTTTGATTTTGGCACCTTGCTGATGGCATCATACAGTTGTTGTTGACTTTTTGGCTGATGTGAATCTCCTGTTTCTTACATGCCAAACATTTGCAACAGAATTGGGATCAGGTGACTGTGGAGGCCATTTAAGTACCGTGAATTCATTGTTATGTTCAAGAAACCAGTTATAGATGATTTGGGCTTTGTGACATTGCATGTTATCCTACTGGAAGCAGCCATTGGAAGATGGGTACAGTGTGGTCATAAAGGCATAAACATGGTCAGCAATAATATTCAGGCAGACTGTGGCTTTTAAACAGTGGTAATTGGTACTAAGGAGCCCAAACTGCACCAAGAAAAGATCCCGCACAGCTTTACCAACCTGAATTGTTGATATATGGCAGTATGGATCCATGCTTGTTGTTTGTGTTTGTTGTTCATGCTGTTTATGCCATCTTGACCCTACCATCCAAATATCATTGAAGTCCAGACTCATCATCCTCCATTGTCCAAATTTGGTAAGACTGTGTGAATTGTAGTAACAGTTTCCTGTTCTTAGCTGGCAGGAGTGACACTGTATATGATCTTTTGCTGCTGTAGTCCAGCTGCTTCAAGGTTCGACATTTTGTACGTTCAGACGTGATCTTCTGTGTACTTTGGTTGTAACAAGTGGTTCAGTTACTGTTGCTTTTCTATAAGCTTGAAATAGTCAAGCCATTCTCCACTGACCTCTTAAATAAATGAGACATTTTACTCCAGAGAACTGCTGCTCAATGGATAATTTCTCCTATTTTGGACCATTATCTGTAAACCCTAGAGATGGTTGTGAGGGAAAAGACCAGCCCATCTGGCACTAGTAACCATGACACGTTCAAAATCTCAGAAATCACCTTTCTGATGCTCTTCCTGAATTTCAGAAGATTGTCTTAAGGATTTCTACATGCCTAAATGCACTGAGTTGCAGCCATGGGATTGGCTGATTAGATATTTGTTAATAAGCAGTTTAACAGGTGTACCTAACAAAGTGGCCTCTGAGTGTATATACATACAAGTTTTTTATTTGTACACAGTACATCTATGAGGATTACATTATCACAATGAATGAAATGCAATGCTTGATCACAGTGCTGTGTTGTCCTCTGTACATGTCTGTGTTACAAGTGATGTGATGTGTGTGTTATGTTTTAGAGCTTGGACACAGTACTGAGTCGTTATACACCATTATACCACCAGGTCAAGTATACAGGGTGGCAGTATCAGGAACCTTTTACTAACCCTCTCTCAGTACTTTTCCAGTCTGTATTTTGCAAATTGTGACGCTAACAGAATGCCTTGCCAGTGCGCTGGCAAACCTGTGGGATGGTGTAAATGGGTTCTCCCTGGGGTTCCTTTTGGGTTTTTTGGGTTTTAATGTCTGATGTGTGGTGATCATCCAGTACTTGCACTCTGTTTCCCGTTTAGCAAACACGCACCAGCATCACATGTGGGTGAAAAGCAGTTTGGTCATGATTTTGTTTTTTGATTCATTGTAAAGCAGTTCAGTAAACTAATTCAGTGATTCCCAACCAGATATGCTTCAGTCCCAAGGTGCGCTATTGTAGACTGAACTAGTCTAGTCTTTTACTAAATAGCGTCAGACAGTCTTCAGAATATGTAATGCTATTTAATAGGCTAGAATAGTCTAAACAGCTAAAAGGAGTGGATAAATGGTCATAATACCACAAAGAAGTAGACAAATTGTTGAAATTACAGCTGAAAATAACGTTAGCGAGTAGCTGAAATGCATGGCTAATAATTAAGCTGTCAACATAGTCAGCTAAAGGCAGCTAATAGATACACATTCAAGATGTCAGCTAAAAGGAGCTAGTATACCATTGAAATTATGGAAGTAACACTAGCAAATAAGTGCTTTAGCTATTTAAAGTGTTTAAGTAACTACAGCATGTGTCTAAAAGTAGCTAATAGACAGTCAAAATAGTTAGCCAATGAGATCTGATAAAATAAAGTATTAGCTATTAGTTAAACCAATGATTTGCCTAAAATTACTGATAAAATTAGAGTGGTAATCATAAGGTGAACTGTAGAAAAAAACATATGAAACTAGTATATTGCATAATATTATATAGGTTGTGCAAAGTAACCCCCTAAAGTGAAATCAGTAATTGAGATATGATTCCCTTGCCACATGACAAAAAGGTTGGGAACCACTTTTCTAAATAAACCAAATCAAATGTTTTGCATTGAATTACATTCAACTACTCATTTAACATAGCTAAATATCACAGCGACACCAATTTGATTTATTAATAGCGGACAACTTTTAAATACTAAGCTGAATGATGCTAATGTAAATTTTATTTGAACACAACAAATAATTTAATGGCAAAATATTAAAACCAAACAAAGAAATCAGCTTAGGTTGGGTGATAAACCCACTGTCTCTTCTCCCCACAGAGCAACAGACGGTGGTTCTTCTGCCCAGATCCTCTTCTGCCTCCAAGACATACTTGCCCATCCCAGTTGACCACCTAGAGGAGGAATACAGGCTCCGCTCAGCTGATGATGGCAAGCTGTTCAGGGAGGAGTACAATGTAAGCCGCCCCACTTCTATTTATTTATTTTTTTCCTGGAAGTTAGATTAGCGGTAGTTAACGGTAGTCACAAAGCAGTTTTGTGTGGTTTAAACAATCAGAGTGATGGCTTACATCAGGCATGTGAGGCAGGGCTATTATGGTGCATTCATGTGCATTTGTAGGTCTGTTGAAATATTGGTTCACTTTTTTCCTTTTTTAAACACACTGCAAGTGCCTCCCCACCTCTAATTCTATGCATGATTTACCGGTGAAATTTAGTTACTTACATTTTAAACCTTCACGCAGTGTTACTAAGTAACACTGCGTGAAATGTTTTACAATGGTCAAACTTCGTCATATCTGTGTTGTGGCAACAAAACTATCACAAACTATCCAAAACTGGACTGAAAGGGTTTTCCCATAACTGTAATGTTCTCCATGTTCATATGTGAGCAAGAGTTCAAAACCATGACTTACATGTGTATTTTTGTTCAGGGAAAACTACGGGAGCTTTATTTATTGCACCTCCCATGACACATAACTGATCTGATACTGGTCTGATACATACACCCACGCAGATGGAAAAAATACCCCTTCGTCTATATGTGTCTATGATTTAGAATTTGTATCAAAATAAAGAGTATGATTCATGCTTTATGTTAACACATTGAAGTATGATTTCATTTAGATGGTTTATCAGTACAGACAGAGGAAGCTGAAGTTCTCAGCTTTTAATGGAGAACTGTTTATGGCAGGCAGCAGAGGAAGTGCCTACACTAAGGCTGAACAAAGCCTTGCATAGAGCAGAACACAATGCACTGGCCGTGAGCTGCTGACGAATCATTTTTCATTATGTGCGCGTATATTCAAAACTATCATTTTATTTTGCAGTCCTTGCCAGGGGGTAATCCCCAAGGGACATACGAAGAAGCAAACAAGGAAGAAAATAAGGAGAAGAACAGATACCCCAACATCCTTCCCTGTGAGTATACTTTCTGTTCAGTTTTCTGAGTCACACCTACAAGCTTCCTGTCCCATGTGTCACATGCCTCAAACACTCTTGTTTCCCTTGCTACAGTAGATTCTTCAGAAGAGTGTGTGTGTGCATTTGCAATGAAGTGGTTTCATCACAAATCTTTTTTACTTGCGGTTTCTGCTGTATTTTCACAATGCATCACGGTTTAGGTTTTTTTAAACTGTTCTTCACCTGAAATAAATGGTTTGAATTCCATGGAAACATGTTCATTTGCTTTCAAGGCAAGAGCTACCACTTATTTTAATACAAACCTTCTAGTCACCCTATCACAAAGACTTGAAATATATACTTCCTATACTTTTACGGAGCCATGTTTCTATTTTGGAACCCTCAAAAAAAACCCCAACCTAACCCTGGCCCTGAAGGAACCCCAACCCCCCACCCAGCTGTATTATGATTGGCTGCACCTTGCAAACTGAAAGTTTGAACAGCAGGTTGGAGGGGCTGCTGTGCTGACACAGTCAGAGCTATGACCACGTTAATGACGGATTAGTGATTGTTGGAAGCCAGATTTGTGAAATACAGGTTTTATAGAATTTATAATGAGACTAAGTTTGCCCAAGAGCCACAGATGAATAGAATAAAATATAAATAATTACTTAATTTCAAGGGGAAGTGGTAAACAAATTTGTAAGAACAAAGGTGGTTACATTCTACGGTTCTTATGTCATAGCGTTTCATATAGTCCTTGCTGTGTTAGCTCTGCAGATCAGTAATCACAGTACGTCTCTGTGCTATCAACAAGCAGCTGCGTTGTCTCTGCAGAGCCAAAACATCCAATTCCATCAAAAACACTCAGGTCACTGTACTTCAACAGACTCCACTGAGAGAAAACTGTTTCAGGCCTTTTTAAATAGAGACCAAATACCAAAATGATGACATTGGGAATCACTTGAACATACACTGAGTGCAGTATTTTCAGCTTTCTCCAGGTTTAAGGGAATACGGGTCTGCTGTAAATATATACAAATAGCGTAAACAAATGACAGTAAACCAGAAGAGCCTTAAAAAAGTTACTGCTTGTTTAAAGGCTTAATGCCAAATTAGTCAGGCAGTCTGCTGATTGTAGCTTCAGACTGCACAGACATGCTTTAATCTTCTCATCCAGCCATCTCCAAGAAAGCAAAAGTATATTTCTCAATATATATATTTTATAATCATTTTTAATAATGTAGTAATGATACACATTGTAAACTGATTTAAAAGTTGCATTTTTGCTAAATTTGTGGTACTTTTCATTGCAGATGATCATTCTAGAGTGGTGTTAACAGACCTGGAGGGAAATCCCTGTTCAGACTATGTGAATGCCTCTTACATTGATGTGAGTCCTTTTTTGTGCCAAAATAGTGAATTTGAGCTTGAACTCTTGAGCATTTAAATACTTGTCTGATCTCTACCATTTCAGGTGAAAAACAGTGAAGATTATTAATCCTATATTTATTTTTGATTTTTTTTAAAATAGGGTTTCACGGAAAAGAACAAATTCATAGGTGCACAAGGTAAGCTATAGGGCATTTAGAAACATGACATAATTATCGCTCTATATATTTTTAGTTTTAAATTGTGGTTTAATTTAATTTTTTTCTGGGGGGGGGGGATCTGTTAGGTCCAAAAGAAGACACCGTAGCAGATTTCTGGCGGATGATTTGGGAGCAGAAAGTATCAACCGTTGTTATGTTGACAAATCTGAAAGAAAGAAAAGAAGTAAGTGATTTTAAACGTTGTTCATAACGGGAGTGCTTCAGTTGTCATGTGGTCTCTACAGCTATAACTACAGTGTTTGCTTCTTCCACCAACTCTCGTCTCTAACAGCATTTTGGACAAGGGAAGTGAAAAGTAAAGTTTCCCTTAAGCACATGTAAATATAGATTTCATTGGTTGTGGTCAAAGGTGGTGTCAGATGATGTTATCTTGTCTGACGCCTGTTTCTCTGCTACACGTTAAGGGAAAAAGTATTTTCCCTGTTCCTGATTTCTTATTTACTTTCTTATTGTTGCACTTACATGTTTTGTATCAAAAAATTTCCATATTAAACAAAAATAACCGGATTAAATACAAAATGTAGTTTTGAATTTATTAAGGGGAAAAAAAGCTATCCAAACCTACCTGGCTCTATGTGAGAAATGTTTGACTGTTGATCTACTTAGAAAATGCTGCAATGTTTTTATATAATATGTAACTGTACACAAACTTTACAAAAAGTTTGCACTGGATAGTGTCTTTCTTATATCTTCCCTCATCTTGAACACTGACCTTAACTGAAGCAAGTGAGGCCTGCAGTTCTTTAAATGTTGCTCGGGATATTTTTATGACATCTTCGATGAGTCTGCGATGTGCACTCGGAGTACTTTTGGTAGGCCACCCACTTCTGGGAAGGTTCATGACTGTTACAAGTTTTCTCCACTTGTGAATAATGGTTCACTGGAGTCACAAAGCCTTAGAAATGGCTTTGTAACCTTTTCCAGACTGATATATGCTTCTTTAGATCGTAGCATGATGCTCTCAGCGTACCACATTTTATTAAACAGGTTCTATTTAAGGTATTTCTTGATTCAATTACTTTTTCACACGTGGTCAGGTACGTTTTTATAGTTTTTTCCCCTTAATAAATGGAATGAGGTTTTAATCATTATTTTAACAACTGCATTTTGTATTTACTTGGATTATTGTTGTCTAACATTAAAGATTTTTTTGATCTGAAGTAGGGCAAATATGCAAAACACTAAAATCAGGAAGCGGGTAAATACTTTTTCACAGCACAGTACTTGAAGTGTTTTTACTGTGAGCAAAGGTGACTTTATTAACAAAGGATCGATAAAAATAGGGAAGTATTAAAAAGGGTGTTAATGTGTTCAAATCAGCTGTCATATAACGTGTGAGATAAAGTCGTCCAAGGTAGTATCATAATCAAGTAAAAATAGATATGGAGTGGTTTCACCGCTCTCATATACTAACTGCTTGCTTACAGACGGAAGTCATGCAAGGTACCCGTTTGTCTTAATAAAGGAAACTCTTTTAGATGTGACACAGACAGTTGCTTTAATCATTTATTCATTACAGCACAGCGTCTCCGTGGTTATAGAAAGAGGGTCCTGGGTTTGAACCAGGTTTCTCTGGGAGATTTAGTTTTCTCCTGCCATCAAAAACATGCTAATCGTGTTAATTTCCATCACTGCACCACTTACAAAGACACAGCTTTATATTTAAGATGGCAAAAGCCAGAGAATCAGTTTTGCTATGTAGATCAGTAAAAATGAATACTAATATTAATGGATATCATCTCTCTGCAGGACAAATGTTACCAGTACTGGCCAGACCAGGGTTGTTGGACTTACGGAAATGTGAGGGTAGCGGTCGATGACTTCACAGTCCTGGTGGATTACACCATACGCAAGTTCTGTGTGCAATATGTAAGTTTTGACCATTGACTCTGTTATTATTGCACATAGTATGCATACATTATAAATTGTGGTTATTTTTTTCTGATAGCAAATATATCCAGAACTATGGATAAAATCAATTGCCACCATGACGCTGGTTAGCGTTAACAGCTTCCTGTCTAGTCTTTAAACTCAATACATAACACTCAATAGTAGCACTTGGCACTTGTCAGCAACACTTGGCTAGAATTAAACAAAGTTTCACCACTCATAATAAACCAGAATCCATCCATTATCACAGCAATATATTGTATTTATCACCACCCATCCAACCCATCCAGATTTACCAATCCCATAAAACAACCAATCTTTTGCTAAGTGGTACTGGGAACTGAAATCTCACGTACAGTTTTCTTAACACTTTCACAAAAACCTTGCACTTTGTCATGCAACCACAGAACATAAATGAAATTCCCCTTTTGAGACTTACATCTCTAACAGATTGGAGTAGCAAATGAAACTGGAAAAGATTTGTACTTACTTTTTGTGATATTGCTTTGATATACTTAATAACTACTCTTAACCATTTAATGTCATGTTAATGTAGTTTTCCCAAGTATTCTTAGGGGTAACATGGTTCTGTTACCCATATGCTGAAACAACATAG
>NW_005187470.1:2739476-2744186 GCF_000239375.1 Pundamilia nyererei
GGCCATTGAAGAATATACAATTTCTTTGCTTTGAGAAACTCTTGGGTTGCTTTGGGTCACAATCTATTTGAACTTTGAAGCACTGTCCCAAGTAATTTTCCTGGACTTGAATGAATTTGTGGACAGAATTCTGTGATCACCTACTTTAGCTGCCTTCTGTGCTCCTCTAAGCCTTCTGGTGCTTCTGAGCTACAAAGTGCATTCCTTCTTTTCAATGTAACATAAGGAACCAGATTTCTGTTGCTGTCACCAGATTGCTATCACTTTCTTCACTTTCATCAAAACTTGCGTCTCTTTGGACATTGACAGTTCCAGTGAACAGCTACCATACATTCAAACTTTAACACTTTATTTATCACTAAATAATGAGGGAGTTGTCAATCAGGTGAGGCGAGTAATTTGTCAAATTACTTTTGAGTCTCTGAAAATGGAAGATTATGTATAAAAAAACAGCTACAATCTCTAAAAAGTTTATTCTAAATTTCTGTAAAACCCTGTAATCAATCACATCTTCATCATTTGTGTTAAAACTTTAAAATTGTTTGAAAAATGTAACTAAAGTAAACTATGTGTTACGACCCTAGCTGGGACTCCTGATACTGCCCTTGTGTGGGCGTGGTGTTTTTCTCCGCCTCTTCTCTTGCTCCACCCCTCTGTCTCTCTCTTGCTCTTTTCTCTCCCCAGGACACAGCTGCTGCTCATCGGCCTCATTTACCACCTGGGCCCAGTCAGCAATCACCTCTCTGAGGTTATATAAGCTGGGGATGGGCTGGATGTGGGAGGGTGGTGTTCTCTGGTGTTGAGTGCCAGGTGTGTGAGTGGCCTGCCTACAGTGTGGAGTGGTAGGAGCAGTGGGGAGAGGTTTCTGGTGGTTTTCCTCTGTGCTGGTCAGTGTGTGATACTGGTCTAGGTGTGGAAAAGGCCTGCTGCGTGTGACCAGCCCCACCATGTGTGGCTCTTTGTGAGTAGCTCTTAACTGAGCAGGGGTTTTCCCTAAGTGTCTGTGGCCTCCATTATTTTGTTTGGCCTGCCTAGTTATTGCTAATAGCGGCATTGCTGTCTTTTTCTGTTGAAGCCTTATATTTTTCTTTGTTGAAGTGGTCACCATCTCTTTGGGTTGGCCTGTCTGATTTATCATTAAAGCAGCATTGCTGTCTCTTTTTGTTGTTACTGTTTATATGAATATTGAGTTAATTGATTATAATAAAAATATATTTTGTGTTAAATACCTCTTCCTGGCGTTCTTTTCATTTCAACCCGGATCAAACTGTTACTGTCCCCCACCCTCTTCGCCTAGCTTTCATGTGGGGATGTAACACTATGTTAAATTACTTTCTACACCCAGTGTCAGAGAACATAAAGGAGTGGACTTACTGGCATTCCCAGAGAGTGCTTATATCTGGGTTCAATTTAACACATAATGAGGAATAGGTGTGACACTCCGAAATCAGAGGACCTTGATAGATGTGTCAAAAAGGGAGGGCACGATGTTTTATGGGAAATTCATTCCAGCTCTTGCCTCACTGAAGTAAAATGACTTAGAATAACCAAGTTAAGACCTTTAACTGCTACAGATGTCCTTTTAAAATAAGTATGATCAAGTATGTTGAATCTGATGCTAAGAAACCACAACTGTTTTATATCAGTGAATTTAGACTGCCACTGTAATAAAAAATGCAAACCAGCCACAAAGAGAATAGCTCATTTCCTGTTGTATTATATTATTGACTGCAGTTTTGTTGTATCAAACAGGACAGACGATATATCTTGACTTAAAGCTGACATCACTAGAAGTGCTAGGAGTCATCTTTGATGGTTTTATTGAAGTGGGGCACTTTAACCATTTTTTTTTAAAAACGTTTTTGTAAACAAAAATGGTTAATGTGCCCCATTAACCTCCAAAATCCCCAACAAAATGATTCATGAACTAAAACATTACAGACTCCTATTGTGTGTAGAACATTAACTGCAGACAAGGACAGCTTGGTTCAACTTCCCCCACAGTAAAATACTGAAGCCAAAATTGTAATTTAACTGTTTTTGCTGGTAGTTTTAAAATAAGGACTTGTTTAAAACCTTTGATTTAGTACAGTTTCAAAAATGCACAGTAATGTTACCAAAAACTTCCAAAACAAAACTTTTACTCAGTGTCCTTTGTTTCCCGGACAGCAGCACTTCCTACCTCACATTTTCAACCAGTGTCTATACTCCATAAAGCAGATGGCAGGATGAGGTAGAAAGAATTTTACTCAGTGTGGAATGGGGGTCAGTCTTACTGCTAGCAAGGGATGAGGTGGAGGAAGGTCAGACATCAGAGCAGAAAGTAAAAGGTCAGAGGAAGACACTGCAGCTTTTGAGGAGCCTAAGCAGGCACCTGCCATCCAGAGTAGAAAGAACTGAAACACACACACACACACACGCACACACGGAGAGAGAGAGAAACATTCTTTAGCAAATCACAGATCCTTACTGGTTTCCTAGTTGGAGCCAGTTCAGTAAGTTTAGACAGCTTCAAGATTAGGCAGTTCATTAAAGTAACAAATGACCTAGAGTTCTCTGATAAGGGGGAAAAGAATAAAGTGAGAACTTAAACAGAATGAAACCAAATGAGATAACAAATCCCACAACTTCAGAGACCTAGGTTATTCAATAAATTTTGTCCACAACAGACATTGGGTGTCATTAACTTGCCCCTGCTCGGGCTATTTAATAGCTGGCATTTCCTCCTTGTGACCTTTAACCTTCAGGCTCTAACGTCTGGCCCCCGTCTACCTGATCTCCTGACTCCTGACTTAGCATGACTCCACTTCCACAGTTTTGAGTAAACTATCTTTTGGCCTCACTCAGCCAGTAGAGAAAATCAGAAACTGAATTTTTTTTGGGGCATAACAGACAGAACAGACCAGACTTCACTTTAGCTTTTTAGACCAAACTAATTATAGGAGCTGCTCTTAGATTGGGACCCTCATTACATGTCAACTCTTAATGAATGCAATATATTCTGTTTTATTACTGTGCTGCTTCATTGATGGAAAAATTACAAAAGTGGGAGTCTATTTATTGATTGTCATGTTTCGGTGACTGCTAAACTAATGTGTGGACTAACAAATATTTTAAGCTCCTATTTCCCATCTCATCCTGTGGTCTGTCTCTGAATTATTGTTCTAAACTTTCAAGCAATTTGTAAAATTGGTAAACAATGTATTGTGAAAGACCTTACTACTTTGCGTGTACGGGTCAACAAGTTGACAGTATCTCAGGAAACATATTCCCTTTTCTTTTAGTTTTCATGATGTTGAAGATTATGGAATATGAGATAAAAAATATATATTTATTGCTCCCATGTTGAATGGAATACTTCAAACAGCAGTGATCATTCACTTCCAGCTGGTTTCACTTTAAGCAGGGAAGCTACACATTCTCAAACCAT
Source organism: Pundamilia nyererei (assembly GCF_000239375.1). Classification (NCBI taxonomy): domain Eukaryota; kingdom Metazoa; phylum Chordata; class Actinopteri; order Cichliformes; family Cichlidae; genus Pundamilia; species Pundamilia nyererei. The sequence continues at coordinate 2,742,907 of NW_005187470.1, forward strand.
GAGACTCCTGAAATTAGAAGGTGAACATGAAGGTCTGGTCATTCTGATACAAGTCAATGTTCGTACTCTGCACAAGCTTGACGTACATGTTGGAATCAAATCATTACAGAGCACAGCTGCAAGTGGTCAGAGAAAACATTTTGGGAGGAATCTAAACAAAATAAAGACTGGACACAGTGCAGCTCTGCCAAAGCTATGCTGCTCAAATGTAAACCTGGTGTGGTTTTGCCGATGTTTTCAATATAACTTTTCATTATGTTAAGATAACTAGCTGGTGGCTGGTGTTGAAATTCAACCATAATTTGACATACAGCCATTAATGAAATGTGGAATATTGTAGTATTTGAACTGTAATAACTTATAGAATTTTTGAATTCTCGCCAAAAAGATCAGCAGTCCAACACAATTGCACTAAACAGACATGTAGCTGGACTGAGCAGAGGACAAACAAGTGGGGTACACAATCAGTCAGTCAGTGAATCTGGGTCCTGTGACACAAATTCAACACACATAGAATATCGTTTCTTCCCTAACCTAAATACATCCTCAAAGTCACAGTAGTACTGCAGCCAAAGGAGCAGTGTGTGATAGGAAAATGCTTATCGTGCCAGGCAGTAAGACTGTAAAAGCCTTATATACATAAATGCCTTGAAACCAGGAGGGAAAGCCAATAAAAATGCAGCCTGTGCAAGTTAATATACCTATCAATCACTATCACAGCTCTAACATTAAGAAACAAGATGGTCTGATCCTTTTGCTGCAGATCTTAAAAACTAAGCTAGCTAAGACAGCTTATTTTTTAGAGGGTCAGCATATAAATGTATTTGCCCAGTTGCATCCCATTGCTTGCAGTCAACATGAAAGAAGCTAGGAATTAACTTAATTATGTCCTTCTTAACATCTGGATTTCTTATAGGTAAAAGTTCAGTCCTGTTACCCATGCATGAAGACCATGGGGTTCTCTTTTCTGGAGAACTGCTCAGTAGCATATTCATTTGTGCACATATTCTCCAACACAACATGCCCTGGAGGAGCTTAGATAAGTTACTATAGCAAGGTACCCTGGTGAGTTTTGAACCACCAGCAATGAAAAATGCAGGATGAAGTCGTAAGTTACCTTCCTAAATCCCCAGTCCTGGTACATGGTAAATGCCTCAGTTCCATCTGCTGGTCTATATTAGCTGAAAGATTTGAAATAGCATTCTGGCAAACACGGTCCTTGTTTTGCTATAAACTTGAATGATTACATGAATGCAATCAGAGCATGTTCAAATTTAACT
>NW_005187470.1:2745743-2754400 GCF_000239375.1 Pundamilia nyererei
TGGCTGCTGAGAAAGAACCCATGTCTGCACAAAGAGGTAGGTGTACTGCTTTGACTGGTACACACACACAAATGCACGCACAAAAGTAGGAAATCCTTGCCAGTGTATCCAGCAGTAGGATGTTGCAGCAGTCTTTTCAATAGACGTTAAACGTCAAGTGAGTGCATGTTCTCTTCCAACTGTGTGACTTGTCTTACTACATGTAGCAGCTGTGTAGCAGTGCATGGAGGCAGGTCGATCACTTTTCCACAGCATGTGTTAGACCGTGCATACAGACGGCATAACCAGATGTCTCATGTGCGTTCAACATATGTGAGTCAGTGGGATACTGATGGGCCATGTGTAGCTGATGACAAACACAGAGGCACACGTACACAGAGTTACTCCCATGATTAAGAAAGGTTAATCACAGTTTATCAGACAAAGTCCTTTTTTATTAGCCCAATTTTTTATCATATTAACTGAATCCAGCTAATCGTATCTAATCAGTTTGACTGTTAAACTATTATGGGTATTTGTACTGATATCTGCCTGATTATTCTATCACTGTGAAGGAGGGTAAGGGTACAGCTGAGTCAAAAGTAATCAATGAGTTTAGTTTAAGCTGTCTCTGAATTAGAGAACATTTTTCAGCTTATCTTCCGGTTTCTATTCTCCTTATTCTTTAGTCATTTAGAGATCATTTTCAATGATGTGAGCACTGCAAATTTAAAGAAGTACAACTACATTTGTGGTGGTGAGTTTTTCATTTTTAGTATTTGGGATAGCCTAGTCCTCTTTAAAAAAAAAAAAAGTTACTATTGCAATAATTGAATTTTAAAATGTTTGAAAAATCCAGTTAAGTCAGTGTTGGTGTCAAATGCCTTCCACCTCCCTCAGATTCTCAGGAAATTGGTTCATGTACTGTCAGTGTTTCTGAATACTACAAATGAGTCACTTTTATATGCAGTTAAAAATAAAAACAATCTGAAAAGCTTGATATTACTAGATGTAAGGAAGAAAATTAGTTTATTCCTAATTTGGACGACTTGTCTCTTCAAAGTCCTTACAGCGTACCAGGGTTAGTGTCGGGCTGCTTGTGCATCAGGAATGTGTAGTCATTACCACAAATGTGTACAAATGTCACATATGTGCATGTTTGGTGACATGTAGCTTATCTTAAAGTGTAAAGACAAAGCAACAGAGCAATCATGAAAACACCATTGTGTTACTGGTTACTCATTGGGTTGTTTTGGACTGAAACAGCAATAGTTATTTTTACTGCTTAAGTTCATGTTGGTCCAGTTGAGCTCGAGGTCAGCACCAGTCTGTCCTGCAAGGTCAGACTGGACTAAGCACTAAGGACAGATCACTTCCCCATGGCAAGCAGGGATGGTTCCTCACATTTCTCATCATATGATGTTGCCAGAGGTTCCCCTTTACAGGAAGCAGCTGTTTCACAATTCACAAGTCTAAAATATATTTATAGATATGCCAAGTAGGCGATGTTGCCTCCCTCTTAACATAAACAACAAATGAGGACACAACATGTAGAAACAAAAATTCATAGAATAAGTCAAGGATGTTGTTTGGCAAGGCGTAGCTCACAGGTGTCGAACTCCAGGCCTCGAGGGCCGGTATCCTGCAGGTTTTAGATGTGTCCTTGATCCAACACAGCTGATTTAAATGGCTAAATTACCTCCTCAACATGTCTTGAAGTTCTCCAGAAGCCTGGCAATGAACTAATCATTTCATTCGGGTGTGTTGACCCACGGTGATATCTAAAACCTGCAGGACACCGGCCCTTGAGGCCTGGAGTTCGACACCCCTGGCGTAGCTGCTTGTGATGCGCGTGAGAAACTCTTCGCCATGTGCCTGTCCGTGAGGAGGAGAGGCACTCTATTGAAATCAATTTAATTTTATTTATATAGTGCAAATTCACAACAGTTGCCTCAAGGTGCTTTATTTTGTAAAGATCATGCAATAACAGAGAGAACCCCTTGGTGACAGTGGGAAGGAAGAAAGAAACCTCAGGGAAGGCAGCCATCTGTTGTAGCTGGTTGGGAGTGAGGGGAGAGAGAAGAAGACAGAGCGAGGACAAAAACAAACTATGGGAAAAAGAACCTGGATTTAATAATTACCACTGATTAAATACAGTAGTGGTGTATGACCAAACAGGGAGTGCAAATACACGAATTTGTAGTTGACAAGATCTCACTGGGCCAAATAACAGGCCTGGGCAAATTCCCACAGTGGTTTCAACCTTAACCTCCACTGACTGTAATGACCAATGCCTTTTCTCATTAACAATCAATAATGTGTCAACCTCATTACCACCTGCAAAAAGAGGACAACCTCCACCCAAACTGTGTTTTTAGAAGTGAAGAAGCCTCTTAAATGACAGCGGAAATATCTTCAAAAACGTAATTTTTTCCATTACCCCAACCTAGACCACATGAGAATCTATACAAGTTCTGTTTGCTCCTGTACAACATTAACATAATCCATTATTCTAAAAGTTTAATATTAAAAAACATTGTTTTCATCAGGTTGCAAGGATCAGGTTGCACTTACAAGCAGCTCGGTACAATTTACTGGTACTGAACTGGTTTAAATGGTTTTAAATGCTTCCTCCACAACACCTGAAAACAAAACATTCCAGCTGTTCCACTGCAGATATCTAGTATCATGAACCTGTAGTAATCTTTAGTTTTAATTATTCCATCTGACAGTTAGTGTTTATATACACCTTCCTCATTTGATGACTTCCTTTTATGGCTGTTCTTTTTAAACTGACCAATCATGCTAATTCAAATTTTCAGACATTTTAAACTGGACGACTTTCCCACCACAGATCTATTTATTTATTTTTTGTTAAATAGAGGATACAAACACTTAGATTACTATGCTCTAAGGCATGTTCTGCTGAGTCTGTCTTTATGCAACACACACAGATGTACGTTCAGACAGTCTGCGTGTGTCCACATATGTTTATGAGTAATTAAAGCCAAACCACCAGAGCAGCACAACGATTTTAAGTTCTGCCTCGAAGGCAGGTTGTTGTCTCGTCTTCCCGTCATTATAAAACCACATGAGCAAATCTCTAGCTGTGTCACCCATTGACTCATCACTAAATGTAAAGCAACAGCCCTCTCAGCATCTGCTGATGCAAAACAACCTCAATCATGTGCCTCTATCGTTCTTTCTCTTCCTCTCCATATCTTTATGACAGGCGTTTCATGAGTCCAAATTTTCCCATCAGCAGGGGTGGAGACTTTTTTTGTGTCACACCATTCAGAAAACAAACAAACCTCAGTGCTCTTTAACATACTGACAGTAAAGAGGTATTTCAGTGCTTTTTTTTTTTGCTTTTTTGGTGAATTTAAGTCAAATCTGTATCTGTTTTTTGTATGATGTTTAAATTCTTAAAGTCTTACACAAGTACATTTAGGACTACATAAAGTGCAGGGAGTGATCACTATGAGACAGAAAGATGAGTGTACGGATGGATTTGTGTTGTTAATGTTATTCTATGTGCCTCAGTTACTGAACATTGTTTCTATAGATAAAAGCTCCACATGTTGTCTATGTGAACAGCACTCATGCATACTTTAGGCAGCAGGGGTTCCTGTAAATGTTATTTTAAACCCTGTTCTTTCAACTGCCTGCATCCTGAAAGGTAAAAGTTCAAGCAAATTCAGGGCATGATAAAAAAAAAAGGCTTTAATGTTAACAAAAAAAAATAATAAATTCTGCATATCAACTAAATGATAGCAGATGCTATGCTTTTCCAGTGGCCCCTTGTGGCATCTTTTTCCCAGCACTCTGTCATGACTTCGAGGTTCGAACAATCCACCTCAGCAATACAATTGTGCTTACAAGGGATCGGAAATGAAAACACTGGCGGCGTGTCTGTGGGAAATGCTTGCCAAATCTGTATGCTTGGGAACAGGAGACTGTGTGTGTGTGTGTGTGTGTGTATCTGGCAGACAGTTGTGTGTAATGAGGGGAGTTTTGTTTGTTCACAGGAATGTTTGGAAATAATATTTGGTTTTAGACTAAGGATTAGACTATGCTTATATTTCTAATGATTCGAGAAGGCACAGTGCCATTAAAGTTCCTCACAACACAGAAAAGCAAACCTTATTCCGTATGTAAAAACCTGTTGATGTTGCAAGAGAATTCCTCTGATGTCATTTGCCAAATTTTCTGCTCAGGTAAACCCCCATTCTCTGTCTCAGCATGTTTTGGTATCCTTTTAGCCAACAGCTATATCATTCTTACGTGGTTACATATAAAGTCGCAGTCTTCCCCCACTTTAATCTCAAAGCAAATGAAAGGAGGACTTTGAGACAAATTGCTCCAAGCTGCTGCACACTCAGACTTGACAGTAACTTTAAGACAGGGCAAGGTTCAGTTCTGTCTGCCACCTTTATAACTCATTGGTTACACGTCACTTCTAGACTTCGATATTGTACGATAATAAGTAGGAGTCTCTTGTAATTAACGGAGTGAGTCACTGATGCCAAGTTTTGTTCTTTTATTTATGTCACAGTCAGAATAGTTAAAGCAGTTGTTGAAGACTGCAGCAAAAGCACAGTTATTGTGACATTTGGAATGAAATTATGATCCATTTGCCTTTCAAGTGGTTGCTGTGAAAATGGGAACTGGGTCAGTCAGTCTGCTTATTATTTGCATACATTCAATAATCTGTCAACAGTATGTCTGAATCGGACCACTGTTACATGGACAGAGGTTTGCTACAAGTTGACCTGTGCGATCGCCTTGTGATCAAAAGTGGTTACCCAGAGGTAAAAGACATTACACACTCAGTCAGGAAGTCAGTCAGCTCTTACTGGTTACAAAATGCCAGAAAATTCAGAGAAATACCCAGGCAACCACCAATTTTCCCCATCACTGCAAGGAGGATGAGACCCTATATTTACTGGAGATGAACAAGATCCAATTCTAAAAATGTTTAATACGTCAACATGTGGCTTCATTCTTGCACCTCTGCAGCTGCGTGCCCTCAAGAAAAAGTTTGATTAAGTCCATATTTCTTCTGCAGCAAGTGAATAGCCTCAAATGATGTAGTTCAGACAGGAATGCTGAGTTAGTGGCATTATATAAGCTTTTGATGAGCTTAACTAATGTGGAAACTTCAGTATCGATGCTGTCTTTTTTTCCTTCTTCAGTGTGAAAATTTTAAGAAGGGTTCTGCCATCTACAATAATACAGGTCAAAACTTTCATATGATATAAAAGTGTCATATCCTTTCTAGCACACACAAACAAGACAAGGCCCAACATGTCCAACAGTGAGAACCGTGTCATGGAGCAATTTTGGGAACCCGTGGCAAAGCACACTGCTTTAAATACGCAGAAAAATGAAAAACAAGATGAACTACCCCTGATAAAGGTGGAAATAAATTTGTTTCATGATTTAAGGCAAAACACGCGCCATCAAGGCTACAAAGGCGGAGATACTAGCAGTTGATGATTCCACTGAAAACTGCTAACTCCAAATGAGAGGAAGCACAATGGTGAATGGAAAGCATCTGGTGGCAACATCCCAGGTAGAAAATATTTTTTCAATTTCAGTTTTATTACGAGAGAATATAGTGCAGGTTCTCTAAAGAGGAACAAAGATATGTTACTTTATTTATTTTTAAACTAAGACATTAAGCGGTTATGCTATACATTTACTTACAATTTTAAAGGAAAACTCTACCTAGGCTATTTTTGTACTTACGTCTGACTTATGCTGTGTTACTAGATATTTTCCCATAAATAAAATGCAAAAATTCCAATTTCAGTTCTGGGTTAATTTCAGGCACTTTATCTCGCACCTACTTCAAAAGTCCGTAATTTTTCTATGTCAGATTTGGTCATCAGTTGCAACGCTTGTCATTTTGACCCATTTCAGTTCGAGGGTCAGTCATGCATTTACCTCTGTGAGCAAATCACTTCTTGGTGTATTCCCTTTCATTGAGCGTACTGTTATCAATTCTTCTGTAATCTCAAATTCTTTCATTTTCCCATGTGCAATAACTGGGAATGATTGAATAACTTGACTCACAAATGTCACAGCTGTTGTCCAGTGCCAAGAAGAAAAAGTCGAAATGTTTGCTTTGTTTTTCAACCAAAGCTCCAGATTCTTTGGAGTGTCTTCAATCCATCTTGTTGAGGGTCGCTTGATGGTGGCACGTTGTCAAATTCTTTTTTATTTTTACCCCTCAAGGCACATTAGCACGGCAGAGTCCACCAAACACTTGTTCATAAAAATCCTGAAAAGATCATGGCTCACTGTTTTTTGCGATTTTGTGGGAAATCCAAAGCTGGTCTTGACTACTCGATCCCTGTGTAAAGCTTGGTAAAAAAAAGAAAAAAAAAAAAGATCGTTGTTGCTTTTGCAGCTTTGCTGCCAAAGGTTCAGATGTCTGTTGCAGCTCTGCATCAGTCAACATCTTGAATTTCATGTGCATATGCTTGCACACACGTAAGTAAATAAAAGAAAAAAAATTTCTGGGGCTATTTTAGCAGTCCTACAAAAAACACACACACACGAAAAACAAAAACAGTAAGCTGTTCTCTGATAGGTAATTTATTAAAGAGTGTCTGGTGACCAAAATGGGCAAAACTGTATAATGTTTAGGATTCAAATGTAAGTAGTTTATTTAAACCAAATGGCCAGACGTGGTTTGCAGGCCATAAAATGCTATGAACCGCTGTATACATTGCTGTGTCACTATTATTTCACTATAACCAGTGTTGGGAAAGTTACTTTTACTACAGATTACAGAATACATGTCCCAAAATGTAGTTTGTAATGTATTCTGTTAAGTTACTCAATGTTAGTAACATATTCTGAATACTTTGGATTACTTAATATATTGTCATGCTTTTTACAACTACATGAATGTAGCAATCACATCCTGCAAATTCTTGTTTGTTTTTCTCCACCAATTGGCTGTTAAGCCCAAATCTCCCTGAATAGACAATATATTTACTGTAGAGGAGCATCCTAATGGGTCCATTGTGTAACTGACGCCACCAATGCTTACATTAGAGCCTCTTATTGCGTGTTTTGTTTGGGTTTCTGGCAATGCATTTAATTACCAAAATTAGGGAGGGGATAGCCTAACATATGAAACAGGAAATGACTGCCTTGTAATCCATTTATTTCAACAAAATAACTATATTCTAATTATAACTTCATCACATCATTTAAATGGTAATTGTAATGAAATAAAGTTACTCATATTTTGTATTTTAAATACGTATATATGCCGTTATTCCCCAACACTGACTATAACACTGTTGTTGGTGGGACCTTGTAGCAACAGATAAACATTTTATTGTTTCATATTAAAAATAGTCACCTACATCTAATTCAAAATGAATGCTGAATATTCTGAAGTTTTTTTTCTGGATTATCCTCACACTGATCAAGGAAGACTCCTCGGGATACAAAGGAATGTCTGATTCCCTAGTTCTCACTTGATTCATTGGCTCAGTAAACATTTTCCTTATTAGTTTATGGTTACAACCACTAGCCATAACTCTTCTTTACTACAGGATGTTATACATTTTGTAAATCATGGTCCCCCGTTAATGTCAAACAGACAATAAAGCTTGGTTTGCTTTATGGGATGACTTTTGATAGACAAGTCCCTAACATATGAGCTAGCAGTGTCCTCAGTTTCTGATTCAGATCTACCCTTTGTTAATCACAAACTCACAAACTTCCTTAAAAGCAAGAGTTCAAAACTAAATTGAGATGTATATATTAAAATAGTGGAATTATGTGGAACTTTTTTAAAAGTACAGGAGGCTTAAAAAGTTCTTGCTCTTCCGACTCCTACCATGTAGCCATTGTTAGAGAGGAAATATCCATCAAGCTGTATTAAAAGCTATAGGAAATAGGCTTTAAAACAATACTTATGCATTCATCCGTACACTTCCACTTCTCCAAATTCAGGCTCCTAGAGCCTATCCCAGCTGACCTTTCGTCAGTCTGTTGTGGTAATGTTTTATCACTGTTTTAACATAATGTACTTTTACAAGTCTACAGCTACTGTCATGTGCTGGGTTGTACTATGTACAGAGCTGAGAGTGAAAATACAAGGAACTTGCAAGCTTTGAAATATCTCCATTTGGACATTTATTTTTCAAGCATCTAAGTTGCTTATTTTAATTTAGTGGGCGTTTAATTTGTTTTATTGTTACCATTATTCCAGAGCAAGGATGCTTCAAGTTTTGATAATCAAGCGATGATTTAGGGAGGCAGCATATTTGGGAGACCCACAGGACAAATGTATTTTTATACTCTGTTACAGTATTTAAGTAACTCTAAAAGTTGGATTTCTTAAAATCACCTGTGTCAAATGTTAGAAATGGATAGTCTGCTTCAATGGGTGTACAGGCGATGCTTTTAAACGCCATTTCTTGGAAGTGATGTTGAACCAATTGCAGGATATTTATTACAGGAGTGTGTAATTAATGTATTATTGTGGGAAGGCTTGAATTATACAGCTCTCTGAAGGTAGGAAGGTTGGCAATCATTCTCTAGTGTATGTTTGATTATGTATGTGCATGTGTGTTGCAAGAGAGGAAAACAAATGACAGAAACCATCTGTGAATGGATCAACAAATCTGCAGGCAGGTCATGTTCAGGGG
>NW_005187470.1:2754574-2813549 GCF_000239375.1 Pundamilia nyererei
CACACACACACACACACACACACACACACACACACACACACAGCCTTACAGAAAAGAAGGGAATTCCGATCCGTCACTGAGATGACATCACAGTCTCCAATAATAAGAAACAGTCAAACAAGGGAGTCCCCACTTCCCTCCTCCCTCATACACATCCCACAGAATGAACAGAGGGTAGAAAGAGTAGTGCTGGGCAGAGTGACTCTCATTAGCTCCCAGAGAGAGAGTCCCTTTTAAGGGATTCACATGCACACACGGGAACGCGCCGACATACGCACAAACACGCTTTAGTTGCATCTCCATAGCGACCAGCTCTGCTGTCCCAGCTTGGGGAGGAAACTGAGTGCTTTAAAGCTGCTACAACGCAAACACACACACACGCACACACATACAGCTCTGTTCTAATCCGTGTCCGGCCACGACGGAAAAACCTCTCCTCATCTTATCACCCGGCTACCTTCCTCTGTCACTTCTCTCCTCTCCCCGTCCAGCCCATATTTTCTTTTTCTTCAACTTCCACCCTCTCTCCCTCTCTCACATACCCTCCCCCTCTCTTTTTTCTCCCTTTCACTATCTGTCTCTATCCCTTCCCCGTCTGAAGTACATAACAGAGGTAAGTGCTCTTGCTCGCTGTGCGCCTCTGGGTTTAATGTGCTTTAACTTTCAGTGCGCTTTCTCACAGTAGACTGAGGTGAGCTTAACTATCGGTGCTGCAGGTACTGTTAGTGAAGTAGGCAGAAAAACTGTTTTGTCTTGTACTCTGCCGGTAGGTCAGTTTCTGCTTTGCCAGCTGTCGTGCGCGCCTCGACAGTATCTGTCAGTTCGTTTGCCCTGGCAATAATCAAACAACCATGCGTGTGCTTGTATATGTGGGCTTGCTTTCATACTGGTATCTTATTCATCGATTTTCCATCACAGTAGCTTTGTGACTACAGACAGCCTTTTTATACCCTTTTTTTTGTCTGTTTTTGAAACTGTGCACTTAAAAGTGCATATTATCTGCTATAGCATCTTGACTTTATCCCATTAGAGCAATTGTGATAGCTCTATACTTCAGAGTACTTCAAGAGGAATGAGAACCCAAAAAGTAATATTTGATATCAAAATAATAACTAGCACATGTTGAAATCTTTAATCACTGTTTTCATACACTCTTGTGGGACTCTATAGCTATTGAATTAATAGGTCAGCCTTTCTTTGGTAGAGTTGTCTTTTTGATTATATCCAATTGTCCTTCTGTGTTGTATAAACAGTTCAAGTATTTCCACAATAATAGTTCTCTTTAAGTGCTTTTCATAGTGGATATCTGATCTTTCAGCCCATGTTAAATACACCAGTGAGATACCCTCTCTAATGTGCTGTGGCTGAAATAACAACTCCCCCTAAAATCAATGAACAGTCTGGCAACAATTTACACACCCCAAATCAGAAAGCCCTTGGTTACAAAACACAACAAAACAATTAAACGCTCTTTCCAACACAGTTTCTCTCCAACATCCAAGCACACACATTCTGTGACATACGCCACATCTGGAACCAAGAGTGGCTAAACACATACCTATTTAACAGTGTGTCTCCATCTTCCCCTTTTTACCCTCTCGCCTCTCCTCTCCTTCCTGTCTCTGTCTGTCTCTCCACCCACGCTTTCAGAGATGAAAGAGAAGAACCCCTGGCCTACGCCTGTGACCATCATCATCATTGTGATTGGTGTCATAGCGATTGTTGCCCTGGTGACGGTGGCGGTTTTGCAGAACAAACCTGTCCCCCAAAAGTACAAGGTAAAGTACTCAAATGTTGTGACCTGTTCCCTGTGTGGGAGTCAAATGTGTTACACAGGAATCTCAAGCCAAAGTCCACAAACCAAATAAGGCATCTTGTCAGTATATGACCTCAGCTTGTACAACCGGCTTTACAAATCCACCACCAAATATGGCCAGCGGATATCAACAATAACATTAAATCATCTCTTTAGTTACAGTTGCAGATCCAGGTTTGAGTCTCACAGCTGAAAGCATGATCTAGTTTTTATAAAGTACTGTACTCCTAATTCACATGGATTGGTGCCACAGTTTTGGCAACATGTAGTTTATACAATCATTACCCTGATGTTAAATGTTTGCATGTAACTAATTAACTAGAATTTGTTATTTTTCTGCTCCTCCTCCAGTATGGGATTGTGCTGGACGCTGGATCTTCCCACACAGCTCTTTATATTTATCACTGGCCAGCAGAGAAGGATAACAACACTGGCAGAGTTGAACAGACACACTCCTGCAAAGTCAAAGGTACAGTATATGTTGCACAAATACTCTCATATGACAGTGCAAACTTACATATATGCATTAATATGATGGAAATTGCATATGAATCTGCATATTTACTGATATAGCTATTAGTGTTTGTGTATGTGCGTGTGTAAATTTGGTCATAAATGATACATTCCTGTTTAACAATGATTCCTTCTAAAAAGCTGCAATTAAGTATAATTGTATTATACTATTTTCCTTAAGTCCAAGGTGATTCATTTTCTCTTCATTCAGTTTGAAATCTTATGCTCTTTTAAAGAGAACTGCAGGGCATCTGAAGCCAAAGACTGATCAAAATTTACATCTAGAGACTTGGTGGATTAGCATAACCACTTACTAATTATTCATTAGCATTATTGGGTACACATCTGATGGTTCGTTAAAAAGCCTCCACATTAAATTTCATATTAAATGACAAATGGCACTGGGCAACACCTTACAGAGTCAGCTATTGTTTCAAATGTTGTGTTAAGTCTATAAATGGATTTTATTCAACTCTCCAGGACCACTATAGAAAAAAAATGACCACAGATAACGCACTAATCAATTCAGACACTGCCTGAAAATGAGAAGCTGGAGTGTAGGTGGGTTGCAAAGTGGCTTGGAGATACACACCAACTGTAGGCAGATTAAGCAACCTGAATGGCACACCGTTTGTGATTTATGATTTGTCACATACAGTGGCTTGCAAAGTATTCGGCCCCCTTGAACTGTCCCACATTTTGTCACAAATAAATAACTGCAAAGTGGGGTGTGCGTAATTATTCAGCCCCCTGAGTCAAAACTTTGTAGAACCACCTTTTGCTGCAATTACAGCTGCCAGTCTTTTAGGGTCTGTCTCTACCAGCTTTGCACATCTAGAGACTGAAATCTTTGCCCATTCTTCTTTGCAAAACAGCTCCAGCTCAGTCAGATTAGATGGACAGTGTTTGTGAACAGCAGTTTTCAGATCTTGCCACAGATTCTCGATTGGATTTAGATCAGGACTTTGACTGGGCCACTCTAACACATGGATATGTTTTTTTTTAAACCATTTCATTGTTGCCCTGGCTTTATGTTCAGGGTCATTGTCCTGCTGGAAGGTGAACCTCCGCCCCAGTCTCAAGTCTTTTGCAGACTCCACGAGGTTTTCTTCCAAGATTGCCCTGTATTTGGCTCCATCCATCTTCCCATCAACTCTGACCAGCTTCCCTGTCCCTGCTGAAGAGAAGCACCCCCAGAGCATGATGCTGCCACCACCATATTTGACAGTGGGGATGGTGTGTCCAGAGTGACATGCAGTGTTAGTTTCCTGCCACACATACCGTTTTGCATTTTGGCCAAAAAGTTTCCTTTTGGTCTCATCTGACCAGAGCACCTTCTTCCACATGTTTGCTGTGTCCCCCACATGGCTTGTGGCAAACTGCAAACGGGACTTCTTATGGTTTCCTGTTAACAATGGCTTTCTTCTGGCCACTCTTCCATAAAGGCCAACTTTGTGCAGTGCACGACTAATAGTTGTCCTATGGACAGATTCCCCCACCTGAGCTGTAGATCTCTGCAGCTCGTCCAGAGTCACCATGGGCCTCTTGGCTGCATTTCCGATCAGCGCTCTCCATGTTGAGCCTTTAGGTGGACGGCCTTGTCTTGGTAGGTTTACAGTTATCCCATACGCCTTCCATTTCTGAATGATTGCTTGAACAGTGCCCCGTGGGATGTTCAAGGCTTGGGAAATCTTTTTGTAGCCTAAGGCTGCTTTAAATTTCTCAATAACTTTATCCCTGACCTGTCTGGTGTGTTCTTTTGGACTTCATGGTGTTGTTGCTCCCAATATTCTCTTAGACAACCTCTGAGGCCGTCACAGAGCAGCTGTATTTGTACTGACATTAGATTACACACAGGTGCACTCTATTTAGTCATTAGCGCTCATCAGGCAATGTTTATGGGCAACTGACTGCACTTAGACCAAAGGGGGCTGAATAATTATGCACACCCCACTTTGCAGTTATTTATTTGTAAAAAATGTTTGGAATCATGTATGATTTTTGTTCCACTTCTCACGTTTACACCACGTTGTATTGGTCTTTCACGTGGAATTCCAATAAAATTGATTCATGGTTGTTGCTGTAATGTGACAAAATGTGGGAAAGTTCAAGGGGGCCGAATACTTTTGCAAGCCACTGTAGCTGTGTAGGAGGGTATTAGTTGAAGTGGGTTGGCATGAAGATCAGTTGAACTTAACTTTGGTGCCTGTCTGAACTAATGCTATGCCTGTTTTGTGAAAGCTTAAAATAGCAAGTTATGCTAGAGCAAAAGAATATACTACTATACACAGAGCTAGATGTGTTTTTGGCTTAATGTTTTGTTGTATGTTGATAATATTGTGGTAGCTATGTATTCAGTAAGCCAATTAATCATTTTAACAGAATAAAAACAATTACACATGTATTCCAAATCCCTTCACATCCGATTAGTAACTGTACTCTCTGTTTTCTGAAAAATCTTTATCTGTGTTTTTGTTTTGGTTCCAGAGAATCTAGACGTGGTTATTTTGTAAAAGCAATGACAGACAAATGAAAAACAATAGCTTATTACAACACAATCTCATGGTGATGACAAGACTGTAGGAATTCAATGCACAGGCAAAAAAGGCATGTCTGGCACCTGCAAAACTGCAGAATGGCACTTTTGTTTTTATGTGGACTAAACAAAGGAGCTATTGTATGTTTATTGGTAAGCCTTAAAAGTGCATTTAGAGACAGCCAAACTGGGTGTTTCCCTACAGCTTCCCGACTTTAAGTCAAATATAGATACTGTATCGTACCAAATAAACACAGAATAATTAAAAATTTAAGCATGGTATATATAATTTAATTAAACTGTTGTCATTTACAAAAAAGTCATTTATTACCAATAACGCTATTAATTACATACATGATATACATGTAAATACCCATAACTGTGTTATATTTTGAACTGAAACTAGTAAGGCACTCCTGGCTGCATCTTTGCCTAGTATTAGGCAATTTATTCTATAAGTTCATTTAACCTCAATAACATCTTTACCTGGCCCGTCCCCTTCTGAAATACAGAACAGTTCCTGAAATTTTACAGATGAGTGAATTTTTAAGAAGGGTCGCTGTAAAGACAAGGCTGTCACTGTGCTTTATTGTTACTAAATTTCTGCCCAGTAACCCTCCTGACTTTTTGTTTTAACAGGTAAAGGTATTTCCAGCTATGCGTCTGAACCATGGAAAGCAGGAGAGTCTCTGAAAGAGTGCATGGGGGAGGCTGAGGAGACTGTCCCCAAAGAAAGAGCTCACGAGACCCCACTCTATCTGGGAGCCACAGCAGGAATGAGGCTGCTGGAGTATGTTGCACAAGCTTAGACATTTTCATGATAAAACCTAGAAAAGAATGTTTTTTAAAAACACCCACAGTGAACAGCTTTTCATGCTGATACTGTTTAGCTTATCTCCTGTCTAAAAGCTGAAACTGTGTTTGCATTGGCAGTGCAAATATTGCTATTTTTTTGTAACCGTTCGTATTTGCACATTTATCTCCACAAGAACTGCCAGGACAGTGAATAGGTTACTGTCAAAGCCATTATGCACAATACAATATATATATTATTTATGGGCTGCTGTATTGATCTGACTTGTGGATGTGACTCACACATACATTTGTGCCATGTGTGCCTGCAGTATTGTGAATAGCTCAGCATCAAAGAACGTATTTCAGGCTGTGGAGAACGCCTTGCGGAACTCCCCCTTCTCCTATCAGGGAGCAAGAATCCTCAGTGGGCAGGAAGAGGGTGCCTTCGGGTGGGTCACAGTCAACTACTTGGATGATCGTCTCAAACAGGTCAGTTTGTGCACATCAACATACAGGTCCGTGCACATTTGTCCACACTGAGACGTACTTTGTGTGTGCCAGTACTCCTGGTTCTGCACTGACCGAGTGTTATTTTACCTCTTCTGCAGGGCTTGAAAACAACAGGCGCTCTTGACCTTGGCGGGGCGTCTACTCAAATTAGCTTTATATCCGATGATTTTGATGGCTCAGAGTCACCCATCAACTCTGTCAACTTCCGACTCTATGGAAATGATTATAACCTGTATACTCACAGCTTCCTGTGCTACGGAAAAGACCAAGCGTTAAAAATGGTGGTGGCAAATCACACTCAGGTAAACTTCTGACCTTGGTTCCTGTGTTTTGTGAATGAACTGTTCAAACTAATCAAATATGGGATCTTATCTTAGAGAGCCATAATGTTCTTAAATGTGCAAAAGTACTTAGGCTTCATTGTTCTCCATCTGTTGCACCTCACTATCTCACTCTCTCTCCTAGTCAGGTGCAACAACAGTATTGGATCCTTGTTTCCACTCAGGCTACAATGAGACAAAGAACTACTCCGTCCTTTATGACAGCCCCTGTGTGTCAGGCAGGAAACCTCAGGAAGTTCCAGAAAAATTTGATCACATTGGGAAAGGAAACTTCCAAGAATGCCAAGAAGTTGTGAAAAGTGTATTTAACTTTACTTCCTGCAAATACAGCCGATGCTCTTTCAATGGGGTCTTCCAGCCTCTTTTGCAGGGGCCATTCGGGGTAAGTGAGTGTTTCTCCATGTGTAGATTTAACCTGGTTTCTAAACAGTCATCCAAGTATATCTGGTGACTAATTTTAGCATTTAGCATTCATGCATTTATTCATTCATTTTTTGCCACATCTGTGAGAATGACCCCATTCAAGTTTAATTTACTGCCCGACTATCCTCACTTTTATTGACCCAAAAGGAGCGACTGAGGACATAAACTCATCAAGAGAGTATTTATTTAAGTCAAGACAGAAAGAATCCTACGGTGCCTAAAGTCTATTGCCTTCAGACAGAATAGAGCTTTAGGGCACTTTTTCATTTGCTTAATTTTTCGGTCCGAGAAGTTATGTCCATCTTTTATACTGCTCATGTCTGCTCTGAAGATCCCCTGTGAGCTCTAACCACTCTTACCACAACTCGCAGATTACAAGGCTGCACAACAAAACAGACTACTATCAGCAGATGCAGGCTATGATCATGGGGTTGGAGTTCATCCATAGCATGAGACTTGTTCGTGAACAGCCACATGTATGCACACAAGTGCACACATTTTGGGCACTCATTTTGCATCCAATATGGAAGAAATTTCATACAAAAATAATGCAGTTATATCATGTGGACTATCTATAACTGTACATGGCTTCCTAATTTGCTTTTATTCACTGTGTGTGCAAATTTTATAGAAAACAAAACAGAAGACCAGTAAGAAAACAAATGGAAATATTTCAGTAATGTTATAAAGCCTGAATGAAAATTAATCAGAAAAATTATGACCTGAATACACCCAACAGATGCTGATTCGAAGTTCCCTCTTTATGCTGTTTTCTACCCCACCCCTTGAGCAACCCCATCTGATTCCGATTCTGTGAGAAGTGTGAACTCTCTGTATCACAAAGTAGAGGATCAACTGGAATTATTGAGTCACAATCTATCTGTGGGAAGCACAGAGCACTCGTGCCATTTGGGCGTGCACAGGGGTTACAGAACATACAGTATAATCAATTCTGCAATCCTCGAAGTACCAGTTTATTGAGTTACTTCTGTTTTTAACATGACTGACATTAATTGTGGAACGCCTCAGCAAAAAGCGCTTGTGTTTCCTCATCTTCCTGATCTGAATAAGAAAATAAACCTTTGTAACATTAACTGATACAATAATCAGTCTGAAGAGACAGTATACTTAGGTTGTAGTGATAGAATAGAAAACGTCTATGTTTCCCTTCTAAAAAACCCCCGAAAAAATAAACTAAATCATTGCAATACTACTGAATATTGTATCTACCACAGACTATTTCTTTTAATTAGCAAAGACTAATTTGACGGTTGTTGCCACCTTAATCACACAGCTAGCCATATTTCTTATAGTATAACTGCAACAGACCCCAGCAACATGGTTAAGATGCCCAGACAGTGCAGTACATGTGGTAAACCTGCCATGTTGAAACCTGGCACACAGCTATTGGCTACTGCCACCGGTGTTAGGATCCACCTCTCAGTAATAAGCCACACCCCCAACAATCAAAACAACAAAATTTTAATTTATGTTAAAAAAAAATCATCCCCTTGCAGTTGTAATGAAGGGGGTACTTAGCCGATACCTTATTCTAAAATATTTAGGGGGAAAACGTTTTAGTGGTTTAAGTGGCAATTGTTATGATTATGATATAATGATTTCAATAAATGTCCGATAAATTTCCGTAGTATTTATAAATTGATTACTTCACTTTCTAGAGATATCCTGATTTCCTCCTGTCTCATCGCTTTCTCTTTTCATCTTTCATTTTAGGCGTTCTCTGCTTACTACTTTGTGATGAACTTCCTCAATTTGACGGATACATCCATGCCCCTTGAAACTGTGAAGGAAAAGCTAAGCCAGTACTGTGCTACCTCTTGGGATAAGGTCAGAGAAAACGTATACATTGGTTATATACATAAAAAATGTTCTGTCATAGTCACCCCCTTCTGTGTCTTATCTATGTCCTTCAGCCTGCCTGTAATGTACACTGATTGCATCCTTACGTTTGAACTTCCTGCACAGATAAAGATTCAGCATCCTACAGTAAACGTAAAGTATCTGGCTGAATACTGCTTCTCGGGCACCTACATCCTCACCCTGTTGACAGAAGGATATGATTTCACTGCAGTGACTTACTCAAACATAAAATTCATCAAGAAGGTCAGTAGATCACTGTCCAGCTTTTTCCTGTCTCTTAAAGAGAGACATCCACACCTGATAGGTCATACTGACCTGACCTTGTACTTGTGTGTGTGAGTGCATATATAAACAAATACCTACTGTAACATCCATCTTTCTGGACACATTTAAGTCTCTGTTGGAAAGTGACAGGTGTGGAAAAACCTCAACTGTGTAAAAGGTGGTTTAAAAATTTAGGATTACATTTAACTTGGACTAACTGTAATCCTCTCTGCCAGTTTGGGCATTCAGCTGTCCTTTGGGAGGCCAGCTTTAACAAGCATTGGTATAAATACCGGGCACAAGTTTTATGCAAAGAGCTAACTAAGCTCTGAGTTACTTAAGAATTTCATAGCACCCTTATCAGACAACACTAAACTATTCCAGCTACATCTAATATGCTTGCAGTTTGCAGAAACAAAAAGCTCTGCTGTTCAAACAAGAAAGTAAAAAGCAAAGCACAGAGGACATAAAACCCCTCAAAACAACAGAACCACTCTCTACCACCACCTTAAAAGTGATTCAAAAAGTAGGTAGCAACAGCCCGTGAATTATACAGCAGCAAAGCTCTTCTCATCTGAGGTAAAGTGCAAAGTCAGCCTTCAGTTTAGGTTTCAGATTAAAACGAGACTCTCGGTTATCTCCTCACAGAACACACAAGGGAAATAGACTACGCAGAATATTGCACGTAACCTAATCAAGCAGCCAGAAAATAGATTGCAATTCCTTTTTCATATGAAACACGGCAAAGATTTTACACTTCAGAGGAATATTCACCAACCACCTCCTCAGCCAGCTGCACACACACACACATGCTGTCATCAAGAAAGCCATACAAACTACAGGCAGTAAACAACAACTTCTTGTTTTTGTTTTTTTGCATATTTGTCACAGTTAGGAAATGCTTGATTACAGTTTTTGCTGCAAAGGGCAGCAAAACCAGTTCTTACAGCAGGTTTAAGGGGCAATTACTTTTTTGGGGGGTTTGCAAGGATAGGTTTAGATGGCTTTTTTTCCGTAAATAAATGAAATCATGATTTAAAAACTCATCGTGTATTTAGTCAGGTATGTTGCTAATGGGTGTAGATCTAGATGTAAGCCACTCACCCTCCTTCTCTCACAGCCAAGTTGGCAAGATTCTAACATTATCAGTGGTTACATCCTCTGAGTAAAATGGTAAATGGCCTGTATTTGTATAGTGCTTTACTAGTCCCTAAGGCGCTTTACACATTCAGTCATCCACCCATTCACACACACCAGTGTGTATGTGAATGGGTGGGGCGCACTGACAGAGGCAAGGCTGCCAGACACTGGCGCCACCGGGCCCTCTGACCACCACCAGTAGGCAACGGGTGAAATGTCTTGCCCAAGGACACAACGACCGAGACTGTCCAAGCCAGGTCTCGAACCAGCAACCTTCCGATTACAAGACTAACTCCCAACTCTTGAGCTACAATCGCCCCTTTAAAAGTTAAATTATATTACACACAAGAATGTTTAACTCTTTCCAAGAAGCCTTGATTAGAAAAAAGCAGTGAGCAGATAAGGAATTCATTGCTCTGTTCTAGTGACTTAAAATGCAGTGATAAAAGGGACATAAATCACACCATAACAAGAAAAACTCAAACCAGTTCAACCTACATGCAATACAACAGGATTAGTTTGGGTGTTACTTCGTATTACTCCAGAAAGACTAGGTGGCAAAAAACAAAAAAACAAGAAAGCAGCCAGTCTGCTTCCTTGTTGTAAACTCTGACAATTATTACTCTGCTATAATTATACACAGACATGCACACAAATTGGATTCTGTGTAATCAAATATCATAATCATTTATTTAAAAAATGAATAAATAACACGGCTGAGTACTTGAAAAACAAAGGATTAACATCAAACGTTGATTCACAATAATGCTGATTGGAACTGCTGGTGTTCTTTGAACCCCTCAATGTGGGGCCTATTACAGGTACTGGATGATACTGTAGCTAGATGGGGGACCCAGTTAGCGAAGGATAGACCAGCAGCTGTTTCAGACTGTGCAGTCACAGTTCTAATTAACATCTCGTGTAAGAATTTCGATGTTTACTTTTTGAATTTCTTTTTTTACAATTAGCAAGCATATGCTGTGCGAGTGAAATTACCCATAATACCCTAAGGAAGGCATTTCACTATAAGCCGCTACATCAGGTTAACCTCACTATACTGACTGGTGACAAATTAAAGGAAAAACCTGAACTCTTGATCCCTACTTGTGTGGGTTGAACACTTAAAGGAGAGTTTGGACTGGCACATTAATCAGTGCTTTGGCATACTGAAGATCTTCTAGT
Source organism: Pundamilia nyererei (assembly GCF_000239375.1). Lineage (NCBI taxonomy): Eukaryota > Metazoa > Chordata > Actinopteri > Cichliformes > Cichlidae > Pundamilia > Pundamilia nyererei. Next base: position 2,765,976 of record NW_005187470.1, read on the forward strand.
AGTAGCAAGGCTTTTTAAGACAACTGAATTTAAACGCTTTTTATTTGAATTTGTCAACAGTTTATGTTTATGGTGATCGCTTCCCTTCTTCTTTGTTTCCAGATAAAAGGCAGTGATGCAGGCTGGACTCTGGGTTACATGTTGAATCTCACCAACATGATCCCAGCTGAGGCTCCTGACTCACCCCCTCTCCCCCACGCTGGCTACGTCTCCATAGTAACCGTCATGACAATACTACTCATTGGCCTCCTCTTACTTCTCGCCCTCCGCATATTCTGGCCCCGTTGCTCCAAGAAAACACAAATTGTATAAACACTCTGAAGCGTATGTATGCATGTACAGTTATGTGCAAAAATCTCGAGTCACTCCTCATCTATTTATATTTTCCTTTCAAGGAGCCACATGTACTTGTAGTCTAAGCAGCGAGAGGTGAACCGTCTTCAAGAAACTTAAAGGAGTCCAGGCTCTTGTCTTTCCAAGTTCCATAGACAACCATAACCTTGATGACTGAGAACCTACACAAACTATTATTTTTAACCTCTCTTGAGCAATAGTTCTCTAGACTTCCTGAAGGTCTTTCACAATTCTTCTTTAGACATTGGCTGCTTTTTCACTTATTTTCAGTTCAGTCTTTGTACCTCGCCATTTAAGAGGATTTTTTTTTCTTAAGCCACTTAACGCTGACCTATGAGTCATTCAAGTATAAAAGAAAACACCTAGCTCAAGGGATGAACTAGTGTTCTGTCAGCACAAAACAGACAACTTAGCAATGAACTCATTTTAAATAGTATCTTTAAGCACTCTGTTATTAACAACTATTGCAAAAATGTATCATGTGTTCACATTTCTTTCATTAAATTCGTGAAAAATGCCAACGATAACACAGTTTAACAGACACAAGATGTATTTTTCACCAACAAAGAGCTATTATTTTTAAAACTTAATATCTCAGCATCATGTGCAATGTGTCCTTAAATAAATTGAGGAAACTGGACAAGGAAGAACTGGCAGGCCTGAAAAACTATCTACAGGAGATGAAAGGTATCTTTAAGTGATTTCCTTAATTAAGCAATAGGAAAGAATCCAGCAAAGACTTGACAGATAATTGGAGAAATGCATCTGGCTCTGATTCTGTCAGAATTTTATCCACCATGCAACATCGTCTGGAACAAACTTTTAGCGTGATAATGATCCAAAACATACTGCTTACAGTAAAAGCATACCTGGATGGAAAAATACACAATGGAACACTATCAGTCATGGATTCCCCTCCCCAGAGCCCAGATTTCAACATTACTGCAGCAGTGTGAGATCATCTTGTAAGAGAACAGGACAAAAGGCAGCCAACATCTAAAGAAGAGCTTTGAATGTCCTTCAAGAAGTTTTGACAACTACTTTCTACTCAAAAATTACAAGAAATTTTGCCCAAGAGAGAAAAGGCTGTGTTAAAGAATAAAAGTAGTTCAACCTTCTGATTTGTTGCATTTGTAAAAACCGTTTTTTTGCTTGTGTTTTATTGTGTTTCCATGTATATTTGTATGTTTCATTAAATCACTACCCCATCCCCCATTTTCCAAGCAAGAAATAAAGACATGAAGGGTGGCTTAAGACTTTTGCACTGCACTGTGAGTATGTGTGAGTGGCAAATGAGATAGAGGACATTTGCAAATGTTTGTGTTTGTGTTGACTGTTTTACTAGGTAGTGGGGAGGTTAAAGGTCATACGGATTGAAGGATAACAGTGTCTCCCACAAAGGAGTAAGTTGTGCATCCCTGCTTGAAGGACATTTCCTGTATAAGAGTGTATGTGTGTGTGTGTGTGTGTGTGCATGTCTGAGTTTGAATGTGTGACACCTGAAAGTGTGCTTGTACCCACGTCAGTCTGCATGTAAGTGTCTTAAATAATGAACATGTGAATGTGAAGATACTACTGTATAAATAAAATAACTAAAGTTTATAAAAAAAAAATCTGATTGGCACTTTTACACTTGTTAAAAACATAATCACTCATTCTCTTTAATGTTTCATCATGCATTTACATTTTATCCCAAAAAACAAATGATTTTTGATTAAAAACAACAACAAACCAACAATTTCAAAGTTATGCTTTTCATTGAATCCCTTAACAAAAACCCTCCAAAAAACAATTATTTCTGATTGTCAAGATTTGAGTCTGTTTTAAAGCTGCTTTGTGAGTAAAAACAGAAATAACTGCAGGCATAAAACATCCAGCATTAATTGTATATTTGTTTTATTGCTACTAAAACGTCTTTCGGCATATTCCTTCATCTCCCACAGTGTTAAAAATGACATATTTTTGCACCTTGGTTACACTTTTAAAGAAATACATCCCTAAACAGCATGAGATAGCAATTTCAAGTAAAAGCTTCATGTAAATCCAGCTGTAATATGAAAGTGCTGCCCTCTAGTGTCAAGAAGCGACATATTGCAGGGTTTTTACCACTTGATTTTCTACATTCCACCAAGAACTGAAGGCTAATCATAACTTGTAAGGAACCATGAACAAAAACATTTGTATTCTTTGCTATCACCTGATCTTCTTGTAATTCCTGTATATAATTTACACAGGGCTCACTGACGACACGCCTGATTCTTCTGGTACTGCTTTACTGTTTTCAAGAAGGCAAATTTCCTATGCAAATACCACCATAGATTATGAAACGTGCCAAGAGTGGATGTTAAATCCTCTGGAGCAGACTTAGCTGCTTTGGAATTTCAACATCAAAACTTGGCAGGAAATGGAAACTTGTGGGGGTTTCCCTCTGTTTGGGGGGCCCAGCCCTTCCTCTGTGCCAAGATCTCTATCGGCAGGGAATTGCACAGTAAGGGTGGAAACAATGCCATGCTGATAAACACTTCATTCTTGGCAATGGAAAAGAGCAATCGCTTTTTTAAATAACTTTGCTTAGATGGTGATATATATATAAATTTGTTCAGACTCCTTATAAACTCTAGACATAGAAAGAGGTCAAAGCCGGTACGTCCTGTGCAGCCATGCATGGAGAATATTACACAGCCCCTTAAGAACAGTTTGTACTAAAATACCCTGGAAGCCAACACAATCTGTCATCTCGGTTTTCCGTTAAGAGCACTTCCTGATGCCAGGGTGTAAGGCGCTGACTTCCCATTCTGTCGTATGGATGCAGCCTGTTCTGACACAGAAGAGATGGTTGCTGGGTGATCTATCACATGATCTGCAGTATCGGCCAGCTGGTCGCTCAATTGATCACGGTCGATGATGTTGGTGGTCTCTGAGTCCAGTTCCCGAAGGTTTTCTTCATAAAATCGATGTCTAAGGCGTTTCATTTGGGGAAGCTCCCAACATGTCTCCAGCACAACCAGGACACACACCAAGCCCAGCAGCAAGTAGACTGGAAGAGCAATTTTATTGGTCAGTAAATAAAAGGTGCAGATAAAATAACAGGGACTGCTTTGTTTGATGAATTTGTAATTATAACATTACTACTGTTACAGGAACACCTAGAATTTTTCATACCAACAAACAAAACTGAAAAAAAAGGTGTCACGGTGAAAGGAGCCGCTGCAACATGGAGCCGACGGAAAATTATAACCTGACTCTGAAGAACCCCTTGGCTTAACGAGATTAATAGCATGTTTCGCCTCAGTAATTATCTGTCAGGCCCTCAACGCAAACAGTTCCCTTTGTTCATTCTTGGATGCAGCAGGCAATCATTTTCAGCCTACAAGCTTTAAAACACATCCCCAAAATGAACACCCACAGCAAAAGTCATTATGCACTTATTGCCTTCAGAGTTGATAACAGAACTAACGAGCTGATGCTGGATCTACATTTGCCAGATGCCCAAAAATACAACTGCCCATCCCTCCATATAAATTATGGAGGGATGCAAACATACTATCCCACACTGGCAAGCAAAGTAAATATCACACCTGGTGAACACTGGCATGTTAGTATTGTCAGTGTGATTATGTTAGCATGCTGACATTAGCATTAAACCTCATGAAAATCTTTAAAATCCAACGCACATGATGAAGAGTCAAGAAATGGCTAGAAAATATGAAGCATTCACCTTTATGGATTTGATTAAGTCATTCTCTTTTAAAACTCATCAGAGTATTTTTGTTTTAAGAAATGAAGGCCGTTCTTTAAAGAAAATTGCCAAAAAGCTAAAGGTTTATTAAAACACTACGTATTACTAACTAAAGCATCTGGCTCTTACAGTTATCATTTAGGGAGCTTCCTAACTCTAGAAACAGAAACTGTGATGTTCTTGTTTACTTGCTTAGTTGCGCACTCCACCCCCCTTTGTACTCCTGTTAAAGCCACTTTGCACTGTTGTATGAAGAAAGTAGTGCACACCTGTGTATAAATTGTTCAGGTTCTCTACAATGTCCAAACAGAGAGTAATGGCTGGTGGGAATTGGGAGTGAAAGCACTGCTACCCCATGCTAAAAAGACCCGGATGAGATGGTTTAGGCATTTTCTTACAATGCCTACTAGGTGCTTGGAGATTTTCTGGGCAGGTCCCATTGGGAGAAGACCCTGGGATAGACCCAAAACATGCTGGAGAGATTATATATCTCATCTGGCATGGGAAATCCTCGTAATCTGGCAGGAGGAACTGGGGAGAAGGATGTCTAGAATATCCTGCCTAGCCTGCTGACTGACTTTAGCAAAGGAGAAGATCATGAATGGGTGGCTCAATTCTTAGAAAAACTCTGATGAATATCAGAAGACGTTTACCTTATTTTCAGAGTCACTGAGCCTGATTCTCCATGTGTTTATTGACTTTTTAAATCAATAGAACAGCTTTTAGTTGTGAAAACATAATTATATTTGAATTGCTTCTTTTTATTTTCTAATGATCCAATAACCTTGTAGCATGATAGATGGCATTTTACACATTGTGTCTTTGGAACAAAGGGTGTATTTATATAGATATTTTATTAAAAGTCAGGAATTTCTAGGTGTCGGTTTAGCTCAGAGGTTGAGCAGGAGACACGAAGGCCTTTACTGTGCGTCTTCTCTGTTTTCACTAAAAACTATCTTATAGGCAAGAGAAAGCCCAAAAAATATTCCAGATTTTTGATATTTAATTGTTTCTTTTTACAAAATAAATGATCTATTTCATGATATATTAGATTAAAAAAATGTGACTGCCTTTTTAAATTCTACTCACCTGTAATGGCCAGCCGGTAGAGGTGTGGGTGTGGATTTACGTCTTTACTGGGAGTTTCTCCTGGTACATAATCTCCAAGGCCAATAGTTGTCAGAGAGATGAAGCAGAAATACAGAGCCTCTAGGAAGTTCCAGTCTTCCTCGAGAGCGACAAAGATCCATGCAGGGATAATTACAAAGATAAGGGTCGTGATGAAGGCAAGGAAGGCAGCATGGATGACTCCCAGGTGTGACTTAGACATAGCCCATCGTCGATGGAAGTAGGACAGTGGACGACGTGTGACCACGGACATGATCCGTTGAACCGCAGCAGAGAGGAAGAAGAGGGTAACAGGGATGCCAAGGAGGGAGTAGAAGATACAGAAAGCCTTCCCCCCATCAGAGAGAGGAACAGTGTGGCCATAACCTGAAGACACAAAAAAACATGCAGCACTATGTAAATTACAGAGTTACAGTAATAAAAGGAGGAATTCTCCTCCAGGATTCACCCGGGATTTGTGAAAACTAACTGTAGTTAGCCTCAAACAAGACTCGTCAAGTCTTAAAATGAAGCAGGCTATAGAAATAAAGAAATAATTAATTTATTTTTAAAATTTTTTAGGATATCCTCTGTAAACTTTGCATGATTTCACGCTGCCTATTAGTTTCCTTTTGGTTAATATAAGCTACCACTTGTGCCATGTCGTATGTGATGCAACAACTACTCTGTTAAAATGCTAATATAGCCATTATAAACTTATATCTCAAAGGTCCTCCTAGACCTCCAGAAAACTGAAAAATAAATAAATTCATGCATTTATGTAAACATAAAAGTCTCACCCTCAAGAAGTGTTGGCGACAAATGCTGAAGGTTTGCACAAAAACTTATCGTTTTTTTTATTTATCTTAAAAAAACAAATGAGTTGAGATAAGGATTTATTCTTCTAGAGATGCATTTACTGATATGTCTGATAAAAATACTACTTTCCTGAGTGTATTACTTATACAAAGGCCCTGAAAGGCAGGACAAATACTGCTTTCATGGATTATTTATAGAATCTGGACCAAAATTCATACAATACAATAACAATACATGTAATAGAGACACCTTGAAACACACACTATTTATAAAAGGACATTTAAGCTAGACCTTGATCAATAAAATTAGGCAGAGGGATTTTTCTCATCTTGGTTAATCTTGACTTAAATACACAAAACATTATTACATGATATATTGAATTTCTCCATCATTTAACACGGCTTGCTTACTGTTAGTTCACTTACCGTACATGTCCAAATGACCAAGGGAGCTATTTTTATGTCATTTCTCTTTGCTCACATTAAACTGAGGTAACAGAAAAGTATATCAGTAACAAAGTAACAAATTCATTACTGTCTTTAGTAAACATTTCCAGCATCTGTGCTTTATTTGATTATTCATTTTTACTTTTACGAGTACTTTCTTCTCGTTGCAGTTTCAAAACAGGTTTGTTACTTTAGGCTTAACACGTTTGAGGGAAGTTTTTGTTTCACTTCACTGCGTGCCTTAAAACATCAAATCGATTTGAGGATAAATGGAGGGAACGGTAAAACAGAAAAGATATTCCTATTTGTGTATCCATCACTAGAGCGAACAGAAAGGAAGTATCCTTTGTAAGTGGCAGGTCATTTCAAATGCAATGTTTCTGTAAGTTCAACAAAGATCAGTAAAAACACAAACTGCTTGTGTGCAGTTTGTCACACAGTGTCTGCTAGCAAAAGGTACGGCTGCTGTATTTCCCAGGGAGAGAAAAGAGTTTGAGATAACTTCACTGAGAGATGGAGAATGATGTAAGAAACACAGGACAGGAGAGGAAGGAGATCTCAGGTTATATTTAAAGGTAAGGACTGCTCAGTGACATGTGATAAACTGGATAAACTGAAATTTAAAGCTAGTCTATTGTAATTCTACATACTTGTCTGAACTTGAAGGTTATTTAAAGTCCAATGCAGTTAATAATTCATTCCCTTAACTACTATATTTTTTCTCCTTTGGAAAGAAAAAAATGAACATCCTAAACATTTATTATTCAAACCACATTATTTTCCAATGTGTTAAAAGTGGCTACAGGGGATCTTTAACCATAGACTTATTAGTTACAGCGAGGAAACCTGTTTATATAGCGTGCCACAAATTTACATTTATTCAGCTAAATGGGCCACTCACATTTTCGACTCTCGAAGCAAAGGCTTTTAAAGTCTGAACACCTGTATCCGTTGGACTCACCTGTTGTGGTCAGCACGGTGCTGGTGAAGAACAGGGAGGACACAAAGTCCCAGCTACGCTGGGTGTCGTTACCCAGGATGGACACTCCATAGTTACTGGCCTCGAGAGCGCGGGCCAGGAGCTCCTCTAGGCGAGCGTCAGACACACAGGAGTTGTTCCTCAGGAAGTCCCGTAGATCCGCTTTGAGCTTCTGCCGGAGCGCGTCTTCGTACGGCAGCTCGATAGCGGAGAAGATCCCGGCGCCGACGATGAGGTAAAGGATGTAAGCGACAACCAGCAGGCCGAAATTCAACGCTGACTGGTGCCTGTCTATAAACCGACGGCACGCGCCTCTTGTGCACCCGCGTACCATCCCACTTGCTTAAAGTTTGTTTATTAAAAAAAAAAAAAGTACTCAGTTTAATTTAAATAAATAGAAATCCTGGAATCTTTTGGTAGAGACTTCTATGCTGTACTCGGTGGATGGACTCGTCTTCCTCATTCTTCATTCCTCAGTGGTAGGGCAGTGGTGACGTCACTTATTCACCTTACCAGGTGGAGTGCGTCTTTAACGGCACTTCCCTCTCAAGCCGGTCGAACGGGTTTTCTGTTTTGAGTCAATGGAAATTAATTAATAAATCATGAGCAAGGTCAGCTTTCTTCGGTGACCCAGATTTACTGCGACCAAACATACATTTTGCATTATTAAAACAGCAGAACATCATTTTAAACCAAAAGACCATCTTTTATAGGGGTTAGGATACACCCTATACTTTCCAAGCCCATTTTCTTCTTTATTATTCTAAAAAAAAAATTCAAACACTGTTTTTGAATAAAATTATGTGTTATCTAAACTTTGTGTGCTTCCATTTTCTTACACTTTTACTCCTCCATATCCCCGTGGACAGTTTTATCAGAGCGTTGAAAATCCTCGTTGTTTGTAATTAATACCTTTACCACTAGAAGACGCTAGAGACCATGTTTCTACAGTCGTGTGTGTGCGAGTGTGTGTGTGTGCATACTGTGAGCTACTGGCGTCATCAGAAAAGAAAAAAGGAACAGTTGATTTAAAAAAAAACATTTTATTGATAAGTAACCGCCAGACATGTGCTCCACTTACTCCATCATCAATTTATCTTTGCATCTTTCCCTCTCATGTCTGGCATCTAGCAATAAATAATTATTTACAGCCATTAGGGAAGCACAAAATGAAAAGCAACAAGAAGTTACAGTCATTAGAGATGCTGTCAGAGCAGTAATATACAGTGAATGAGACAGCCTGAAATCAATACTGCTGCATACAAAGCTGACAGATAGAGGATGGTCATTAATTGATAGTCTTGGCTGGATTAACGCCTGAGTCTGGTGTATCCTCTCTCTCTCTCTGGTGGATATTTGTGGAATTCCCAAATTATCCCGAGACAATAATTCAGTTATCTAAGAATCAAAAAGAAAAATAGTCACTTTTAGGAACTGCTGTGTGGAGACATGATCTGAAGCAGTGATAGTAGGTAAGGTAAGTTCAACACAGAAAACATTGCACTTTTTGACAGTTGTACAGTTGCTGATATGACAATACATTTCAGATGGTTCCACTATAAAAAAAAAGTAGATAAATGAATTTAATAAAATGTTTAAAGCACAAAAGGTACAATTATTTAGAAAAGTGTAAAAAAAAATGGCCACAGATTTGTGCTGCTGGACTCCGCCCCCCTTTTCTCTCCTACACTAATCTTGTGATCTTTAAAAGGTGCCTGATCGTCAGATAGGAAACTACTCTAGGTTTTACCTTAAAGGTGGTGTATTGTACCACCTTTAAGGTGTACAATACACCTTACAAGTTTTATACATCACCCACAGCAGCAGAGGGCAAAATTAACTGACTCAAAAGCTTGCTTAGTTACTAAAGAATGAGTGAGGAATGCTTCAGGAATGACCTTATAGATAATGAAAAATTCATCAGTACCTACCTAATAACTCCTGGTCTAGGACTTTATAGTAAATAAAGAACAAGCTAGGATGTATTATATTAATAAGTTATTAAGTAATAATTACTTCATACACTCACTGCTTTGTTAGACACACCTGGTCAATTGCTTGCTAATGCAAATAGCTAATCAGCCAATTTCATGGCAGCAACTGAATGCATTCAGGCATGTAGATATGGTCACGAGGACACGCTGAAGTTCAAACCGAGCATCAGAATGGAGAAGAAAGGTGATTTAAGCGCATTTGAATGTGGCATGGCTGTTAGTGCCAGATGGGCTAGTCTGAGTATTTCAGAAACGACTGATCTACTGGGATTTTCCACACAACCATCTGTAGGGTTTACAGAGAATGGTTCAAAAAAGGAGAAAATATCCAGTTAGCAGCAGTTCTCTTGGAGAAAAATGGCTTGTCGATGCCAGAGGTCACAGGAGAATGGCAGACTGCTCTGAGCTGATAAAAAGGCAACAGTAAATCAAATAACCACTCGTTAAAACCGAGGTATCTAGAGGAGCAACACATTGAAACTTGAAGCAGATGGGCTACGGCAGCAGAAGACCACACTTGGTGTCCCTCCTGTGGTAACTGAGGCTACAGTTTGCATGGGCTCACCGCAATTAAACAACGTAAGATGAAATGTGTCCCAATTTCTGCTCTGACACTTGGATGGTATAATAAGAATTTGGTGTGAACAACATGAGAACATGAATCCATCATGCCTTACAATTACAGTTCACGTTGTTGTTGGTGTGATGGCGTAGGCGATATTTTCTTGGCAAACTTCGGGCCTCTTAGTACCAACTGAGTATCATTTAATCATCACATCTGACCTGAGTATTGTTGCTGACCATGTCCATTCCTTTATGACCACAGTGTTTCCCGAACACGAGTTCACTGTACTTAAATGACCTCCACAGACACCAGGTCTCTATCCAATAGACCATGTTTGTGAAGTGATGGAACGGGAGATTCACGTTGTAGATGTACAGTGAATAAAACTGCAGCAACTGCGTCTCATGTTCATGTCAAAATCTCTTAGGAATGTTTCCAGTGCATTGTTGAATCTGTGGCATGAAGAATTAGGGCAATTCTGAAGAGAAAAGATGGTCCAAACCAGTACAAGCAAATTGTACCTAATGAACTGACCAGTTAGTGCAGTTATCTGTATACGTACTGCTGCAAAACCTCATACAAAGTAGTTACTTAGTAGTTACTGATTTTTTCAGCATGACTCCTCCATTGCCTGTAATCCATAATTACTTAATAAATTTTAAAAAGAGCAGGGTCCTCAAAAAGTATCTCAGTATTCAACATTCAAACGCACTTATATGAATAACTTAATTCTTTGTAACATAATAAAGGCAAACACCATAAAAATGTAATGTAGAAACTACTAGAGGAACAACTTATTTACGTTTCTTACACTAAAATTTGCCTTCACCATGCCAGTCATATAATAACATGTTAATAATCTGTGCATAATCACAGGAGGCAGGGGGTAATTAATGGTAAGGTAAACCTGAAATAATGAGAAACCACTGAAGTATGCTTTGGTCCTTGATGCCACATAAAAAGAGCAACAAGTAATCAGTGTAAGTAATTACTGTATTGAGTTATGAGGACAGTGGCAAGTTGTTAAGGCAAGGATAATTATGAACTCACCGGTACCTAATGATTCACTAACACAGGATCTCCCAGTTGATTCTTTAGTAAATAATATTTTTCACATGGAATGCCAAGAGCTGGATTTATTAGGGAACTATCAATGAGCGTTTACTATCAGGCCATTGCTGATCCATTCCTCACTTGCACTTTACTAAAAAGGCACATTTTTGTTTCACTTAATATAAAGTGTTAGCAGGATGTCTTACCTCTACACTCATATCTGAGGTCTGAGAAGATAACATGTTCCTGAGAGAACACAAACAGTCCCAGTCTGCCTCCAGCCAGGGTGTGGTCATACACGGCCCCCGAGTCGGACAAAATGTCCCTGCCCTCGTACACCACCACCCTGCAAAGGAAGCACAGTATAGCCAACCCAGTGCAAATCAGCCGTAGTACAACACTACCATGTTCACATTAAATTTAAGTTAAAATCATAAGTAAAATGCAAGATAACCTGCAGAAAGTAACTAAAGGCATTTCAATTTCAAATAGTATCATCAAGGACATTTTTGAGGTATCTTTTCTATTCTTCTTCTTTTTCTGCTTGTGATTCGCAAAGTTACTATAAATTCACACTTTACGTTTTTCTTGACGTTGCATACTTTACGGTTTTTTTTCACGGACATCACAGAGGACGTGATGTAAGTTGGAGATATATTCATAGCAGTTACAATGGAGCTTTGGAGCAAGTATCCAAAATATCAATACATGTCCGTCCTTCACAGTCAAAGAGCAGGAGCTTCTTTTCAGCCTCACATTCACTTAGTGTACAGTTGTACATTCATTCTCCAGTACAGTCATTCAGTAACAGGAATGCAGCACTGCCACAGCATGTATCAAAAAAGAGTATTTTTTCAAATCTGTCACATAACAGCTTTTTTCTCTGACTTCTGTTTTTTCCAGATTGGAAATCTCACTATGGCACTGCTGTTGTTTTCCCCATCTGCACATAAACAGCACAGAGCACAGAGAATGTAGCCTGGGGTTGTTTTTATTTTGTTGTTGTTGGGTTTTTTTTTATCCAGGCTATTAGTGAGAAATACAACTAAACAGAAGTAGATGTGGCAGGTTGAGGAGAAGTGGGTTGGACTTGGAAAGTGAATTACACTGTTATCATAAAATAACTCTTAGAGATTGATGATGTCCTCGAGTGTAAGAACATTTCAGGCTGACACAAATGTGATTTCCACAGATTGAAGAAGTCATTCTGCAGATTGTTGTTGCACTAAAACCTACATGAACTGAACTGGGCCACAAAAATTTTATTTCAAAGAACATGCCCCAGATTTTTTTCTATTTTTTACCAATAATAACATTAATTTTAATAGTTTGCCATACATGCAAATATACACAGGCATGTTCAGCGCTATCACAAATGTCTAAAATTCCTGCCTGCAAGTTGGATTTTGACTTAAAATTAAGAAGTTTCTTTGGAAATAATAGGTAATAATGTGTTCCGTGGGTAGTAATTGGGTTAAAAAATACTGGTATGGTCCTATAAAAGCCAAGCCAATAATACCTGAATGTTCAGCTGTAAATGTTCAGTTGTTTCCACTAGAAAAGAGCTCGAGTTCTCCTGAGGAAACCTGCCAATCTTTGTTTTTCTAATTCTAAAAGTTTGGTGGATTCCAAGTTCATAATCCAGCTGTGACAGCTGTTTATGACAGCTCAACCCCAAAAATATAAATTAAATCCAGGTTCCAAATACAAAAACCAGCCGAGCGACAAATGTTTCATCTCAGTATATCTGGGTTTTTTTTTTAAATTTAGGTTATTGTGTAAGTGTATCTAATGAAGGCATGTAAAAATTTTGCCTTAATACTATGAAAAAACCCATTACAGGCAATCAAAAGTCATGCAGTCATGATAAAACTTGAAAACTTTGCCATGAGTCCTGTGACAAACTAAGCACACCCTTAATGCTTCCATAGGACTTAAGTAATGCAAAAGACTTTACCTCAACCTAGCTGTCAAGCACAGTAGTGGAGGTGTGATGATTTGTGTATGTTTTGCGGCCACAAGACCTGGGCACCGCACAGCCACTGAGTTAGCCATGAGCTTCCCTGTATACCAAAGTATTCTAGAGTCAAACTTGACACCATCTATATGACACCTACAGCGTGGCTAGCAAATCTATAGGAGAATGGCTGAAAAAGAAAAGAATCAAGGTGATGCAATGGCCCAATAAAAGTCCAGACGTCAACCTGATTGATATGCTGTGGCGAGACCTTAAGAGAGCTGTGCATAAACAAATGCTCGGAGACCTCAATGAGCCGATTCACCACTGTAAAGAAGATCGGGCCATAATCCTCCACAAGGACGTGAGAGACTGATCACCTCAAACAGAAAATGATAACATCAAGTTATTGTTGCTAAAGAAGGAATGCAAAGAGTCCTGTGAAAAACGTTCTTTTTCACATGACTGTCGGAGATAAGGACGCACTTTTTAATCATATTATTTTGCTCTAGCATATCTAAACCCTCATGACTTCCTGACTACAGGGGCTAGCCACAAGAAATTTTCAGGCCTGACATCTAAGCTCTGTTAAAAACAACAGCAAAATTCATTTTACACCCACTCCATGTGTCACAAGCTAAAGCCCAAATCTCATTTTTTGTCAGCATGATTTTCTCTGTAACCAACTTTGAGCATCAATCTCATGGGATATATCATAGTTTCAAAGCAACATTGGCCCAATTAAATGTTGATGATGTAGAGTAAGAGAAACATGTGTCAGAGAAAACTTCAAAAAGTGCATTTGGGATAAACTTTTAATACTTAAATCATCATGTGGGATAGGTTGCTGGTCAAAACAAGTTACGGGATAGCATATGAAAAGTCTCTTTTTCCTACATTTTGATACGAGGCTAATCTTCTAGCTGTATTTAATCATATTTTAAGTTGATTCTGAGTGGGTCAGGTGGGAGGATTCACTGATCTTTCATGGAAAAACCCAGAAGTATAACTACTTCACAGAGCAATATCTTCTGTCAGAAATGAATATATGCTGCATATTCTGGGGTCACTGCTTCTTTCAAGAATCAATAATCCATAATAAATCAAACCACAGTTGTGGTGACACTTTACATTATGGTTTGTACCTGATAAACCCAGTCTTGGGTCGGTGGATAAGGTGCATGCGGTAGGGTGTGTAGTCCTTCCAGCCAATTTTATTGGGGTCGTGCCACAAAGTTCTGACCTGAAACATATTCAGGCGCCACGGAGGACAATCATATTTATCTAATGTTTACTGCGCCAAACAATTTAATATTCAGAAAGTGTTATCTTTTAAGATAAGATTTTCTTTGTATTTTTTATGATACTGAAAGCACAATAAAAAGGTGGCAGATTTATGAGTTTACTCATTCTAACCTGGTGTCTAGTGTTTCCTGTGTGCCACAGAGCATTGCGCAGATACTCCCCTGGTCCTGTGTTTGAGTTGACCAGTTTGATTGAGACTCCAGCAGTGCCGAAAGCTTTGGTTGGCTTTTTCTCCCAGTAGGCCTGAGACACCTGCGCTTACAGAAAAAAAATCAATGTGGTGGAGAGAAATGGTTACATGTTCTCTATTATGTATTTTAAGTTTATTGCTTGTGAGAATTAAGAGTCAGCGTTCAGCTCGCACCTGTTTCCACATGACAACGTAGAAGCGTTGACTGGACTGATAGGCAAACACAATCCCTGCGTAGTCGTCATCTCGGTTAGTATTTACATAAAATGTGACACTGAAGTCCACGGCGCTGAACTTGTCGTATCCTGTTCAGACACAGGAATATTATTCATGTTGACTAATCACTTTCATTATATGTCTTATATGTTTAGTGTTTTTTATGGTTAATCTCACCTAAAGCGATCCCGGGGTCAGAGTTGGCAATCTGCAGCAGCTCTGTACCCTGGCTGCGGATGACCCAGAGGGGGTCAGACTGCGTGGTGCCTTTAGGGTCCAACAAAACAACCTGAAACTTCCGGAAATCTGTAGACCCAATATCCTGGTTCAGGGGACAGGGATCCAACGCATCTGGAATACTGTCATTGTCAAAGTCATCAAAGCATGCGTCTCCACTGCCATCACCTGAAAGAATAAAGAAAAAAGAGAACAAGTGTAACTTGACTTTTCCTTATTATTTTTTGCCAAGATGGGGGAAAAGAACTGGACAAGATAACATGAAAATGTACTAAGAAAACCATGTATGATGGTGGATAGATCAACCTTTTAAGTATTATTAATTACACTACAGAGAGCCATTAAGTGTTTATGTTGATGTCCAAGATCAATATGACCTGAAGCAATGGAAACTGGACTCATAGTCACAAGATTTTATTTCATGACTGCAAAATCCATTAATCATAAATTGTACAAGTTATTTTCCCTGTGTGACAGCAAACTATTTGTTCATGTCTGCATTTTGATATTAGCTTTGATATTAGCCTGACACACCTATGACTGGCTAGAATGGGAATCAGGTCTTATTTTATTTTTAAATGAAATCAAATTGCTCACTTTTTTTTTTATTGATTTGAAACATCCCTGTTTACTTTCTATTTTGCCTCCTTGGGTAGACTAGGATAGGATAGCTCAGCTGTAACAACACTGACCATCAGAGTCTACCTGGTCCCTGTTGGGTACCAGTCTGCAGTTGTCACGGTCATCAGGGATACCGTCATTGTCGTCGTCATGGTCACAAGCATCTCCCTTTCCATCTTTGTCGTGGTCAGCCTGATTGCTGTTGGCAATATAGGGGCAGTTGTCTAGAGTGTTTTGGTGGCCGTCCTCATCGATGTCCTCATTGTCGTCGCACATGTCTCCCACCAGGTCACTGTCAGAGTCAAGCTGCCAACACATGTGGATGTAGTGTATAATATGTTTTGGGTCACTACAAACAGCATTATTTATTTAGTGCAGGGAATACTTCTCTATTAGCCTGGGGGCTCGGATTAGATGAGAAATTAGCTAAAATATATAAATAAATAAAAAAGAGGTCACAATTAAATGAAATTAAATCTTACGGTTTCTCTTAAGGTCCTACCTCAGCATTTCAATTTTGTTTTTGTTTTGGGACTATAGCACTACCTAGATACTTTCTTTTTCTGTTGTAGATTTACTGCTGTGCTTGGGATCATTATACTGTTGCATGGCCCAGTTCCAGCCAGGCTTTAACTGTTGGAGAGATAGGCTTACATTTGATTGTAGAATACTTTGTTATGTTATGCATATTTGTTCATGGTTGACTCAATAAGGTGACCAGACCCTATGATTTGGGCAAAACAAGCCCAAATCATCATCATCCATCCAACCAAAAGCTGGAAATGATAAGCTAAAAATATGGCGACCAGTTACAAGCGTTAGCTAATTGTATGAATTATCAGTTAAAATTATTAATTAAACATAATAAGTAAATATTTCTCTAAAATCAAAAGTTGGAAATAATTAACTAAAACATGTCTCACAGTTGGAACTGCTAGCTCAAATCATCAATAAACAAAATAGCTTTCTAAACATTAGCTAACCTGTGGCAGCAGCATTTAATGAAGAGTTTTTAAATATAATAGTGACTAAAAGTAGTTGATTAATGGGTGACGGAGTTTTCTTACTGTAACTAATGAATTGTAAGCAACATATAATCACAAAGAGTTTAAAATAAACTGGAGGCAGTCCGAATCTAACTTTAAAATTAGCTCAAATGCACTTATTTAAATATAAAAGGTATGTTCATAAACAGATTAGTAGATTCATCTGACAGGGTTTTGGGGGTAAGTCAGAAGAAAAAAATGTTTGAAAACTTTTGATTTTTTCAAGAACCTGGTCTGGGTTATGTAGAAGTGGACAGTTGTCACACTGGTCTCCGACACCATCCAGGTCTGTGTCCCTCTGGTCGGTGTTGTAGACTAGAGGACAGTTGTCCCGGTCATTCAGAACCTCTGAAAGAATAGACAGAAACACACACACATACACAGCCTTTAGACTGATTTAAAAAAAAAAAAAATTTTGTGTGAACATAACCAGACAAATAATATACATCAAGGCTATGTTTCGGTAAATTCAATTTCATCTATATTTTCAAGTTCATATCTACTTTTTTTGAGTTATTACATTGCCAGCACTGTCACTTTATTACCACCAATTGATCCTGATTCCAAGCAGACTAGCTGCACATTCAAGGCCTGGTACAATGAGTTGTTCTTACCGTCTCCATCTATGTCGATGCTGCAGGCGTCTCCCTCTCCATTGTTATCAGTGTCTGTCTGCATAGGGTTGCTTTCAAATGGACAGTTGTCGCAGCTGTCCCCAACCCCATCCCTGTCAGAATCAAACTGCCGAGGGTTGTACATCAGCGGGCAATTGTCCTGTGTCAAAAAAACACACATTCACATGGATGTTTGCATACGGCAAGACACGCCTGTTTTCAATCATGGCGACTTTAAAGTGGTTTTGTCTCACCCTTTCATCTGTGATGCCATCATTGTCATCATCAGGGTCACAGGCATCGCCCTGTCCGTCCGCATCCAGGTCTTCCTGTCCAGAGTTTGGCAGCATGGGGCAATTATCCTGCAGCCAGTCACAACAAGGATTAATGGTATGCAGCTCAGGTATTTCTCAACAAGTCTGAATGATTTTAGCTCACGCTGAAGTAGATATTTTACCTTTTCACAGTGATAGGTGGCATTCTGCTTGCAGGGTAATCTATTATTGGGCCAGCCATCCAGATCAGAGTCCTCACCACACAGGGAGCCATCGCCAGCAAACCCCACCGCACACACACACTTGTACAAGACCTCAGACGCCAGGCCAAGGTATATACACTCAGCATACTTGTGGCAAGTGTGTGTGTTGTCTTTGCAAGGGTTGTACGGTTCACACACCTACAAACAGAGCAGCTCTTTGAGAATCCAAAAGTCTCTACGGTTAATGACTGCAGGTCAAAGCAAAGAGAAAAACACCTGCCTGCCTGGTTTTCAGGGCTTCATCCAGACCGAGGCCATACGGTTGAGTGCCTTTATGGCGCGGCGGACAGGGCAGGCAGTAGAATCCAGGGTCTGTGTTTATGCACAGTGTAACACACACTCCCTCCACTTCACACTGAAGAGATGGAGGTTGAGAGATTATCCATGTTCAGCATATCAAACATGAACTGTACAAAGGTGTTACGCGTGTTGAAAGAAAATCTCTTTGTCAGGATCAGACTACAGAATATTTCAATGGTTACTAAGTCAGAGAAGTTAAAAATGAGTCCACTGACTTCTGGAAATGTCATTAGCGCTTCAGATAAGTATCGGAAAAATTAAAGTTTTGACAAAACGATTCCATCAGGCAAAAAGTTAATGACTGATGAAAGTTCTTAATCTCTGGAGGAATATGAATATCTGTACCAAAATTCATGGTAGTTCATCTAGCTGTCTTGTCACTTAAATCAAAACCATAAATGTGGTATTAGAGGAAAAATCTGGGTCACCAATGTTATTCGGATGCATCATCTGGGAGCCATAAGGTCTAAAAAATTCCCAATAATTCATTCCATAGTTATAGAGACACTTTAACATATGCAACCAACTGACAGGCAGGCATTATCATCACTGGAAACGGCCCTGCTGACCTTGTCAAGTTGGGCCACAATTCACTACAAGGAAATAAAGATAACTCCCTGAAAATCAATGAAATGCAGCATTATGCTAAGGAATTGTGAGGAGGACCTTTCCTACGCCATGCATCAGCGAAGTTAGGCCATTGTTGCGCTCATATTGTGTAGTGTGATCCTGTGTCTAATCTCATTACCTCATTCTCATCTTCACAATGAGTGCCGTTACCACTGAAACCCAACGGGCAGCGTCCACATTCCCATGATCCATCGCGATGCGTTGTGCATTTAACCCCAGGAAAACAAGGATTAGAAAGCAAGCACATATCTGAAATGCATAAAAATTTACACATAAAAGTCTTTTACACTTAGTCACAAAGCAAATTGTTCAAGTGTGGGTCAATTGCACCATAATGATTCTGAAGGAATTCACATTCGAATCATTTCTCTTTTCTATCCTAAGCCTCTGTAATTGAATAAAGTAGAGCAAACAGTGAAGGATATTATTTCTTAATCCTCAATTGTTTGAAAACATGTTCTCTCCAATAAAATGGGATTAAGGTTCTCTATGTATGTGAGGCTTAGCCTGCATGTAGAATAACATTAGTTGGTACAGCTGCACAAGGTTAAGGTTTACCTAAAGGACATGGTTGTTTGTTACATCCTTCATAGTCCACAGCATCTCCAGCACAAGGCTTCCCGCCGTTCTGAGGGGCGGGGTTCACACACTCTCGCTGGCGACTCATGAGGCCCCCGTTACATGTCTCTGAACAGACTGACCATTCAGTCCAGGCCGTCCAGCCTCCAGCAACTACACCGAAATGCATCATTTACCTTTGAGCCACTTTTAATGCGTATGAGTGCTTTCAAATGTGCAGCTGTGCGCTCCTACTTACTCGGGCAGAGCGTGTTGTTGCAAGGCTGTGTCTCCATGGCGCTACCTGTGCACCCCTTGCCCCCCTTCTGTGGTGGAGGATTGTTGCACAGACGGACCCGTGTAATGTTTCCTTCTCCACATGTGGTTGTGCACGCAGACCAAGGAGACCAAAGGCCCCAGTTCCCGTCAGCACGCACTAGACAAATAAAGACAAAAGAAAGTCAGACCACCGCTACAGCTCAGCAGCGTACAGAGAACAAAACATGTTTCCAATTACGATTAGAAACTCTACGATCTCCATTTGTCTGAGGTTTCATATTTTCGCCATCTGGGAATTGCCAGTTCACTGTTTTGAATAGGACTTGGCTCAGTCAGTCACTAAAAGAGCATTAAGCTGAAACAGGTGACAGATCCGATGTGCAGAGTGATGCCTTACCCTTGCGGTCACACTTCATCATCATGCAGCTGCGGGTTTGGACTGACGGGCCAGAGCAGGACGGCATGATGCCATTGCAGGATCGACCCCTTTGCTGCCCTCCACGTCCACAGGTGGCGGAGCAGTGGGTCCACTCAGACCATGGGGACCAGCCGTCTTCATCATCTTTATTACATACAGACAACAGACATGTGTTGTTGTTGTTGTTGTTGTGTTTTTATTATATTTATTAATCTTGGCATCCATGTAAAGACAAAATCCCAGCTGCAGAAAAATGATACTCACTAAGACAGACAGGACAGCAACTTCCATCGACAAAAGACGGATTGATGCAGGACACAGGAGCACATGACACCTGTTGACAAACCACCTTTCCATCCTGGCAAGACAGTCCAGTGTTGATACATTTAGATTTTCTAACAATATCACATTATTGAATCCAGATGTTTTGCTGAATGCCAGTTCTTGCAAGGAATGGTATGTTTTCATGAGTCATAACAAGTCAGGCTAATCCTTCATCCCATCCTCAACAAAAAGAATGGTTCTTATAAAAAGAAACAGACGTAGGGATGAGGATGAAGCATGCATAAAATATAGAACTTCTGGTAATAAATGAAACCACATTGCATACAAGTGAAACTTCCCCAATTGGTAAACATCGTTTAAAGGAACAGTTGGACATTTTTAAAATGCTGCATATTTGCTTTTTATTAAGTATTAGAGCGAAGCGAAGCAATAATAAGTTGCAGCAGTCAAGTCGTCAACCAAAGTCCTTGTGTATAAAAACATTGGTAAGCTACCTTGAAGATTAATTTAATGCTAAAGGTTGTCACTTATAATTTTCCATTTTACTTTGCTGGTGTAGATGATGATATTAATATCTGCTCTCTATCTCTTATAAATCCTTAATTCAGTTAAATGCTTGCATGGTATTTCCCCAGGAAATTCTGCCAGTGTGTTATTGTAGTTAATAGATTTGTTCAGCACAAACCTGGCAAGTACAGGAGGTGCAGCTGTCAACCTCCCAGTCCTCCCCCTGCTCGTACACTCGTCCATCCTGCACGCACAACGCCTCACTGTCTCTGTCAAGATCATTGTCACTGCTGTCACCATCACCACCTCTGCGGCTGCTTCTGATGCTGCTGCTGACGCCACTGCCGTTGCCGTTGCCATTACCATTGCCACTGCCGCTGCTGTTGCCACTGCCATTGCTGCGGTCACGGCCGTGGCTGTTGCTGCTGCTGTTGCCGTTCCCGTTGCTGTTGCCATATCCTCTGCCACTGCCGTTGCTGTGGCCACGGCCGTGGCTGCTGCTGCTGCCGTTGCCGTTCCCATTGTCATTGCCCCTGCCATTGCCGTTGCTGTGGCCACGGCCGTGGCTGCTGCTGCTGCTGCTGCTGTTGCCGTTCCCATTGCCTCTCCCATGGCCTTTCCCTTTGCCACTGCTGGTACCACTGCCATGTCTGTTACTGAGTTCATCCAAAGATATCCGTATCTCTTCATTTTCTTTGGACTGAAAATACTAAAATTAGCTAAATACATTTTTCAAATAAGAAAGTATTATTGTGTATTTATATTGAATGAGACCAGCCAAACTACTGTGGGCCATATCTGTGGGGAGATTTCCTCTTGGTTTTTTTTTTTTTTTTTCCCCAGAGGCATTTGCCACAGACCACAGTACTTCCTGACAGAAAATCCTTTATTTGTGCCATTTGCACTGGAAAAAGAATTACTCTCAGAATTTAAATTCAGTCAACTTTTCTGTGATGACACAGAATAAAAAGTGTATTACAACCTTGGTAAACACATAGTTATTGAAAATGGACTATTACTGGTTTAAATAATCTAAAAATAATCTAAAAAAAAAGATTTAAAAATGTTCATGTTTAAAGTTACTTTTACCTTAAAAATGACACAACATTTTAACCTGTTTGCTAAAAAATATTTAAATTCTTGCTCATGCTGCTATAAAATAATGTACCATCAGGCAATAAGAAACACAATTTTAACAAATACCATGATAAATGTGCATGCTTTTATGCATCTTACTACTCTATCCAAGTCTTCGAGCAGGTTGTTGGTCACAACACGTAGGCCATGGATCTCAGTGAGCAAGCCAAACAGGTCCTCACACGGATGAAGACAGATTTGCGATGACAAGTTGCTGACCTTTGCGCCATCCACACCTGTGGAGGAGGCACGAGTATGTGTGGGCTTTTCAAGATTTAGATATGATTCTGCTTTAATGATAAAGAAACAGGCGGAGCAACTGTACTGATGCATATGTGTGGTACCTGCACACACTCCTGCTGCATAGAGGAATATCAAAAGCTGAAGGAGACCCCTCAGATAACCCATTCCTGCTTACACATAAATAACACATGCAGTCACCTTGAAATATAGAAAGTAACCTCCTATATAGAATCCAAGCAGATCTCAGGCATAGGAAATAAAAGAAAAAGAAGGACAAAAAGAGAGAAATAACCATGCATACCTGCGTTCTCCTTGCTCCTCTGCCTTTCCTGACTAGAAATCACAGCCAGTAGGCTCGTCCCTGCTGCAGCTCCGCAGGGGCTGTAGTGGAATGTCTCCTTTTCCTCTTCCTTGATTGCTTCCCTCCTTTATTATCTTCTCACCTTGGTATCCAGAGTGAAGATCACCAGCACAGTTCACTCAGTAATTTGTCACTGAATCATCCAAAGAAAAGAAAAAAGGGATGGGTTTGGTAAGAGAGTAATCTGAGTAAGAAACATGCAGACAGCTTTGTTAGTTCGGGAGAAATCTCAAACAGTGTTATTTGTTTGAGAGTGTGTGTGTCTGTGTATGTGTGTGTATGTGTGGCAGGAGCAGGGGCCATATTTTACCCGTGTGTCTGGCGATGAACTAGGCTGCATATCTCCCAGCGAGGAACCCAGCTGGATGGAAGGAACTGTGTCTGTGTGTGTGTTGACGTCTCGATGCAGGTTTCCCAGACACATCATTTACACTCTTCACTCTCCAAAATGAGACTTGCATGCACGAATGCACACACTCACACACCGAAACAGGCACACAGGCACAAACACACACTGTTACTGGCTGCACAAATTTTCCAATATTTTAGCAGCGAGAAAACTGGCATTACCATAAATCCTTTGCAAAAATTAGAGGCTCGATGCGTGTGTGTTTGCATGTGTGTGCTTTTGGAAGTGCTGTGTGCAGAAGATTGTGAGCTATGAAAAAACTGATGGAATACAAAAACATCTACTTCGGCTGGGATCTCTCTCTGTTTGGTCTTCTCCCTGCTGAGTCAAAAAGGCATCATCATCCCGAATCACATTTTCCATCTGTACACTCCACTTGTGGACTAATGAATCTCACAGATGTGTGTGCACACATGCATGCGCCTGTGCCCATACAAACACACTCACACAAAATCCCAACAAATTTTCTATTTCCAGATACCTAGAAACATCACAGCGGAGAACAAATAAGAACAGAGACCATGTTTCTTCCTGGAAGTGGTTCAGTGACGGAGACAGTGAAAGCAGGTGCTGTCACTGCTCTGGGAGTCAGAAAAAGCCCAAAAGTAATAAGATCTGAGGGGATAGAAAAAGGTAGAGTTGGGTGAGATTACTTGGCAGAGTCTAGCGTGACACGCTTGGAGTGATATGCTGTGCGGAAGGCACACTCTGTTCTGGGATCTGTCTCAAAGTCCTGACTCTGTTAGTCTTACACTGTGTTTATGGGGAGAAAATAGTTTTAAAGAGGGCATCCACTATGGTCTCAAAAAAACTGATTGAAGGCTACAGGGGCTATCGCCAGAAGGTAGTACTGAAAGCAACAAGAAGACCTTTAATAAGATTGAGGCAGGATGAGAAACAGGGCACTTTATGCAATCAGGCAGCTTAACAAAAGCGAGGTGGTGTTGCAGCAATTGTCCCATTTCTCCAACAGTAACTAGACCAGAGAACTGAAAGGGCTTCTGCATTATAGTCTAAGTCCTTGCTGTGAGCAGAAACTTCAGTGCCAGGCAAGCCAGACAATGACCTGCAATTGCCGCCCCACTCTAAGCATAGTGGTCAGAGAATTACATGGGCTTAAAGGAAAAGGATTTACATGGACGAGTGCACAGTGAAGCAAGAATGGAAAAGGTTGGGGATAAAGGTGTCATAAGACAGAAAAGGTAGGCATGAATGATATGATGAGACTTGTTAAAGACTGTCCTTTATTTATATATGATCTAAGCTCATTTCTGCTTAGTTAAATAAGTGTGTAGCATGCAGATAGATAGGTGCTGATTCATCTGACAGAGTGCAACCCTTTGTTTATCTCAGTAACAATCACTGCGAGGTCAGTAGCTCTACAGGTCAGTAAAACAGGACAGCATTAATCCATTTATCAGATATTCTGCAGATTAGCCTGCAACGCGCACGCTTCTGGGATCTGTAGTCCAGAGTGACGATTTTCTGAATGAATCCGAGTCATTTACACAGTGCATGAAGGTCTTCATATATCAAAGGCCTCTGTTATTAGACTCGGTGGTGCTGAAATCAAAGCTTGACCTCAGAATAATGCGCAATTTCTAGCAACCGGTAGCACCTCATTTCCATCAAACCCCCTGCCGTGCGTCACGCTCAGCGCACGTACCCTACTGCTCCCCCACCCATGTGCCCAAGGCGACCGGGCAACCATGAGGTGTGAAGTGAGAGTTGACAAAGCGCCCGGCACTGCAAGCCTGAGCGAAACCGGCCCCCTCTGCGCTCAGGGCTTAGCCCGGCTCAATTAGCGTGACATACTTTCCTCTGTGATCGCCTGCCTTCCGCCCGGCTTCTGGACACAGCGGATTATGCCCACTAACTTCGGCTGCGCACTTCCCAGGAGGCACAACAAAAAAGTTTTCTTTACCATTTTACACACAGTTTCAACAGAAAAGTGACTTGTATGACAGCGGAAATGACTGTGGGCAGGGATATGGCTGAGTTTATTCCTCAGAAGGAGATTGTGTATAATGGCTTGCTGCCTTACTCTGACCGGTTGGACCACGAGGCCACGGAACTGTTGGCGGAGATCAAAGCGAACCTGTGCAGAGCTGTCCTCCTCAGAGAGCTGTGGCCCGGGGTCGCTTTCTGGTCCAGGAAACTTTTCTCGTAAGTACTGAAGCAAGGTTGGCGTATGATTTAGACTACCCAAAGGTAACTTAACCCATAGCCAAAGATTCATAACAGTGGGCTTAACAATTGCCTGCATCTTAAAATAAAATTGTGACAGAGTTAAGCAAAGTTCATCAGATAGTACATTTGATTGTTACATTTGAAATAGACTGCAATCTGTCTGTGGTTAGAGGTGGAAAAACTTTAAAAGTGTCCATTGCTGTATTCTTAAGTCTGGAGTTCCAGGAATATTAGTGCACAAAAGCATTTAAAGAAGCAGCTACTTGGTGTTATTGACCTGTCTGCCTTAAGAGGACATCAGGGCATAGTGTTCTGCCTTATAACTTTAATTAAAGGCCGAACCTTAATTCATTGTGTGACTTGGCATAAACTCAAGTTCAATAGATTAGGTTTAGTGTTGAGACAGTCGTACACTGTAGCTGTGTAAGCCTATTCACTGTTTCAGAATATAGGTTAAGTGTAGGAAGTAGGAAGTGATCACCTGTTCGCTCAGTGTCCTCTCTCACCCTTAGGTTTCTGAAGCTGTACGGCCGCAGGTTCAGTAAAGATGACCACATCCTCTTCATCAAGCTGCTGTATGAGTTGGTCACGCTCCCAAACCTGGAGCCACACATGATGCAGAGCTATGCCAGGCTGCTCATTCAGCTTCTCAAGTGGGTGTGAATGCAAATGTACACGAATTTAAACAGGGATGTTGGGGTGAGGGGGTCATGGTAAATCATAAAATCCTCTCAGAAAAAATGCCAAACAGAACGAGCTGGATATTGTTTCGAAATTAAACGAGTTATGATGAATTTAACTGTCGACAGACCTTTTGCCTTCATGAACACGTATTAGGAGGGAACTCATGTGTGATGGCAATTACAAATTGCATCTCAGAAAAAAGATCATTTTTCAAAACTTAAAAATTAGTTATTTATTATTTAATTAATTTATATTTAACACTTTCTTGGAAAAACCTAAAGCCTGAATTATCCATGATGCAATGCATGGGAAGACGAATTTCAGGGCCTAGATGGAAAGAAGAATAGATGCAATGCTGCACAGTAAAATAAGTGATAAATAAAATAATAAATAAACCAGAAATACATATATAAGTAATGTACAGCATTTTTATGGCGATGAAAGCCACCATCACGCTGAGGAGAAAGCTTAACTCCTCTGCATGATCCTCTCTTTTCCTTCCTTTTAGTAAAATGAGAACAGAAAGCCATACGATTGGTAAACATCAATGCAACATAAGTGCCGTGACATGTTAAAGTGAAATTTTGCACTTACTTGTATGCCATTTGTAACACAGTCATTTGATGAGTCAAATCATTTGCAGACCCGGGGGGAATCAAACCAAATCATTTTCGAAAATGCTGCATCTGTGTCTGAGCCTGAACCCGAATCACAAATCATTTATTTAAAAAAAAAAAAAAAAATAAATAAGCTCAAAATTTTCACCCATTGGGTATAAAATCACACATTTAAACTGAAAATATAGAAGTTAAATCTGCCCTTTGTCAACAAATGGTATGAAACAAAACAAAGGATCTCTGCAAAATATCTCCTATGCTCTTATGTGTTTCCCAGATGCCAATAAATGCCAGATCATCCTCTGAAATGTCAAGTGGAAGTTTAAAGTAGCGTAAAATATTGATACTTGGTTGGTATATTGTGTTAATATCTTACAACCATAGAGCGGAAGTTTAAATTTCCTTACACGCACAAATGCACTCAAAGACACTCTGAAAGTAAGTACAAGGGACAATAAAGCATGCTGGCTTAACATTTATTACTCTTTAAGCGATGCTTTTGTCTCTCAGATCAAATTTGTCACTTCTCCAGCGACAGTAGGGTTTTCTCCAAGACGGTCACATTAATCACTTCCCATTTGTCACCAGTTGTTTTCAGGATTTTCACATCCATCACAAAACAACCTCTTAATGTAGACGTCATTTGTCTGAGTGTTTTCCATTAGATGAAAAGAGAAAGATCTGGGCTAAGCGTATATGAAGTGCCAGGTTTCAAAGCTGAGAGATGAACATCAGGTCTCAAAAGGCTGCTTTTTTTTCTCATCTTTTGGATTTCGCCGTCATTTTCCCGATTGTCTCTTCTTTCCTTCATTTTTCACATCTCCCAACTGAGAGTTTGTTCCATCGTTGTTAGATGAATAAGTGGGGAGGATTTAGAGGTTGTGGAAATCATGCATATTCTCAACTACACAGACTCTCAACCTATTTCTGAGGTTCAATCCCTTAAAAACTGTGATTTTACAAAGAGCAAAGTAATACAAAAGCACAAAGAGAGCAAAGTGGAAGTTCTCAGGAGGATTAAAAAAACTGCTCCTTTTTAAGCTTAGAGTTCTCATAAGGGGCACACTATTACTGTGCAATCTAAAAGCTTAACAAGGTGTTTAAAAGAAAACAACAAAAAGTAAAGTCAATGCATGGTTAGCCTGCAGAAACCCAATTATGCCCACTGCTAGATCTTAAAAATGTCTAATTTTTTTCTCAGTGGAGTGTTATGAATGTTGGATCATGAGTATTTTATACCAAGTGAATCTACGCCTGCAAATTACTAATGCCTGCTGCTGTCAGTCCACTTATGCATTATTGAATACAAAGAATCACAGCGTTGTGTTTGCATACATGCCAATAAGATGGCAGTCATCATGCTGAGTGCAGCCTGTGAGGCAGTGACTCATTTTCTCCACGATTACAGACTCTTTCAGACGCCCTGTGGTCTTTCACTTCAATATGACATTATTATTATTGTTAGAGGCTTAAATATCTAATAACCTACCAGGACCCTTGTAAAAGCATTATAAATAGGCCAGACAGCTGATAACGGACTTCTTTTTCAAACAGGAAGAAAGAACTTCTATCACGGGATGACCTCCAGCTGCCGTGGCGGCCGCTCTATGATCTCTACGAGAGGGTTTTCTACTCCAAAACCGAGCACCTTGGGCTCATCTGGTTCCCTAAGTATGAAGCTTTATATTTAATTGTAGCTGTTGTGACATATGGTAAAGTGCAGTATCAAGATATGTGTTTTGAATTAAAGAAGAATGCATACACAGTAGGAAACCTGTTTTCTTTCCTGCCAAAAATGACATGAGAAGATTGATGCTACTTTCATGTCTGTGTGTTAAATATGAAGCTACTTACAACAGTAAACACAAAACCAGCAAACCGGCAAACTCAAAGGCTCAGTTTCTGAGACATGGATTATGCCTAATCCTAGAATAAATCCTTTTTTCAAATGAGATCTTCATTGTATTTCTCCTTTAGTCTAGGACTAGGCCTAATCCATGACTGGGAAAAAGGGTGAGGGAGTAGAAACAATGAGAAACAGCTTGCTGGGCTCTCTGAACCGAAGGTATCAAACTCATTTTAGGCAACTGGCTTCTTCCAGCCCAAGATTATCCCACATTGGCCAGGCTCCTAAAACCTTTTCATAATCACCTATTAAAAAATATTTTTTCCCTTTCTAAAGAACTGCAAGTACACACTGAACAGTTTGTTGTAGTTACAAACAAAGACTACTGTAAGTTAAACCACTTGATTTAACCAGTGTAGTGTTGTAAGCAATGTGTAATTATTTATTTTTTTGGTAGTAAGCCTATAAAAGTCAACAGACTTCGACCCTCCAGCTTTGACATTAACACTCCAGAGAACTATTCTCAAGATTAACATCCATACAGTGACAATCCTAAAATGATGTCTTCCATTTCTGTACTTTTTACACTCTGCAAAGTCATCCAGTGGGCCAGATTAGACTCTTTGTGGTTTCTGGCCTACAGGTATATATTCTACATTAATAGACTACACTGATCATAACTACAGTACCTACCAGCATCACAGTTGTTTTACTGAGGTATTGTGCTGGACCAGTAACATCCTTGTGTGGTTGACATGAAGAAACTTTTCCTAAAGAACATAGACTGTAGCCACGGCTTTTCACTCCATTTGCACCAGTTACTAACCGGCCACTTTGATAGATACACATCTTCAACTGCTCTTTAACACCAATTATCTAATCAGGTAATCCAATGGCAGCAGCTCGATCTATTTAGGCATGTAGATATGACCAATACAGTCTGCTGAGGTTCAAACCAAGCATCAGAATGGGGAAGAAAGGTGATAAAAGTGACTTAGAAACTGGCATGGTTGGTGTTGCCAGATGGCCTGGTCTAAGTATTTCAGAAACTGCTGATCTACTGGGATTTTCCCACAAAATCATCTCTGAGGTTTCCAGAGACCGGTCTGAAAAAGAGAAAAAAGACAGTGAATGGCAATTCTCTGGTTGAAAATGCATTATTGGTACCAGAGGGCAGAGGAGAATGGCTCCAAAAGCAACTCAAATTCACTCATCGCAAAGAAAGTACTGTATGCAACAGAAGACCACACCCAATGTCATTCCTCTCAGCTCAGAACAGGAAACTGAGGCTACATTTGCACAGGCTCAAAGAAGATTGGGAAAACGTTGCCTAATCTGATGAGTCGCAGTTTCTGATGCAACATTCAGGTGGCATAAAAAACATGAATGCATGGATCCATTCTGCCCTGTGTCATATAGAGGGCAGAATGGTGATATAATGTTGTGGAGGATGTTTTTTGGCACACTTTGGGCCCCTTAGTACCGACTGGGGATCGATGAGACACCACAGCCTGTTTGAGTATTGTTGCTGACCATGTTCTTCCCTTTGTGACCATAGTGTAGCCCATCTTGGCTGCTTCCAGCAGGACAACATGCCATACCACAAAGCTCAAATCCTCTTAAACTGGCTTCTTGAACGTGACAGTGAGATCATTGTACTCAAATGGCCTCCACAGTCCCTGAACTCAATCCAATAGAGCACCTTTGGGATGTGGAGCAAGAGATTCACATCACGGATGTGCAGTCGACAAATCCGCAGCGGCTGTGTGATTCTATCATGTTAATATGGACCAAAATCTCTGAAGAATGTTTCCAGCACCTTGTTAAATCTTTACCACAAAGAATTAAGTGTCTCAGGAGTGGATATTGCATTCCATTAAAAAGCAGTATCACTCCTTATAATTCACCCAGTGGCCGCACTGGAAACTTACAGCTGTGTGAATCTGTGTAATCACCATCAAAGGTCTTCCTGCTTTACTGTTTTAAATATTTTATATTTAGATTTGGGTTCTGTTTTAATGCTTTGAAAAAGTACTGACTTGTAATCAGACCGCACTATGACCACACCCATCACCAAAGCGAGGCTTTGTTCGGATGTTATGTACATACCTGTTATGTTTTGTTACCGTGTATTGCTTGGTTGCGATGCTGTTGTGTGTGTGACATAATCTGTTGCCAGACACACACAGTCACACACAAACTCATAAAGAGAAAACAATACCAGCCTTGCAGTCACAGCTGGTACAAATCTGAGTTGTGGTCTGAATGTTGAAGGTTTGTTTATTCCTGATGAGGACATGTGGATCTCACAGCATAGCTGAGACACACGCACACACTCACACCTCCTCTCTGTGCTTATTTGCAGCTCCGTGGACCACATTTTGAAAGCTTTGATCAAAAGCTGCAGACTGTAAGTCTCATCCTCTGTGATCATATAATTTGGGCAGCAGATAATGTGCTGCTTTGATCTTCAGTTGAGCTATGTACTGTAGATCATTGTGTCTATTTGCACCTTTAGCCATCTTTGCTTGTCTGCATCTATTGGTGCTCACGTCTATCTTTGTTATATGTGTGTTTCTGCGTATCTTTTAATGATTTTTCTTAGGTATTTCCCTGCATCATCCACCAAAGAGATGCTGGATGAGTGGCGCCCCCTGCTGTGTGTGTTTGATGTGGTCATGCAGAAGGCCATCAGCAACATGGAGCTGTTCCTGCCTACCATCATGCCCCTGGAGGAACACAGCCAGGGCTTCCAGTAAGTGGGCCAACTTGAATGGCTCTGGTTTGAAACAGTGTTATCCTCCAAGTACAGCTTGTCAGAGCCAGAGCTGACACAAAGGGTACACAAAGAGGTACAATATGTTAAACTTGTTAGTAAATCTCAGCATTTAAGGGATTTGGCTTTTTCTTGTAATGTTCAAAATGCATAGCCACATTTTCAGGCTCTGTAAGCATTTACACCTTTGCTCCTGGGAGCTTTAATGAATAGCGTTCCTCTTGCATCAGCAGTGCTTCCTTGCTCTCTTTGTTTTGCTAATATTTTGCTTTTTTTGGAAAATCTTTGCCCCTCTTTCTCTGCACTCTTCATGGCCATGTTCCAGCTACCAAGCCTCTTCAAAGCCTTCAGTGCATTCTTTAGTTCATTCACTCCTTTGCAAACTATTTGTCTGGATTTATTCTTGGATTCATAAGTACTTTCTGCACAGTTTCCACAATACATCATCTTTAATACTTTATTTTTCCACTTCAGCTTTTTTTTCCTTTCTCATCCAGAATATACAGGGGAGGGAATGAGATCATATTTTGGGGAACTTGAGATTGATGAGGGGGATAAAGCCTCAGGTGTGTGTGTCATTGGGTGTGAATGTAATGGTCTGTTTTCTGCATGTGTGTGTGTTTTCAGGTTGTGGTTTGATGAATTAATGAATCTTTGGATGTCATTGCAAAATCAGCCAAGCTGGGAAGGGGTAAGACACAAACACACACACATGCGTTCAATACTTCAGGCACTTTTTGCTCTTTCTGAAATCATTTGACACTTAGTTTTAAAAACTGTTCACTGGCTTGAAAGTGGAATTCTTTAAGCCACAGTGAAGTCAAAATTAATGAAAATTCCACCTCTCAAAATTCTTCTTAAATCTGTCACACCAAGCAGCAGATTTTTTAAAAAGTTTTAATTTATTGTGTGATGGATCATGCAGCTTTCCATTTTTCTAAAAGTGCAGAGTAATTCCAAATGACACAGATTTCTACATTTCCCGATGGCAATGATTGAAATGTTGTTAAAGTATTGTCAGTTTCCACTCAGCGCAGATAAGATTTTCCACTTTGGTTTCCATTCAGCCTCATGGGCCACAGTGGCCTGGCTTTGCACATTTCCTCCTTTCTTCTTCAGCATCTCGTCTCCTTTTTTCCCATTTTTTTTGGATGACACACTTCACTTGTGGAAACATCCTTTGTCCTCACAGTGAATGTTTGCCTAATGTTCTCTTACAGCACTTAGTGAACCTGTTTGCTCGCCTTGCCAATGATAACATAGGCTACGTGGACTGGACCCCTTATATTCCCACAGTGAGTCATTAGCAGAATTATGTTTGTATACAAGTGTTCCCGTAAATGTGGTTTCCTGGGAACTCATGGGCTGTGTGAGAGCAGTGGAACTATTGTTTGTATATGTGCATGTCTGGATAGATCTTCACCAGGATCCTACGAAGTCTGAACCTTCCAGTTGGGGTCAGTCAGATGGTGTCACCTCGATATCTTACCAACTCCTATGACATTGGATACATAGTGTTGTGGGTGACAGCACTTCTGGTACGCAGTCTTTAGATGTTTCTGGCGAAATGTGTAAGAAAAAACATTTACATTTCATTGCAGCCGATTACTTTGCTCTTTTATATACCCCTGCAGGGTGGACCAGGAAACCCTGCACAGAAAGAGCTGACCTGCCTCTTCAACAGCATCGCGTCCTTCTACCATCCATCCAATCACGGTCGCTGGCAGGTAAGCCTCTTCCTCTCACTCGCATGCAAACATGCACACACTATGTGAAACTCCATCTTCGGTTCCTCATTTGATTTATCGCCTGTCATTCGGGACTTGGCTGGCTCTCTTTACGCAGCAGATTAATAACAGAAGGAAATCTCAGATCTGCTCACAGCAGACTGTGAATGTGGCTCTGGGTGATAATTCTTATGTCTAATGTGTGTCTGCAGTCTCGACTGATGAGGCTGCTTCAGCGTCTTCCAGCGAGCGTTGTGCGCCGTGTGCACCGGGAACGTCACGCTTCCCCTTGCTGGATCACACTGGTCCCTGAGCATCAACAGTTAACAGATGCGGATCTGCAGGAGTTCACCCGCAGCCTCACTGGAGCCTCCCTTCTGGCTATGTTCAGGTACTGCACTCTGATGGCTGTTAGCCCAAATGAAGGCTTTAAATAGGAGCTATTATTATCACTAGCGTTGTTTTATCAACTATTCAAAATGACCCCTATTTTCTTATACTGGAGCTTGGTTCTGCCCCTCAGTTCATCTACTGTCTGAAACAAGCTGTTTTGGCTTAAATGCCTTCTTCTGATTGGCTGCCCCTTACAACCAAAAGAACAGCAAGTAGGTGGGGCTTCAAAGAGAGACAAGAACTGAAAAAAGCTGTATCAAAGTGGATGTTTAGAGTAGGATGAAGTCCAAGCCACTGGCTCCCAGGGACTACATGTGCTTACCTCAGTTTTTGAAACTTTGACTATGTTAAATAGGAACATCTGTAATGATGTAGAAATGACAGAAAAAAAGGAAAAGCGTAATGGGTCCACTTTAAACTGCTTTTCTACACAGTTCACTTGTGATACATACATATGTGCATGCATAGGGCTACAGTACAGATGTAAATACAGGCATACTCATACACACACTCACATGCTGTTCCTAATTTTGACTTGACTTGATAAGCTTATATAGTGACTTCTCCATAAATCTGGACATTTTTCTCTTAACAGCTGGATCACTACACTAACAAAATATTAACTCCCCACCATTAAGCAAGCGAGAAAATAATCAAGCTGTGCTAATTGCTATGAACATGAAACACAGCAAAACAACACGAGCGGCTTTTAAAGCCAAGCGTACGAAAAAAGCACCAAACAAATAGTACAGCAGGAAATTATGAGCAAAAAAAGTCAAAACAGCGGAAACAAACAAATGAGCATTAATGAAAAGCCCCCCCACAAAGAATAAATAGTGATTATATTAGATGTTAGGTAGAGCCACTCTGTAAAAATAGTTTGTAACATGACATTTAAAACAAAGACAGTGCAAGCGACCCTGTGTGGGAAGTCCGATAGAAATGATATCCACTCGTGCAGAAATAGTTACCATAGGTGTCATTGTGGGTGTTGGTGTGAGCAGTCTGTTGCATAGTTTGAGCCAATTAATGGTCTTGCTCACCGGAGTTTAATGACGAGAATTTCTCCCGACTTTCTTTTATTTTTTTGAGCCAAAATTCAGGTTCACAAATAGATTTGGTTCCATCTTCCAACTATCCTTTTTATCTCGATGATAACACTGCTGTTGTTTCGAGTATCACAGCTACCAAAAGTGTCCAGCTAATATGAAGATCGGCAGGTCAGCCTTTGGATCCCTAAAACCTCCAAACAGCAAGGTTAAAACTGGCTTAAGACAAAAGGTGTTACATATACATGAGTCATATTGTGTTTGCTTTGGTGTCTCAAGTCATCATATCAATGTTCCCTGGGTTGTAACTATGTAAACAGCCAACAAACACACCATCTGAATAATTGCCTGCCAGTTATCTAACTGCTGTGTCTCGCTAATGAGTTCAGTCGCTTCGCCTCCTCGGCCTCTGCCTAATCTGGACAAAGACAGGTCATCTGTGATTAGTGTCTACGTGTGTCGTTGTTGTTGTCGCTGCATTGCATGTGCACGACTGTTCATCTGCCCTCTCCTGGTGATTTGCAGTAAAACTGACAGTACAGATGCAGCGTACGCTCTTCAGAACCTGGCTCTCCTCACACCAGAGCTTGTCATACCACCTGTTCTTGAGAAGTAAGTATGTGGATATCAGCCATCAAGCCTTTTGATGTACTGTCAAAAACATGCTGGTGTAACATCATTAATATTAATGATTTTTTTTGCTGCTTTTTATCATTCTTTGCCTTACTTTGAAGTGCTGTCTAAGTTTTAGTGAATATAAAAAGAAAACATAATGTTGGAAAAACAGTTATTTACATAGGAAACTGTTTGCAGTTATATTTGTTTTGATTTGGGAAATTAAGCAGTATTAGTTACAAGTACTGCTTGCTTGATGTATGCCTTTGGATGGACAGTTTCAAAGTGTTTGCCTTGATAATGTACAAAATCTTAAATCTGGATCATTATTCAATATTTAGATAGAAGTATCTTTTTATGGGATTTCCAAATTGATGTGCGCAGTGGTGTTGAGCAGTCATTCTTTAGGCCTTCTGAAGGTCTTTCAAACTTGCTTTTTCACCCCTTTTTCAGTCCTATTGTAACCATTTTTCAGTGGAATATTTAGTTTTTTAAATTTTTTTCAAAATTCCTTGGGTGAATCCTCAAAAAAAGAAAAAAAAGAAAAAAAAAAAAAAATTTGCAACAAAAAAGGAATTGAAAAAGTCCTGGTAGATGAATACGGCATATCCCAGTGTGGTGTGAAATAATGGGAAAAAATCCAGCAGCGGAGCTGATCCATTGATTAATGGTCTCAATGGAAGGGTGGAGATATATCTATCTCATATTTCATATTTTTTCTACTGATGTCCATTAACATGCACTGTCGCTTTACACAAAAATCAAAATTAATAATAATTAATGTACACTTTTATTTAGAAAATCAGCATGCACTGTCCCTTTTATCCAAACTGTTTTTGTCTTATTTATCATCCTTGTGTCTCACGTACAACAGAACCTATGCAGCAATGGAGACCCTGACTGAGCCGCACACCCTCACTGCCACCCTCAGCTGCATGATTGGGATGGCTCGCAGTCTTGTTTCCCCTAACAACCATTACCCAGAGGGCCGTGTGCACGTGCTCCCACTGCTTATGGGCTCTCTGCCAGGGGTGGACCCCAATGACTTTAGCAAGTGTATGGTGAGTAATTGATGCGTTGATGAGGAATAAAGAAGAATTGTTAGACAAGTAGACAATGCAGCTCTCACTGATTAAATTCCCATTTTTTGTTGCATATTCAGGTCTTTCCAATTAATAATTCCTGAAAGTGGAATGAATAGCTCGGTTTGAAGAACTTTGCAATTAATACGGTTCAGTCTTCAGTTTCTGCTTGAATTGTAAAATGGATTGGTTCCCTCTTCTAGTGTGCTCATTTTCTTCAGACTATATTAATCCATCACACCAGAATAAATTAGTGCGTTTGAAAAAGTTATTGCAGCGACATCTGGTGAGGTATTTAACATGCAGCGTGATCATGTCAGATGATGTAAATTGATAAGTTGCACCTGCTGTGTCTCTCTGTCCAGATAACGTTCCAGTTCATCACCACCTTCACCACACTGGTGCCTTTAGTGGATTGTTCGTCTGCTCCCTCCCAGCGCGATGATCTCACAGAGGTATGCACATGATACATATTAACAAAGATTAACTAAACATAATGGAGAGTCTAAAATCACATATTGATGAGCCAAAAGTTTTTGTAACTCGGGGCTATCTTGTGCTTTTGGCATTTACTCTTAAAACTCTGGGATAAATTGGCATCCACTACAGCACTTAAACCGCCTACAATTAGAAGTTAAACCTTTGGGATTTTAACAAAATGAGACAACAATTATTTTGTAAGAGAAGAAGTAAAAGAAGAAGAAAAAACTTTCCCTTTCTACACTGAATTACAATATTTGGAGGATCCATATGACATATGTTTGTCGGTATGTTTCTGTTGTTTTTTTCTGTTGCAACATTGTAGCTTGATTTTGTCCAAAAGCAAAAATAGTCTACTGTTATTTTGCAAATACCTAAACCATGGGTTTGAGTATTATGTCCATGCCGTGATATTAAACATTCCATTACACTACTTAGCATAAAATTAGAAATACTGAATAAGTCAAGAGATACTCCCCAAACTCATCTTTCGGTACACCTCACTACTAACTGGAAATTGAGACTCATCAGTCCAATTTTAGTGACCCTATTCCTGGTTGTATCCTCGCTTGAAAGTTCACAGCTGACCAGAGTAGGACCTACTCTTCTGGTCTTCTGCTGCTGCAACTCATTTACTTCACAGTTCGACATGCATTCAAAGATGCTTTTCTGAATATCTTGGCTGTAAGAGCAGTCTTTAAAGTTACTTTTCCCTTCCTGTCTGCTCAAAATAGTGTGGCTATTTTCCTCGGACCTCTGGTATCAATAAGGTATTTTCACCCAGAGAACTGATGATCACTGGATATTTTATCTTTTTTGGACCATTTTCTCTAAACCCTTGCTTGGGAAAATCCCAGTAGAGCAGCAATTTCTCAAAATACTCAGAGCAGTCTGTCTTGCACCAACAGCCATGTCACCTTTCTTCCCCATTCTGATGCTCAGCTTGAACTTCCGCCGGTCATGTTGGTCATATCTACAAGCCTAAATATACTGAGTTGTAGCCATGTGATTGGCTAATAACTAGATAACTGCATTAAGGAGCAAATTAACTGGTGAGCTGTGAGTTTGCACCATTATTAGACCGGTTTACTGAAGTGCACTAAGCAGTCAGCCCATTGTTTAAATTGCGTATTAGCCAGAGCATACGTTTGGATGCTTCACCATCATTGCACGGCAATTATGAAATAAATGTTTACCTTATGAATAATATTAAAAACAAACAAGATTTTTTTATATTTAAAGCAACAGTGTAATCATAATTAATAAAGTCATAATTAATAGCTGCTTAATGCCAGAAGGTGACACTGATACTATAAAAGTGAAATATACTCTTCTTGTGCTACTCATAATAACTGAAGAAAAAGAAACACTCACTTTATTTACACTATTTACAGTCCCTTTTCCTTTTTACATCTATTGTACAGTGGGTGTCAGCCTGTGTTATAAGACACAATATTGCCACCTACATACAATACTGAGGCGTCAATTAGTTACTAGCGCTGGATATTTTACAAAACTGTAGCATCGTATTAATATAACATTAATATAACAAATAACATCATTTCAATTGAGCGAATAATAACTATTATTATGATTAGCATTGTAATATCCCTCATTTGAATAATAGTAACCTTAAATGCTTAATTTACATTTGTTGAAATATACTTATTTGCTACCTCAATGACAGTTTGATGAAAGCACTGAAATAATTTTCATAGACCAAATGTACAAATGGTTGCATGGCATAAAACTGCCAATAGGGGAAATCACTTGCTAGGTCAACAGCAGCAACAAAATCTGCCTGCCAGAACCTTTAAAGGTCACTAATTGCAATATAGCGTGATGTTTTTAAACTTTACAGAAATCAAAGCGTAAAAACTGAGATGTGGATTTTCCTGGTAGCCAGCTGCTTAGTTAACCCTCCTCTTTCTGTGTCAGAGTTACACTTCAAAAGCTTTCTTCCGAGACAAGCACACATACAAAGAAATAAAATAACGCACTGTAGTATTCTACAAATACTAATCATCTCTTCCTTTCTTCCTCACAGATTGAAAAGGATCTGTGTTTCGCTTCGGCTGAGTTTGAAGACTTTGTTCTGCAGTTCCTGGACAGGTAGAGATACATTAACAAGTCTGTCATTTAGTAAAGCTTTGTTGTCAGTGTCTGAATGCGAATGCGTCTCTGTTTGAAATGCACCATTTTTTTTTTCTCCATGGCGCTGTTGACATTTTCATTACTGCGGAGTGTTTTAAGTGTGTGCTTGTGTATTTGTGTGTGTCTTTGTGCAGGTGCTTTGCTCTGATAGACAGCAGTACCCTGGAACAGACACGAGATGAGATGGAGACGGATACTCAGACTCATTTGGAAAGCCTGGTGGAGTTGGGCCTTTCCTCCACTGTGAGCACAATCTTAACACAGTGCTCGCTGGAAATATACAAGGTAGTGCATTAATACGCACCAACACTTTCAAAGCTTTCACTCTCTCTTTAATTAAGTTTATTAATTCAGTCCCCGCAGTACTCTGACCTTACCCAAACAATTCTTTATCACCTCCTAATTTAGACTGCTGACCTTAACATGGCACATATTTCCATAGCTATGCAAATGATATCCAGCTATATTTAGCAATGAAGCCACATCACACAGTTCAGCCAGTGAAAATTTAGTGGCTTGGCTTGTAATTTTCTGCTTCGAAATTCAGAGAAAACAGAACTTATTGTATTTGGCCCTAAAACCAGATTTACTCAGGATGACATTACCTTGGCCTCCTCTACTGCTATGCAAAAGCTTGGAGTCATTTTTTAACTAGCATATATGGTTCGCAAAAAAATAGGCTTTTGAGTGCCTTCTCTTATCTGTGCATTGTTGTCAGAGATTGACGCATACAGTCTCTAAGTGCTGCTGGAAAACTAGTCCATGTATCTAATACATCAAGGCTTGACTATTATAATTCCTTATTATCAGGCTTTTCTAAAAGCTTTTTGAAAAGCCTCCCACTGATACAAAATGTAACAACGCAGTATGGAGAGTACTGACAGACAATGGAAAGAGATGATCCTATTTCTTCAATATCAGCTTCTTTTCACTGATTTCCTGTAAAGTCCTGACGCATTCCCATCTCAGGACGTCAAATGATGCCATTTTCAGATGCCACCTGCGTCTCACCATTACGCACAAGGTGACTTTTGGCATCGGTGCCTTGATGCATTGCCCCCGAGAGACGTTAACAGTCCTTTCTCAGAGACCTCAAAAGAGGGACGGCGGTGGGGCATAAGCCACAGGTTTATTAGCCAGGAGACCATTGTCTGCAGCTTGTTTGCACCTTTGTGTCACTTTAATTCCACTTGTTTCCACTTGCTTTTAACTTTCACTCACTGGTGAGGTTTAGATAACACTTCCTCACTACAGCAAACCTACCCACTGAAAAACATGAGTAACAGCCTCCATCTCTCTAATGCCATAACCTTGTGTCACCACAAGGACACCTTGTGTGTAACTGAGACACACCACCACAACTCCACTGAGAATGAGAGCAGGTTGAAAATCCAGGATTTAGTTTATATCCTTCCCCTCACATACAAAACCCACAGAGTGACCAAGCTCTGCTGTACTTAAAAGACCTCATAGTGCCGTGTTATCCCAGTAGAGCATTTCATTATCAGACTGCAGGCTTACTTGTGATTCCTAGTTTCCAGGTCTCCTCTCTCCCATGGTACCAGATCCTTATTTGGACTGATGAGGCAGACTTTTATAATTATACTTAATAGCTAGGACTTGATCATGTGACCCTGATCCATCCCTTAATTACACTGTAAGTGCAGACAGAGAATTGGATGTCTCAACAATGTTGGCAGAAGGCTGCCGCTCTATGAGCCTGGTTCTGTCAGAGGTCACTTCCTGTTAAAAGGGAGTCTTTTTATCTCACTGTTGCCAAGTGCTTGCTCAAAGGGGATGAATGGAGTTTCTATATTGTTTTAGTCTCTACTTTACCATATAAAGTGTCTCATTTGATGGTTATTAATTGAGAAATGATATTTATTTCTAATATTTGTCCCTAAATAAATAAATGAAAATAGCATTAATAAAGTACATCACTCGATCTTCTTAAATCCTTCCTCTGCGTTAGGTTGCATTGCAGAAAGTGTTTAACTTTGCCACCTCAAACATCTTCGAGACATGCGTGTCAGGCAGGATGGTGGCTGACATGTG
This sequence comes from Pundamilia nyererei, assembly GCF_000239375.1. NCBI lineage: Eukaryota > Metazoa > Chordata > Actinopteri > Cichliformes > Cichlidae > Pundamilia > Pundamilia nyererei. The sequence continues at coordinate 2,806,551 of NW_005187470.1, forward strand.
CAGAGCTGCAGCAAAGGTACGTATATGTTTAGCTCTTGTTCTCAATTTCCATTTTATACAATATGTGAAGGTTTTCATTCAAGATAATTAAAGAATGTCAAACAAAGATTTCATGTGCTTAAGATGTTGGAAAATGCAGTTTTTCTCCACTAACATGTTCAATTTAGCTACATGCATATTTACTATGTTATGGCCTCATTTTGATGGTTTACTGTTTGTGATCTTATGCATGTATTTGTGTTTGTGCTTGGGCATCTAAATGTATGTGTGCATATCTATGTGTGTACTTTCTGGATGTGCACATGTGTGTCTGTTTGCAGTGTCATCCTTCCGAGTCTCTCCGACTGTTTGTCCCTCACTGCTGCAGCATCATCTCCCACATTACTGACAGTCAGTATAACTGTGCAACAGTTCAGTGTGTGTGTGTGTAGTAATGTAACTCTGTTTGCATTAAGGCTGTTCCAATAAGCGTTAAACTAGTTAATTCAGAATTCATTCAGTGATAAATGAAACCTGCAGTTTGCAAAGTAAATAAAAATCTTCATTCTTTAATTTGTAGAACACTGTTAGTTCATTTATGATCTCAAAGCAATTAGGAGGTATTATAAGACACCGTATGAGGTCATAAGAGAATTTAAAGTGAAATTGTAAAAAGCAAGTGTTTTTCTCTAACAGTAGTATTCTTTAGCAACTGGTGGTGTCTAAGTGGGACAAATTTAAGGGAAATTAGAAAGAAATTAGAAACTGCGTGAATTAACTTTGAGACTTGGCTCATGTATGTGGTCAGCCCAGTTGTATGCAAAAGCTTGGGCAGGCCTGGAAAAAGTATGTTGGCCAAAATTTCACATAATGAGGTCAGTGTATGTACAAGTAATCCCTGTGAGTCAAAAGCTCAGACTTCAGACTGCTCTAAATGCTTGGTTTCAGACAGTGGATGAACTCAGAGGTGGCGCCAAGGCCCAGCATAAGATAGACAAGGGGGGGAATTTGAACTGCGAATCATGCAAAATCACTTTAGTGGACTCTGGGAAATAAGTGAAGATAGAAGTTTGACTTTAAAAGTGCCCACTTCTTTAAATGCTAGTTGACAGCTTTCATTTCATGAACTTAAAATGAGAAAATGTTAATAGTATGTGTGACATGTGCACTTTGGAGGGAAAGTTTCCTTGTGATATACATCGGAACAGCTGTTTTACTTGAAAGTTTTATTGGTCTTCTGGCTCCTGGCTCCACGTTCATAGTTACCTTAACCTGCAACTTGAAGACATTTCAGTTTGCATATAAAGCTTTACACTCCTTTACAAGGACCAATTTGCATAATTTTCCATGCCTGTGGGGTGTTACAACATGAGATTGTAGATTTAGTGATGGCAGTAGTCTAATAAATTTGTTAAATAGTGCATACATCGGAGAAGCCAAACAACCACTCTACAGATGCGTAACATAGGAGCCACTTCAACAATATAAGACTCAGGTGTGCACATTAAAGGAGAAAGGAGACTCTTTCGAGGATGCCAAAGTTCCATTTTATAAGGAGAAGTAGGCAAGCATGTTCCCTGTGAACGACCGTTATTGAATAGAAGTTTGAGACCAGCTATCAGCTTGTCCAGGTGATGAAGCCCTCATTCAAATTCTGATTTGTCTCACCTCAACAACTTGCATGATGGCATGGTGGGGCAGTGCCTCACAAAGGAGCCTTAATGACTCACATGTTGTACCCTGATGACAGGGTGGCTCAGTTGACTATCACCATCACCTCCAAGGGGGCACCAATAATCTGAAGAAGTATATTCATTAACTTAAATTAAATGTAACAAAGTGTAACATAACATTTAAGAGATGGCTTTGACTGGCTATCATTGACAACAAAGTGTGTTATTTACTTGTTTTCACTCACGTGCCCACTTTTGCATAAAACTGGCTTGTGTTTTTTACATTTTGTGTCAAATACGTCAAAATTAGACCAACGCTTTAACAAGACTTGACATACTATGCTAGAGTAAGCAGCACTTTAAGCTGAGTTCTAAATTTTGGACCATAAGATCCTCAAAGTGGTAAAAATAATATTTTTGTCAAGCAGATTAATAAAAAAAAACTATACTAGTGATTATTAATTAACATTAGTTAAGTTAGTTAAAACAGCTTTAGATGCATTTTATACAGGTAAACTAATAGGCTGCCAGCTATGCAGCTCACATGGCCAAACAAGTGAATTTTGATCCCAAAATTCGACAGTAGGAGCTTGATCTGTCTGGGGAGCAGTGAAGTACATAATCCAGCTTGTTTATGTGTGTGTGTCTGTAGATGAGGAGCTGCAGAGTGAAGATGAGCTGGATAAGGAGCTGCTGTGGAATCTCCAGCTGCTCTCTGAGGTGAGAGAAGGACACACACACTCCTAAAAACGTAATGCGTGTGACTGATTATAACAATACAAGGCTTTATTGTGAATCTAGAAATGGCTGTTTGCTTTAAGAGAAGTTAATTTTCCTCACTACTGCTTGAGCGATTTGCACATTGGGGATGCCTCAGTGGAAAACACTGAAAACGTACGAGACCGGCTGGTGTGTTTATCTGTTTTTAAATTTAAAAGGCTATAGTTGTGACATTGTGAGAACCAAAAAAAAAAAAAAGAAATACAGCCAAAAGACTTTTTTTGCATCATACACCCTGCACAGTCATAAATTGCAAAGAGCTTTATTGGTAACCAGAAAATATTGATACTCTTTCAGGTTTGTTTTATTGCTCCTGAGAGCTTACCGTGAGTGGGAGCGCACCAGACGCTACGATTTACTGGAGAACCTCAATATTTAAGACACAACTCTCCAGTGAATTGCCTGTGTGTTCATGTACTCCTGTGTGTGTGTGTTCTCTCATTAGGTAACCCGTGTGGATGGCAAACAGATGTTAAAATATCAAGGCGACCTGGAGCGGATCTTGCGTGTGTGTGTGCGTCTGCGCTGCAAACGGGCGTACACACTCGCCTGCAGTCTTCTGGAGCACACACTCCGATCGTTTTCCCTCATCTATCCCACTGAGTACCGCAGCACCTCTGGCAGCTTTGATACTGACCTCCCTATTTGGGTAAACACACACACACACGCACGCACACACACACACAATATGGCACAAAGAGATAGGAAAGAAAACATCGGCCGCCATTATTTAATCCTATAAAGTGATGCTGAAGTTAAAGTCAGCTCCTTGCCTCTAGTTCCACATGTTGTATGGTTATTGTTGAAATAATATAATATTAAATCTGTCGCTGGAAAACTTTGCCACTAGTTGGACTTTTCCAATTCTAATATGACAATCTGAAAGCCTTCATTAAATTTAAAGTAAATACACCGCTGGATTATATTACTGACTAATGCTGCTCCCTCTTCAGTCAGACAGCTGCTCACAGGTAGACATGCGAGTGGTGGAGGGGTTGAAACATCAGCCAAAAACCTAAAAAGCCAGAGAAATAGATGGGAAATTTTGCAGCATAAATAGACCACTAAATTGGGAAAGTATGTGACGTGAGGCGTGTATGATGTGAGCAGAGTGAGCCATTTTACCTGCCTATGCAGTTCCTTGACTCTAATTGCTTAGTTTCACCTTATGCCATATTCACTAACACCCGCGCAGGCGAACTGGCTGTTTTCACAGACATTAAAGTATTTAGTGAGTCACAGGAAATGATTAAATCTTCTAGGAAATGTAAAAGGCCGCAAGCTGAACCATTACAGCTGCTCTGTATTGTCCTTTAATTTATAATGCTATCTTACAGGTTTAATTATTGCAATGCAATTTCCTTTTGCATTTATAAAGCCTAGTTCACATAAATGGCTACACTTCTGGGCCATATTCTGGCCAATACTGCCCGTACTCTGGCATGAAAAATAACCACATCTGTGTTGTTCAAGGAAATTAAAAACATAGTTTCCCAAAGCTGGAAGTCACAAAAGCAAGAAATCCAAGGGGATCACGTAATTTTTCTTTCCCCAATAACTTCTAATATTTGTTTTTTTGTGCAGTATTGAAACGTTACCTATTTATTTATAAAACAAATCCCTCAATACCAACATTTTGTGATTGATAAAATCCACAGTGGATGAGCCACATACCTCTCACGGATAGATCTATATATTTTTAGAAAGGAATAAACAAAGAAAAAACAGTTCTTCATGAAATAGGAAGCTGTGGTTTTGTAAAGGTCAATGCAATTTTATGCAATTTTTTGCTCAACTCCTCAAATTAAAGCTCAGTGCCACAGTGGATCATGTGCATCCATCTCCCCCTGTCCCTAGCAGCCTCCTCTGTAACACCAACCCTAAATCCATAAATGAACTGTAACTTGAATATGTTTTGTTAGAAAACTAAAAATAATAAAATAACAGTGTCCAAAAATGTGAAAAAGTGGAATAAGTTCAGATTCCATGAGCCCAAAAAAGCTGCAGAGTACACACCATGAAGTGCTAACACTCACTAATTTAATTCAGCCTGTCACTGATGACAGTGGGTTTACATTTAGAGGAAGGATTGTGGATATATTGGACAAATTATGTTGAATGTGGAGCTGTCAGGCAGGAAGAAAAGAGGCAGACCACAGGGAAGATTCATGCATGCAGTGAGAGAGGACATGCAGAGTGTTGGTGTGACACAAGAGGATGCTGGGGATAAGGTGAGACGGAGGATGATGATCTGCTGTGGAGACTCCCTAAAGGGAGCAGCCAAAAGAATATTATGATGAATCTGCTAGGTAAAAATATTTATTTAGTGTTAATCTGGACTCTAGGTAATACAGATAAATATGACAGTGGTATTTAGATATTTGGGTCAATCTGCTCACCTCTAGCAATCAGGCCGAGCTATCTCATGAAGGTGATTATAAATCTAAAAAGTGAATACAGGGTTAACACAAGGTTTTCCAAATAAGCCACAAGTGTTGGATCTGACTGATTTTACAAATAAGATATAACTATACGATTTGGAAATATAAGGAGCTTACACACATAGTACAGACTGAAAGCAACACAGCTGCTTCTGACAATTTAGTGGTATAAGTGTCTTTAAAAAGTGTCTTTAAAAGTTTTTCCAAGGGTGGAAAACATGCACTATACTCATAAAATCTGTCCTATTTGAGGCCAGGAAGGAAAATCGGCAAAAATGCTGAGTGTGTAAATTAACAGGGTATCAATGCTCCCTGTTAATACTCACTTGTAATTCCATTAACATTTAGAGGTGCGTGAGACAGTTTTAGTTTTTATTTGTTCATCTGCAGTTCCAGTGTCTGAGAGTAAAGATTAAATATTAAAGATTTAATTGTAATTTGCGCATTCGATCAACAAGTCAATTGTCAACAGGTTTTAAGATCATATATTAATGCTTATAGAGTAATGAAATTGTTTGTAGCCAACAGGAAAATGCAGCACTAAAGTTGCATCTAAGAATCTATATTTATTACTGATGCTCATCTGGGAAATGCTTTAGACGCTATTATGAAAGCAGATCCTCTTACAGTCTGTACACAGAGGTCTGAGGCATCATCACAGATTGGTGATGCTATATTCCAGATTATTAAGTGGTTAGTAGGCAGTGACTTCATACCTGTTGATCTTAAATCTTAATCTTTTAATCTTGAAGATGGCATGAAGTTGTTATGGTAATGTTACCAGCTGAGAAGTGAATCGCCTTCATAACACTGAAAACCCAGGGTTAAATATGACGATACCTAGATAAGCCCAAGTCCTCTTTTTGTGCTGAAGTTGTCTCTTTAAAAGTTACGGAAAATTCCTGTAAGGCAACAAAATTACTGCATTTTAATGCAAGGTCTGAAATGTCCTTTATACCTTATGACAGCTGGAGATTTGCTGAGCTCCTTCTCCTTCACTGTTTATTTCATTCCCCGAGAGGGAAAAAAAAATGTCTGGATTACTCTTTTTTCTTTAAAAAAAAAAATCTTGATGATATTTTGGCGCAGGAGTGCTGGGCTCTTGTGTTTGTTTTGATGACTTGATGGCAGTAATTACAGCTATGTTCCTCTGTTGTTTTTCACTGCTTTACTTTCTTTTTTCATTTCTAATACCAACCTCTTTTCATTTGCAGTTCACGGTCACCGATTCTGTACTTTAAGATTCATTCTCCTTGAATTTCTTTTTAATTTCATTTCAGTGCTTCGCTAGTTGGATTCAGCTGCTTTCATATGATAGTAGACCAGTCTCTTGCGTCATTTTTTTCCTATTTTCCATTGAGTTTTGACCTTATGCTTAACGTGTTTAAGCATTTAAATACAAGTTGATGACACAAATTTGTGGTTTTGAGGCTGACTGGTTGTGCTGGTTTAACTGACAGTTCTTCCAGTGGAAAAACTGGCAGCCACCCTCTACAACTATCTGACAAAATGTTCTGCCTGACTTTCCAGGACTGGGGCAGACCAGGAGATGTGGCAGCGTTGGGTGTGTGTTGGCACGTGCCTGGACCGGAGGAGGAAAGCTTTGTTTTCCATCTTTTGTCCCACCTCCTGCACCCTGAGCTGCAACGAATCAAGGGCCACGTCTCTGGAGAGCAGCCAATGAGCAGGTGTACTGTCATTTCTCTCAGTTTTAAGTATTCAGACGCAATTAGGCAAACTCACAAAGATAACAAATAAAGGTGTAGCCTGTCATTAGTGATAAATGAGCTTTGCCTGCTTCCATAAATTACATGACTTCAGTCTTAAATATCTGTAAGCCTAATTAGGGGTAAAGAAGGGGAATGTTAAATTCAGCTGCCAAGAAATTCAGAAATTCCTTGAACATATAAACACACGCGCTCAATGAGCTCATGTGTTGCCTGATTCCCAGAGAGGAGTTGTTGCAGAGTCTCGCTATTGTGCAGCACTGCCTTCTTGGAGCTGGAAATCTGCTTCCCCCACTGGATGGACCACACGCATCCGACCTGTGAGCCCTATACCTGCATACACACATGGACACACACCCCCTACACACGCACACACACACACACACACACACACACACA